>NC_136810.1:23608278-23699894 GCF_951216825.1 Electrona antarctica
CAGGGGGAAAACGTCTGGCCGCGTTGGAGAGTGTCACTTGCCCCGCTGGTCCTACTCAGTTCCTGGGGTAGCCGGGGGAACATTGGCGGTCCTCCCGTGGTCTCGGAGGACGTCCGCCCCTGTTGGAGGAGGAGGCGGCAGCCCATTGGGATCCAGGGGTCTGTCGTCTCTCTCCTGTCGAGGCCTGTAAGCCTGCTGGCGGTCACCTCTGCCACCACTGGGTCACTGCATCTACAAGCTCACAAGATTGTAGCTAGTAGATTGGCTACTTTCGGCTTTAATCCATGCAGGTAATTAATAATAATTGTGCCAAAATGCAGTTTTCTATGCATTTCGGGGTCTTTTGGGTAGCATGGCACTGGTCCGACCGCTCATAGTCCCACCCCAAACCCTAATCCTAACCATAACCACATGTTTTGGGGGGTTGACCCGAAATTTAGACCCAAATTAGATGGGTTTGACCCGAAATGTACCCGATGGTTTTTCCGCCCGGCCAAATTGTGTCCCTAATTTGAACCTAGGCTCACGTCTAAGGACAAAGCCAAGCTGGTCCAACCAGGAACTCCTCATGCATTGAAAGAAGAATGCGAGCTCAGTGTGTTGCTCTCGATCCCCAGGTTGGCAGATGGAGTGCAATGCCCAGGACTACATTAGACAATTGACACTGGGTGTAAAAAATAATGTTATAAATATGTAAGAGTAAAACAAATGGATTCTATTTATTTCTGTATTTAGAGAAATCTTGAAAACAATATGAAAGACTCCACCTATAATGATGGGGATTACTGTGGTTAACTGCATATAGCATTAACTGTATTTTCAATTGAATTTATCTCTATTAAACACAAATGCACCTGGAGGTGGAAGCCCGGCCTGCATCAGCATCTGTTGTTCTGTCTCTCTGCTGTGACCTTAAACTGTGACCTTGACCTTTGACCCCTTTAACCCAATAAGCCCACTGATCTTTTCCACCAGCTTGCATGAAAATCTGCCCATTCATTCTCTATTTTGACCAGCTTGACCTATGACATTGGTCCTATGGCATTTTCAACCCAGAAATCTTTGTGCATGCCTGATAATATCATTACAACTAGCCTATATTATGACAAAAGCCCTTATTTCACATAACTTGCAAATTGCAAGTTACAAGCTTGCCCGCAATGGCACAGAAAGAAAGCTTGAACCACTGAGTTGATACCGGTAGGTACTTTTTGCCGTGCAACACCATTGCGCGGGAAAATATATTAAGTGGTTAAATAGTTGGACTATAAATAACAGCAGAAAGGTCAACTCTGCACTCTGAAAACAAAGCTGTAGGAATAATTTATTCTAAATGGGTTTATTGCATTGACTGTATAAACAGGTTTACCCCTGTTTTTCTCCTCATTCAAGCGCCAAGAAATACAAAATAAAATATAACAATGGGAATGAATGACATCATATGGAGATACGACGGTGTGAGTGTGAGGGGACAGTGGAAATGTCAATAGTGGTTGAGGAAGTTCCATGGGGAGAGCAGTAGGCCGGCCAGGGAATCACACTGGTCTGAGTTAAATCACTTTGTCTTTGGCCCGGTCCGCATGGACCTATAGGCTCCATTAATGTAGCCTGACAGTGTGTTGCGGGTTCGAGTCCCGATGGCCTTTACTGCGTGTCACTCCCCATCTCTCTCTCTCCCTGTTTCCTGTCTGACTTCACTATCAATAAAGGCATAAAAAGCAGAAAAATAAATCTTTAAAATCTAAAACAAAACAAAAAACACTTTCTTCCATTCAGTGGTGAAAAAAGTACTCAATTTCTTTAAGTAAAAGTTTCAATTCTGCAATGTACACTCTGTTTTGGGCATAGGCTATGGTTTTGGGCATAGGCTATGTCATTATAGCTGAAAAAATGGTTTATTTTCTCAAAGCCTATACAATTTGCCTCAAAATCTTCAAAAATAGCCACAGTATAAAATAGGGCTTAAGTGGTTAACAGTGGATAAGGTGCAATAAAAACGAGACAAGTGGAAACCATTTTATGGAGGGATCCCATTACTCAAACAAAGCTTGTCATCCAAAATTAGAAAGAGTGATGTGCAGAGTGTGACAAAGAGCCTTTTAGTTACCAATGGAAATGTGATATAGTTGCCAATAGTGTGATGTGATTTGTCTCTCCAAGCGTTCGCTTTTTGGCTTAAATGGAATCCTTTGTCACGGCGGCTTACCTTTTGTCTCGTATCTACTTTGCCCTGGAGCCAATATCAGTTAACATGTCAGTTCATGTAAGTCAACGAGACAATGCCCCTCCTGTCTCCTGTCAACAATATACCAGAAGTGCACGGCAGACGTTTTTGACACGTAGGTGAGAAAGGTCGAAAGGTCAAGACCGGAAGGGACCTCGGGTCTGAAAACACTTAATGCAGCACCTCTGTGTGAGAACACAAGAAGGTAGTGAGTTTTCTTCCTCTAGGCTTGAAGAAGTGGCTTTAATGGACTCACATGCATTCCTTTCCCTGGCCATGCACCAGGCAGGCTCTGCTGTCTGTGTTTTCCTTAGCCTGACCTGACAAGAATAATGTCTAATGAAGACACCGCGTATCTCTCTCTGCTCTCTCTCCCTCTCTGTATCTATTACAGACTTGTGCCAGACTTGTGAGTCGAACACACTGTAGCTAGTGCCTAAACTCTGCCACTTGAATGCATGCGTTGCACTCGCACGCACGCACATGCTAATCTTAGTTGGATCTATTTTGGTCTGGATCTGTGCTGTTTTTCATGCAGTGGTACTGCCATGACAACAGAATTGTGGGATAAATAAAAGTTGCGCGCGCACACACACACACACACACACACACACACACACACACACACACACTGGAGGGGTGGGATGAGTGCGGGCTGGCTTTCATTCTCAGAAAGAATCCCTCGATTCAGCACCCCCTCCCCAATAAAAGAAAAAAATGCTGTGTTAATTTAATGCTTAGTTTATGGGTCAATTTACACACTCTGAGTTAACCACATGATCCTAGTTTCGATCCCTATTCTGGGAATGTCATAATAGGCAAAGATTTGGTGAAAAGAGGCGAACATTCTGCGAAAAAAGCCCATCTAAAAGCTGTGCAGCGCGCACCGTATACCGAGGTTTGGTGTGCAGGGAAAAAAAGAGGAGGGTGAGCTGTAAAGGCGGGGGTTCTCAAAGTGGGGTCCTAGGATCCCAGGGGTCCTTGTGGGAAGTGCAGGGGGGGTGTCCCCCCAATCATTTTAACCACTTTATCCATTTATACGTTGGCTATTCAAAAGTAGCGGATGCACAAGCTCACAGTGTGTCACTTAATTCGTGCCGTGCTGCAAGCTTTTTTTTAAAAACACAAATCTTCTTTTCTGGGGGTCCCTGACACAAAACAAAAAATTTTCAGACCGGGGATCAACAGCCAAATACAATGTCAATGCTGCAAGGGACCCCAGTCAATATACTGTATTAGAATGTACATTCATGGATTTGACTGTACCATTACCTCTTCCTCCCTCACCCCCATCCTCTGAACCCCCCCCTTCCTGCATCTCTCCCCCTCCTTTTTCTGTCTTTGGGGTGAGGTGGGGAGGGGGTGGAGGTAGGGGTAGCCGGGGAGGGGGGGTGTTGTTCCGCTGGACTCCCGGTGATTTACGAGCTTCTCGGCAGAGACAAAGGCAGTGCAGAGGCAGGGCGGGAGGTGAAAGGCTACTCCATGTACATACAACAGAGGTATGCAGCCCCCCCAGCGCACACACACACACACACAGTCAGTCAGCCCGCTGCCCGGCCTGGTCCGGCATTCATATATCATACGTACAGTCACCACCACCTTGGAAAGTAGGTCAATAAAAGAGAATGTTGGACTGTATACAGTTTTTTCTCAGGCACTAAAAAGGAGGAGGACGAACTCCCCGACGTCGTAGAGTTTAGTTACAGGCCGTTTGAGCAGAGAGGTCTGGAGTTCAAGTTCAAGCTCATAACGTGAGGCGTTGTGAACTTAATGATCGGCTATTTTCGACTAATGTACCAATCAGAATAGCTAGTGGGTTGAAGTGGTTAATGTAAAGGAAAAAAAGAAAGAAAAATAAATGTCCCTAACACAAAGTGTGGCGGCCCCCTATAATAACCCTGATCCTCAGAGTTGATGGCATAATAGTATTAGCCTGGCTAATAAGCCAGACCGAATCAGCCGTTGGCAAAAAAAAAAATTCCTGCCGGCGGATTACGGTCTGGAGAGGCTCAATTGTACGCCCATTTCCTACACCAGAGAACTGGTGTGGCCAATCGGGACACGGTATGCAATATGAGCGGGCTTTGGTACAGTGACGTTCAATGCTTGAGACCTTTGACTGACAGTAGCTCTGACCAATTGCGTCAAAGAGAAAATGTTTGAACCCGCCCCCCGGGAAACAAGATCCATACACAGCATCTCCAGACTCAAATACCACACGACAGTGTGATTTGAGTCTGGCTTATTAGCCAGGCGATAATAGTATAGCCTACACTGAATGTATTAGCTTGTTTCTGAGATCAGTGGAGCTCCCTCTGGTGTTGTGCCTGGGGGGCAGTCGCATTCACACCAGAATGTTATAGGCTTACTGTAATTAAAACACATCCTGCTGCGTATTGTCGGAAAGCACACCTCGTTTGGCAGATGTGAAGGCTCATTCGAACTCTGATGTGGATTAAACAACCGCATTCTACTTCGCCAAAAATCGGGTGTTTCGCTTCGCTTCCAAGCGCACTGGACTTCGATTCACTGCAGGTGTGAATGCAATCCGAATCAAATAAAGGAAATTAAGTAAAACTCTGGCAGATGAATGAGGAGTAAACACAGTTGGAGACGGAGAAGGTATATTGTATGCAGCGCAAAGATGTCCCGTTCTGTTACCGTGGATACATGTGGTCAAATGAGGAGACCGAAGCCCTCATCATCAGACGAGCACATTAAGCCTGGGCCGTGGCTCAGCGGTCCAGGCACCTTGGCTGGTAATCCAGTCTGGCAGTGTGCCACGGGTTCGACTCCCGATCCCGACGGCCTTTACTGCATGTCACCCCCCCCCATCTCTCTCCCCATTTCCTGTCATCCCTACATGGCGAAAGCCACAAAAAAAATCACAAAAAATAAATAAAGACGAGCACATTACTCAATTCAAACATAAAAACACTGCAGTGTACAGAATATTCTGTCTGTCTGTGCGTATAAACATGGAGTCACTGTGTTTGGGGATCCGAGTGGAGACTTTCTTCATCTTGTTTAAATATAAATACTTGAGCACAATACTTGAAATAACATGGCATGCATAATAATTGTATATGGTGAATGGTGATCGGATCATCAATGGGACTCGCATTCACACCAGAATGCTTTACTGCGATGAAAACAAATCCTGCTGCTTATTGTCGGAAAGTGCGCTTCGTTTGGCATGTGTGAAGGCTCAATCGAAGTCTGATGCAGATCAAAGAAACGCATTCTACTTTGCCAAAAAACGGGGGGTTTCGCCTCAGCTTCCAAGCGCACCTGACTTCGATTCACTGCAGGTGTGAATGCAACCCGCATCAAATAAAGGAAATGAAGCAAACAATGTGGCGGATGAATGATGAGGAAACACAGTTGGAGACGGAGAAGGCATATTTTACCAATTGCTTAAGGAAACACATAAAAACAATGCAGTGTAGCCTACAGAATATTCTGGCTGTCTATCTGCGTAAACATGGAGCTGCAGTCACGGTGTGGGGAGTAGGGACTTTCTTCACCTCGATAAACTTGTAAATGTTGGAGGTCGGATTCATTTTGCGCTGCTGTCTGCGCTCAGTGCGCTGTGCACTCCATGCCCAAAAGAACAGTGCGTGCGGAGAGAGAGAGAGAGAGAGAGAGGGCATGCACGTTACCCTCATTTTATGTGACGTCCTAACTACTGCTCGGAGTATCATTTTAACACCATAGATTTCACTGTGTTTTATGAATTGAACACAATTGGAAACGCAGCAGGGACCTTCCCTGCTGCGTTTCCAATTGCTGCGGATGACTCCTTCAAAACCGCTTTCAAAGGGCACCTATGTACGGCTGCAATTCGAAACTTGCCCCCGTAAAATCTGAATCCCCCATCCACCCCTTTCCCCCCTCACTGTATATGTTTTCTTTTCCTTTTTTACCTCCTTTATGATGATTTCCTGTTCTTTGGCTATATAGAAGTGTATATTTGTACGTGTCTAAATGTTATGATGAATTGAACAAGGTGGACCCTCTTGTAAACAAGTGTAGTACTTTATTGGGTCGTCCACTCACAGTTTTTGTATTGAGTTGTGCTTGAAATGTACTGTAATTCTGCAAACTGTTAATAAATACTTCAATCAATCAATCAAAAACAGCGCGGTGTGAAGGCAAACGCAGCAAATTAAATGTGCAAAAATGATGCAACTTCTCCACCCATTTGCATCGAGTCTACCGAATTAGAGGTGTGAATGCGACCGTACAGATTGTAAACTTCGGATAATTTTGCGCTCCCGTCTGCGCTGTGCCTCGGCCATGTTCCGGGTGCCCTAAAGAACAGTGACGCACGCACGCACGCACTCACGCACATAATTTTGTTAACACCATAGATCTCACTGTTTAGTTTACTAGTTTATGAATTGAACACATTGATAACGTTCCCTGTTGCGTTTCCTTGGTGCGGTTTACACAGCCAGTGTGAAGGCAAACGCAGCAAATTAAATATGCAAGAATGATGCAACTTCTCCGCCCATTCGCATCAGTCTACCGAAGTAGAGGTGTGATTCTGAATGCGACCTCAGTCTACTCTTTAGAAGTAGTTAGAGAGGTAGCCTATGTGGGAACTGGTCTCATGGAGTATCTGGAAAACCAGGCCCATTGCAAGTTGTTGTACTCTGTCCTCTATACTGTCCACCCCACCCTATAGCGTAATGAGCAGAGGTTAGGTGAGTCCTAATTGTGAGGTCTAGTAGTCGTCTGACTAGTTGTTGTTGTTGTTTTTTTTGAGAGGTCTGTGGTTTAGATTGTAATGTCTTTGAGGTGCTAGATTACCACAAGGTGCAGCCATAGTCAAAATGACATTGGACGAGTGCTCCAGCTAGTGTCCTTTGCATTTCCTACTTATCAACGAGGACTCTATGTTTTTGCCAGCTGCTTGAAAAGCGTCTGGACAACATGTTGATTTACCTCTATGATTGGCTGCCTCCTATATGCAACGTGAAGCCGCGAGCTGAGGCAGAGGCTCCGGCACACAAACTGATTATAGATGTTCATAAACGAGAGCTTGCTGCAGCTGGCAATTATGACTGAGTCATTCTTGTTTCTTATAGGGAGGTAGAGGTTTGTCTTTATTAAGATAAGATAGTAGAGAGACAGGAAATGAGTAAGGGAGGACATGCAATAAAGGTCTCTGCCAGAATTGAGATCGACAACACATGATCCAGTCAGCCACTGCCATGGGGTAGAGCGGCCGTCTAGAAATCCGAACTAAGGTTCCATGTTTGATTCCTGGCAAAGTGTCAACGTGTCCTTGAGCATGACACAGAACCCCTAACTGCTGGCGATGAGCAAGTTGCTGCCTTGCATGGTTTCCTCCGCAATCAGTATGTGAATGGTTGAATGAGTGAAGTACTTTTGAGATTAGCGCTATATAAATGCAGTCCATTTACGATTGAGAGTGGTGCACCCTCATTATGTTTATAAACTCAGCACAAAAAGTTCGGAAGCGTAATTTTGGTCGGTTATTCCTCCCCTTTAATAATAACAACCTTATTACTGTCATGGGAGAGTGCAATCATCCAATCCTCTAAGCCAGGGGCACAGCAGAGGGTGATCACTGATCACTGGCACAAGTTTGACTTTGAGAGAGATGATTTTTCTTTTAAATTTAAATATAAACAAGCCCAAATTGATTAAATTATTATTATGTGGGGGTCCGCTATAACTGCCTCTGTGTCAGTAGGTATAGGAACCAAAATTCTCTAAGGCGGAACTATTGTGTTCTGAGTCGTTCGTTTCCGCCCAGCCATATTTGCGGTGCGCACATACATCAGCCAATGAGAAAAACAGCTGGACTACAGGACTAGTGGGCCCAATCCCAATCCACTACCTTGCTGACTCAATGAGCCCTCACTGACTTAGCTGCGTGTTCATGTGAAGTCTGCGAGGGCTTGAGGGATGTCCCATTTGAAATCGGTAAGTCAGTGAGGGCTCAGCCCCGCCCCTTTATGTAGTAAGTAGTAAGTAGCCTTGCCGAGCCAATCCAACCCTTGATGCTGAGTGTCAAGCAGGGAGGCACTTGGTCCCATTTTCTTTGGTATGACCCGGCCGGGGATCGAACCCCGACCTCCCAGTCTCAGGGCGGACACTCTAACCACAAGGCCACTGAGCTGGCCCCTTTATGTGCCCTTTGCCAAACTCAGCATCGATGCTGACTTTGGCTGACTTTGGCAAAGAAATTACCCACAGTTCATAGCGTTACCAGGGGAATGAACGTCAATCATTTAAGTATGCAAATTAGTTATGTATCGCGGTTAGAATGTCAACAAACACAATAGTGCTTTCTCACTGTTCTCAAAGGGAGACGGAATGGAAGGATAGGCTATATATTTAATAACAATAATAATAATAATAATAATAATAATAATAATAATAATAATAAGGGAAACATGATGAGAAATGACTAATGAGCAAAGTAAAAGAATATGGAAATGCAATTTATAATGAATATTATTATATATGAATTACAACCCCTATCACACAGGAAAGGGTATTTATGAAACTAATAATAAAACGATAAGCTTAAATACTAAAATAGACGTGATAGACATGTATAAATATAGGCCAAGCATGTAGGTAGGCACTGGCTGTGAATAAGGACAGTTTTTAGTGATGCAAAGTGTCATGAATGGCGGACTCATCTTCAAAGGTGCTGTCCCATTTCTTTCACAACAATTTGGAGTCCTTGCAGCCTCAAGCACTTAGAGCTGACGTCACTAAAGTCAATGAGGGTTCAGGGCTCAGGGCTTGAGGGAGGCAATTGGGATTGGGCCTAGTGGACTAGCTTGCACATTGATTATAGACTCAGCTTGCTATTGCATAGCAGCTGGTAAAAAGGTTTACAGTTAAATTAACTCCAACTCACATCTGTATGTAAATTACATCTGTATGTAAATTATGTCATTCATTGAACTCTGACTGGGGAGACAGTGGTAATAATCATTGAGTCTAATCATACATTCTGATGTGAAAGAAAATATTTATAAGAAGAAGAGAAAAAATAAAGGTTGCTATGTGTATGAACAATCAAAATCAGATGGAAATAAATTATTAAACAATATCAACTATCAAGAAAATAAATACGGCACTTCATGTCGAAAAGGTTGCCAACCCCTGCTCTAAGCAACTCAAAACAAGGGTGCTGTCATTTCATATATCCGAATAAGAATGATGCATTTATGATGTGATTGAAATGACACTGATATTGTGATGCCTAACTTCTAATATAAATATGAATGGGGAAAAAGAGTTAATACCAACCATTTGCCATTTTGTTTGGAGGCGCTACCTGAATGTTTAGCTGTGTTGCTCATTCCACGAATGCCCGATCCTTACAAGCTAAACCTTGTTGTAAAGGTGACTAATCAACGATAAAAACAATATAAAACTAGGGGAGAAATAACCGACCAAAGTTAAGTTCCCAAACATTTTGTGCTGAGTTTATATAATAGCTGACCGCAGTGTGAATGTAATCCCCACCCCGGCAAGGTCAGTGTCATGCTCGTGCATTGAGCTGTTTGCATCTTGTCAACAACCATAGTCAAGTTTAATCCAGTTGAGTTCAGTATGGATTTCACGTACATTTTTAGCCTGATCGAAAACTGCACAGCTATCTCAACCAAGTCCAGTCTAATCCATCCAACCCTGTCTGATTTGGCCCAGTCAGAATTTGTTTCACGTGATGTGGAGCAGCCAAGTTCAAAGATCTGTAGTCCAGGAGTGAGGAATGCACCGTTTGCTCACTCGTCTGGCGGTCTGCAGGATGCGATGCATTGGAAGACAGAAATGAAAACAAAAATGGACGGATGAAAGAGAGGAGAACATTGAAAAGACAAGGGGGGAGGGAGGTAGATGAAAGTGGCGCATATGTACGTGTACACACACGCACGCACGCACGCACGCACGCACACACGCACACACACAGACACACACCCACACACACACACACTCACACACTCACACACACATGCATTCCTATTAAATGAAGTCAAGCAGGAGCCATCATCTCAAACAGGGAGAGCTGTCAATCTAGCCCCTTTGGCGGCACCTTGAAAAAGAGCGAATAGATGGGTCTGCTTCCATAAAAAAAAGCCTGTCATCTAAGCCTGTCCCTGTTGCCTCTGTGTGGTTGTGAGTCAGCCCCCACACTACACCGTTCACTGAGATTGCCTCAGTGAGGCAGACAAATGTGCGTGAGACAGACAAAGAGAAGAGGAGGGGAAAACAAGGAAAGGGGAAGTGGGAACACGGCCTGCTTTGCATCACTGTCAGACGAACGCCATTCACAATTTCACTTAAAAGACATCACGTGGGAGGGCGTAACATGCGAGTTGACTATTAAACTCGAATGAATGCTGAGCTATCGCTCCCTCGTGACACGTGTGATAGTTAATATGATTATTATCTCAATACTCACCGGGGCTCCCCTCATAATCTCCTCACACTCCACCCATGTGTGTTGACATGCTCAAGAGACGAGATTTTGCGGAGGCCATCTTTGTTGTTCTGACGGCAACCAACCGCAGACAGCACACACAACGTGCTTCTGATTATGCTACTACCGGTATTTGCAATTTGTTATCTGCAGTTGCACACGCATAGGCACACTTTCAAGAACAAGATCAACATGAGCTGCATTCAATACAAGCCGCAAAATAGTGACCGGTGTGTGGCGAGCCCGTTTTGAGGGTCTGGAAGTTGCCTTCAGTGGGGTAGGGAGCGCTCCGCTGTGTTCATTGTAGGGGGGACAAGGATTTACTATTCTCTGCCTATCTGCAACTCGAACAGGGCTGAGTCGGCTCGAGGGGTCAGGGGTTGCTATCTACTAGGTCACTGGCCGGTCGAGTCACATATAGTACAGTAAGACCATGCAGATGGAACTGATGGCCGTCGTGCTCGTCTCAATGTACAGTCAGGCCACTGTAAGCCAAAAGCGAATGAGTTAGGTGAGCATGTGCTCTTTGTGATCGGTTGGCTCTGAAAAGGAGCTGCCGGGAAGCAAGGAGACTTGAAATCTTCTCTCCAGGGTAGCCTGGGGTGTAGACCTCAAGTGGAAGGCAATTAATCGGAGTGCACCCCTAGTTTAGTTTTCTCCCTTATGCTACTATAGTGACATGCTAATTAACCGCACAGGAAAACATTTTGTATACTAAATGGAAGAGTACATTTTGTTCACCCCCACGGCTCCCGGACCATTATGTGGTTGGTTCTTGGACACAGAGTATTGGAGGGTTGCAGAAAGGTGGTGGTTTTGGAGGTTTAGGTTTGGGACAGGCTATGGTTTGGTGATCTGGGCATGAGGAAATGAGTGCAGCTAGGACTACTTATTACATAGCCTCCCTCCCACCAGGGGCACAAATGGGTGGGGGACGGGTGTTAACAACCCCCCCCCCCCCCCCAACGTCACATTTGTCCCCCACAAAGTAATTTTAGGAGTAATTTAGAACCATAATTAAATAGTGTTAAAGAGTGTTAAAGAGTGTTAAAATACTTATTTTGTTTACACTTGAACTTTTCTATTATGTTTGACTCATGTTAATGTGTAGTTTGTGTAGATCTTTTCCCCTCTACACCAAATCTCTTCGCCAAAAATACCAGATCTACAAGCTCACAACGCTTTAGTGCAACGCTACAGTTCAAAGTGTTTTGAGCGTGCAGAGCTAATATTTTTCGCCGAATGTTCCCCCCAGAATAGGTATGCGTATGCTAGTGATGTAATCTTATCACACAAAGTAACTCTGAGGACCCCCAAGGGGGTGCCGGACCTCCTATTGAAGAAGACCCATGGACACATCAGGTACAAGCTGTTGGTTTTGGGGGGTCAAGCATTGATATTACGGGTCAGGAAGAGCGGTGTGTGGCTAAAGAAGGCTCAGGGGTCCCTCTCTACGTTTGAGCTCCAGCGTGTGGGCTCAGCCTCCACATGCAGGCCTCAGAATGTGGCAGCAGAAGAGGTAGTTTTGTGTGTTTTCAGTCTTGAAATGAGCTCTTCCTGAGTGGCAGCGAGTTTATTGTTCTAGCGAAAGGGGAGAGGACTGATGCCTATAGGTAGCAAGGGCAGGGGGAGAAAGCCTTGTGCAGGCCCGAGTGCCTGGAATGCATTACACAGGCCATCTCCCAGTTGAAAAATACCTCACCTCACAACATCGCACTCTCTCCATGTGGTCCACTTCTTCGCTACACGCCGGTGTCCAGTTGCAGATGGATCAAGGTATTGCATGCCAACAGGCAGTGAAACGACCAGCCAATGCAGCCATTGGATTCAGGATTGGATCTTTTACGCTTTTACTGTAGTAAACATTTTTGATGCCTGCGGAATGTTGTTTGACTTAGGAGGACTGGGGCTACGTGGGAGGGGTGTGTGACGACTGATGCATTTAATACATATCTCCAGCTCTGCGGTGTCCTGCATAACGGGCCAGTACTTTTTAAACCTTAAAGGAATAAAATCAATTACTCACGCCTTGAATTTTTGTTTTTGCTTTTGTCACACACTCCTGAGCCAATAATCACATTTTTGACTGATTGAATAAAGTTAATAGAAAGAGCCTGCAGGCAGCAAGAGCCTGCAGACAGATAACCTTGCATGTTTTTTTATTTTCCAACTGTTCAAAAGCGATATGATGCGAGTTCAATGCTTTCTAATTAGAAATCTTTTCCGCAAAGGAATGGAAAATACCCCATTTGCGCATTTCACTTTTTCGATATAGCCCAAAAATCCACCCCCTGCTAGCGCAAAAGTGTTTTTTTGCAAAAAAGGAAGACTTATTCGCACTTTGAGGTGTTTCCATTCATGATTTTATTCGCAAGAGCCTTATTGCGCAAAACCATGGCTTCATGGAAACATGCTTCCAGAAAAGTGGACTGGTTAAGTAATCAAATGGCAGGTGTGGGGTTGCCATGGCAATCAATTGGCTGAGGCAGAGGCTGGGAATTGTACAGGTGAGGGGATTTGGCTCATTAGGTCCACTGGCAGAGCCTGAACAGAGCCTTTTGTGGTGTTTCTGGACAACAGTGTATCTCACCCACTCAAGCCCGTGCACTGCACTCCCTGTGGTTGGTGTGGAACATTTTTTTTTTTAACAATATATTTATTGCATTTTTCTTTTTTTAAACAAACAGACAATACAACAGAACACTACACAATACATAATACAGACAATACAATTACTTAAAAAAACAAAAACAAAAACAAACATACAGTACATACATATAAATATAGTATATTAAAGTAAAATAAGGGCACTTAGACTGGTAACAACAACAAGACCAAATAGCTGCATAGAGTACAATTAAACATTTTCAGTTTCCATCATTAAATAAGACAAATCATTAACCGTAATATACTGGATAAACCGTCCCCATATCCTATCAAACATCTCTTGTTTATTTTTCAGAGTATAAGTGATTCTTTCCAGAGGAAGACACAATGACAGCTCCCTAAACCACTGAGCAATACTGGGTTTGCCTATCTTTTTCCACGATAAAGCTATAGCCCTTTTGGCTTGTAGTAAACATAAATCTAGAAATCTTTGTTCGCTACTCTGAATCTTATGGCCAGGTGGATAAAGACCTAATAGAAACAGTTTCGGGTCAAGCTCAATATTTATCAACAATATCTTCTGAATCTCCCTCCTTACTTCTTCCCAGAATTCTTTCACTCTTGGGCATGCCCATAGACAATGGAAAAGTGTACCCTTGTCTTTACCACATCTGATACAAGTATCCGGAATATCTGCACTAAATTTATTTAGTTTCTCTGGAGTGATATACACCCTCATCAGCCAATTATATTGCAATAGTTTTAACCGTCTGGGATTGAGCCTCCGAACAGGCTGTGCTCCACTCTTCCAGTGTCAATTCCTCTTGTAGATCAGCCTTCCATGCATTACATTTGGATTCAGAGGATTCGGGAGAGAATTCTACCAACATAGAGTATAAATCAGAAATGATGCCCCTATTAAAGGGGTTTCTGATAAGCTCTTTCTCTATTATTGACAGGGGAGGGAGTGTCAAAGAGTTCACCTGTTTAACCCCTATAAAGCTTCTGAGTTGTAAATACTTAAAGAAGTGTGTACGAGGTAAATTGTATTTAGCAGCTAGTTCATCAAAAGAGAGTAGATTCCCCCTTTTGTCAAAAACATCCTTCCATTGTTTAATCCCTTTCTCAGCCCATATCTTGAAGCCCCCATCCGCCCTACCTGGGGTGAAATGAAATGAAATGAAATCTATATTTACCCAGGGTATCTGGGCTAAGCTCAAGAACTTGTTTCCAGCCAGGCCCTGCTCATAGAACACATTTCATCGTAGTGGTTGATGCCTTGTTCAAGGGCATTTCAGCGGTGGTAATTTTAACGTGTCGGACGGCTGGTTCGAACTGGGAACCTTCCGGTATCTAGACCGCGCCGCTATCCGTTCGGCCACCGCTGCCACTAAATGTTCATTTCCCCAAATTGGGCTGAATCGAAAACTGGGTTGGATATCCAAAAGATACAGTCTGACATCCTGCCAAACTTTAATCATGTTTTTAACAATAGGATTAGCGGTATATCTTTTCAGTTTTTTACTCGAATTAGAGTAGAGATATTCGGGCAGCGGGAGCTTCAAAGAGTATGATTCAATGTTCCTCCACGTAGGGGATCCCTTCTCTGTATAATAGAACATTATAGTTCTCAACTGAGCTGCCCAATAGTACCATAACACATTAGGGCATTTTAGCCCTCCTCTATCATAAGGTAGATATAACAGAGATAAACTGAGCCTGGGGCGTCGGTTATTCCAAATAAAATTACGAAACAATTTTTCCATTTTAGTAACAAAAACGTCAGGAGGCGGCAAGGGGATATTCTGAAACAAATACAACAGTTTAGGGAGTGTGTTCATTTTGAGGATATTTATTCTTCCTATAAGAGAAATTGGAAGGTTTGACCATCTGTCCAATGCTTCAGTAATAGACTCTATAATTGGGTTATAATTCTGATCCACCACATCTTCTAGTTTAGGGACAATCTGGATACCTAAATAGGTAAATTTGTCTACCGTTCTAAAGTGACTTGTGTAATTCGGCGGATTAGCCCTTTCTTTCGGGTTAAGGAGCATTATAGAAGATTTTGAATTGTTAACTTTATATCCGGATATGCTGCCAAATTGTTTAATAAGCTCCATAAGCACTGGTATTGACTGTTCCAGTGCTTCACGTCATCAGCATATAAAGCAATTTGATGATCAAACCCGCCAATATTTATACCTGTAATTCTTGTACTTCCCCTCACCGCTACAGCAAAAGGCTCTATTGCGATTAAAAACAGAAGGGGGGATGAAGGGCATCCTTGTCTGCAGCCCCTACCTATCCTTAACTGCTTTGATACAATATTATTGGTGATTACTTCTGCATAAGGGTTGTTGTACAAGAGTTTGACCCACCTACAAAACTTTTCTCCGAGGCCAAAGCGCTCCAAAAGTTCAAACAAGTAAGGCCATTCGACTCTATCGAATGCCTTCTCTGCGTCCAGTGATAGTAAGGCAGTATCTGGCGCCCCCTTCTGGTCATGTAAAATATTTAGGACCCTTCTCACATTATGAAATCCCTGTCTTCCAATCATAAAACCGTTTTGATCTCCCGTTATAATTTCAGGTAATAAAACCTCTAGTCTTTTGGCCATAATTTTACAAAGTATTTTTAAATCTGAATTCAATAGGCTAATCGGCCTCATATTTTCACATTTGGTGTGGAACATTTGAAGTCGGTTGGGTAAACGGTTTTCGAGTTACTGTACGTGGATTACAGACATACGTACACGCACGCACGCACGCACGCACGCACGCACGCACGCACACACGCACACACGCACACACACACACACACACACACACACACACACAGAGACGTGCTGCATTTATAGTAGGATGTCAAAGGTCAAGTCTCACCTAGACACAGGATCTGACACGAATGGTCAAGATTAAATGTATCCCCCGAGCAAGCATGCAGGCAGGCTCTATTAGTCTATTAGCTCAATGGTAAAACATTTCAGCACTTGCACAGGAAACTGGGTCCAAATCCAGGGTAGAAGAGGAAAGTTACATGTAATGTAGCTTTAACAAGAGCAAAACTATAACATTATTTTTGAACCTGGATCATCAGTAGTCCTCACAATGGTTACACTGAGTTTATATTATTTTTTATACAGTTGGATAGAAAAAGATATTTAATAAATCGGCTTCAATCTTTTGCAACTATTGACTTTAAAATATACTTTCTCTAAAATATATTTGTTGGCCATGTGTAACAGGCACGGTGGTAGAGGTCAGCTGACAGCCAACAGCCAGGTCAGACATACGGATCAAAGTAGTCTTTATTATCCATCCAGTGCTTCCAGACAGAGATGATATATCACTGCTCGCCTTGGTTTCGACCATAAAGTTGAAAGCCACATGGAAATAAGATGTTAGGAGATAAGATAACCTGTCATGACAGAGCTTCTTTCCCTGTGTGTTTGTGTGTTTGTGTGTGTGCGTGCGTGCGTGCGTGCGTGCGTGCGTGCGTGCGTGCGTGTGTATCATCAGAGTCTAATTCAGTGGTTCTCAAACATGTTAATTTCAATAAGATAATGGTCTATTTGGTTCTTGACTACCATTCATATGGCTGGGGACGCCCTGGAGCCTCCCCAAGGATTCCTGGTGGGTCCTCAGACCCTACTTTGAGAACCACTGGAAGAACCTGCGGCAAACTGGCAAACAAAACAAACACATACAGTACATACATGAATACATAATTAGCTAACTGGTTTTCATTGAACATGTTTCCGAGGGACAGTTAGGTCATTATGGTAGACACCGTAGCAGGATAATGATGATATAAACACAACCATGAATCAAAATTAAAATATAGCACGCATTATCCCCACATAAACTCTCAAGAACTCACAAAAAGAGACCCAGGAGTATTCAGTGCAATCTTTCCATTAGCCTCTTATAAAAGTCAATGTGTATTGGTTAAGCTAGCTATAGTTCCCAGAAGTTTGTCTCAAGAGACAGTTATCTATAGCGAGACTCTACATTCGCTCAATGTTTTCCTCTATGGCGATCTTTTTCTTAACTTTTTATACAACACGCCCATGTTTTGTGCTGTTCCAGTTAGCAAGATATATCTCACTGGACTTCTCACGAACTGCACATTATGGTTAAATCGAGGGAACTTAATGTTAAGCCGATAATCAAATCATTTATGGCAGCATGGGAGATTTTTCTTGTTATGCTAAAATTATGTTCTCTTGATAACAGGAAAACAGTGTTTTGGCAGCCATTTAAAAGTCTGGATCTGCACTAAACCACAGCACGAGGAGCCATACAGAAATCTCCAGAAAAACTCTTAAATAGAAGATAAAAGTGATGATTTCGTACAGTAAATTAATTCAATAGCAGATCTACAAGCTCATAGCGCGCCACCGAGTGGCGCGCTATGAACTTGTAGATCTGCTATTGAATTAATTTACTTCATTCACTTCAGGCATTGTGGTTGTCTCTTTGCAGACATGTCTGAGGCGCTGGCACCAGTGAAACACCCATGATAAAAAGCATCTACAAGATAAAAGCCAAAGGGGGGGAGGGATTGCTGTTTTGCCCATTTATCTTCAACACACATCCATTTTCTATTGGACTGTACATAAATACCAATGCCAGTGGGTTAAAGTAAAGAGAGCGAGCAGCAGTGCAGCTGGATGCCAGCTGTGATAGGATCAGTGATATGGAAGGAAGGGAAGGGAAGGGGGGATGTTTTAGTGAGCTACCTGGCCACTGGGCAGCCCGTCTCCATCTCTCCTCATGGCATGCATGGAATCTCTTTGTACCAGAGCTCTTCATCTCAGGCCAGTAAAACCTGCCGTCTCCCCTCCCTTCTTCCTCTCTTTGCACACTTCAAATGTGCAGCTCACAAAGGACAGCATGCAGCGAACCCAGCCGAGTCAAAGTATATGATACTCCCTGGTCAAATGTGCAGCTCACAAAGGACAGCATGCAGCGAACCCAGCCGAGTCAAAGTATATGATACTCCCTGGTCAAATGTTAACTATAAATATACTATAAATATAGTGAAAGCTGCTCCTTCAAATTTGTACTTGAGTTTAAATTCTCGAGTACTTGCTTTAAAAGGGTTACATGTATGCTTTATACTCAAGTATTCAAAAGTCCAAATTACAAAGTACATTTTCCTTTTTAATATAAAGGTATTGCTGTATTGAAAAAAATAAAAAAGTGCAACTATACTTTTTAGTGCATGCGTGCGTGCGTGCGTGCATGCATGTGTGCGTGCGTGCTAAAAACTCAGCTTCCCATCATGCACCTGTGCACAATGTGAAGCTCAACAGCGCCACTTTGTCACCTGGTACCTGGTACTCTATACATTCATACATACATATACATACATACATATGTAGGTGGCTCAGAGCCTCTACCTGATGGCCTCAATAGTCTAATATCTCCCCCGGTCTATAGGGATATCCCTTTGGTCTAGTGGTTAAGATGTTGGACTTTCCCGCGGGAGACCCGAGTTCGAATCCCGGGCGTTACACATACATACATACATACATACATAGGGACACAGGTTCAGTTCTAAAAATCACACCCGTGTGAAGTGAGGGGCGATCTTATCATCATACATCATCTCATTCCAGCCAATCAGAATTTGCGTCCTCACCTTCGTTTTCAATGTTTGTGTTTACACAAACACTCAAAATTGTCCATTCATTATCAATGGGATTTAATGTTTGTGTTAGGACAAAGTTTGTGTTAGCAAATACACCAAAAGCTGGACATAGGCCTCAAGTGAAAATATCAGCTATTTTCTGGAGAGGGCCGTTGTTTTACAGACGGGTAAAAGGGCAGGGGCTGAAGCCCCCTTTGGTGTCTATGTGTGCACATCCTTGCAGACAATCCCCTGACTCCTCCTGCTTGGCTTCATGTGGAGAAGTGTCCTTGAGCAAGACACTGAACCCCCAACAACTGCCGATGAGCTTCCCCGCCAGTGCCTCGCATGGTAGTTGCCTCGGCTGAACGTAACGCACACTATAAAGGGCTTTGGATAAAGGCGCTATAGAAATGCAGACCATTTACATTATAGCACGATCACCATCTGTGCAGTGTATATATGCTCGTTTTAAATCCAAACACTCCGCACCGCCCCTCGCAGTGGCTCAATCAATGGTTGTCTGCTACTTTTTTCTGCCCCGAAACAAGCTAGAGGCCCAACGTGAGCTAAGGGCTATACCAGCCTCTTTGATTTATTATTCTGGAACTCATTGAGCCTAAACACACGCACGCACGCACACACGCACACACACACACACACACACACACACACAAACCACAATCCAAAATGCAGCTGCACAAGACCCGATGTCAAATGAGGTCTCAAATGAATTGGTCAATTGTTGGTAATTATGAGATCTATATTTTCCCCAAAGCACTAGCAATCTGGCTCGCATTAAGCTGTCCTGGGGTTTAGAGCCCCCGAATTTGTGTCGGCGCGCAGACGGACATACCTCCGGAATAAAAATGGCCACCCCTTCCACATGTTGCCTGGAAGTCGGTCAGACTATACTAAGACAAAGGCCCCCTCTGTTGCTCCTCAAAAGTGGAGCGGTTCTGACATACCCGTGCCATGTTCAGAGAAGCGTCCAGATGTCAATGGATCCGTGGAGGAGTGGCCTGTCGTTAACTGTGTGGCTATTGGGTTTATTATTAAGCTGCCTTTGGAAATAGTTCCGTTATTAAAGCTACAAGCTTATTCCTGGATGTAGGCAGATTCACATGTCTTTGCCACAACAGAGCTTGTGTGCGTGACATCAGGGGGAACTATAGACAACATCAAAGGACAATAGAGGCTCTCCATTTCCTTTAAGTCCAGGGATGGGTTTGGGGGGGGGGGGGGGGGGGACTAAATTATTCAAGCAAGGTGAAAGCATTCAGTGATTCATAAATACATGTTACAGTACATGCCAGCATTTAAGCAACGCTTTAATCTACGGTATATCGTCTCTGTTGGGTGGAAATATATCCAAAACGGTTACTTTTGAGGATTCAAATTTAAATTAGCAGATCAACAAGCTCAAACTAGACCTGAGCTATTTTGGATACTTTTGTGTGACACTGTTGTATGATTAAGTACGGTATTAATTTACGGAAAAAGACAAACAAGTTCAAATATGGATATAAGAAGTTTCTGCCCAACAGCAACTATAGGCTCCTGGCTATTGACTGGACAATAGCTGCATTTCCAGCTATTGACTGGAAATGCAGCTATGAACAAGAGCCGGTTGGTCTGATATATGGCCATTATATGACCTTTTTGATGAGGTCGGTATTAGCAATTATGAAGCTGATTATGTCTCACGTTTTACCCACTTTCAACCTGGCATCTCTCATTTGGTCATGTGACTATAGGGAAACATTTTGAAAAGTTTGAAATGCAGTATCTAATATACAGTAGCAGATCTAACTGACTCAGTTAGTTTGCACCTGCTGCCATGATGACACATTGAGATTAGACAACTGAACACACTCCATATTTGGGCGTAGTTGCATTGGGAACTCCTTATATGGTTATATGGCTGAGTCATAGTAGACTGGAACTCACCTATACTTTTTATGGCATAGGCAGCTACCGGCAGGATCCGCCGGGAGAAACTAGACACAGCTACAAGTGCAGGACATGAGACTATAGCCACAGAGAGAGAGAGGAGTGTGTGTGTGTGTGTGTGTGTGTGTGTGTGTGTGTGTGTGTGTGTGTGTGTGTGTGTGTGTGTGTGTGCGTCAATTTAACAAAGGTGCAGACGATCAGAAATCAGCAGAGAGAGATCGACGTTTGCGCTATTGTATGCCGAATTGAAGTGGACTCGGTCCCAGACTTTTTTTTTTCTCCCTGGAAATAAAAACGTCTGGGTTTCCGAGGCTAGAGTCATAGTGACATTAGTGTGACAACATGATCAGTTTAAGTTTATATTTTATCCATCAAAAAGTCTATGATTTGTTTATTTTTGACACAACACTATGTCCAGTGTTGTGTCTGTAAACAAACATTGAAGTCAAAAGTGAGGACAGAAAAGTGAAGACGCAAATTGTGATTGGCCGGAATGACATTTGTGATGATTTTATTGGTTGAGTGCCCCTCACTTCACTTGGGTGTGAGTTTTTCTTAAGATATTTTGGGGGCTTTTCTGCCTTTATTGCGTGAGTGACAGGAAACAGGAAGAGAGAGACAGGGAGTGACACGCAGCAAAGCTCGGGAATCGTGGTAGGCTGTGGTGTATGTGATTTAACCACTGGACCATCTGCACACGGAAGTTCTAAAAATTCATTCGAAGATTTTGCCCTTTTTGACAAAATATCGGTCAAAACATCGTAATCAGTGTTGGGCTCTGCTCGGCATCAGACCCAAAACTCTGTCATGGCCGCGGGCTCTTCCATAAACATTGTGTAATTGATGACAGCATTGTGTCCATGTCTAGACCCTAGTGACACATTACACTGTGTATCTCTCTGGGGAGGCTGTGCAATGGCCTAATGGGCCTTTAATTGGGTTTAATTGCTTCAGTGTTGTGGCTCAGTGAGCCGTACGTGACCTGGGCCGCGCTCCGTCGCTCACCAACAGGCACTTTTGGAAAGTTGCATCGACCTCATTCACGTGTAAAAAAAAGATGGTCGTGACCAACCAGACCTGGACTGGCCAGCGTTCCAACTTCCAAGGTTGTTCATGGGTCTGGATGTCAGAGGTGTTAAAACGCTTTGCCCCGGAACGGGTGAGATCATGTTCTTCTGCAAAGTGTTGTGAATGTTTCACAGTGTTTCTAGCTGATGTTTTCAGCGTCTGTGGAATGATTTGGCCGGGGAATGATTCACAGTCTCTTTGTGGCTACCAGCTGGCTCTGGTACAATCCCGCATTGTCTTTCATGGGGTTTGTGGCCAGACAATATAAAGGAAAACAAAATTCACCTTTTGTAAATTAGGAAAGTAACTTTATCTATTTTTATCTACAGTACTGTATATGCATCATAGTTGCAAGGTGAGGCTGTTTACAAAAATGACATGCAATTCGTGAACATAAAAGGGAAAACGCATTCACTGCAGTCTTTGAAAGAAAACATTGCATTCCCTATGTTTGAAAAGTATTGTACTATATTTCTTTGGAAAAAAAAAATGTGCTCCCTTTTTATCTCATATTTGGATCTCGCTATCTGCTTTGCATCTGTGGAAACCTGTGTTTGGTCAATATGCCTTGACCGGCACATTTGGAAGGCTCTTGGAACCCAAACAAAACTTACCAGATATCATATCGACGTGACATGCAGGGGCACCGGCATGAACATGTACAATAACAAGATGACAGCGCGTTGGCCGTCATACAGTAACAGAAATCAGCACCGTTTTGACAGGAACGCTCCACGCACGTCTGGTCAATGCAACGTCGAAGGAAAACCAACCGACTAGGCCCTCATTATGCCCAATTCCACCGTTTCCTGAGTGCTGTGGTAGAGCAAACAACTGCTGCATATTTCCCGTCATTTCAGACTGTAATATCCTGTAGGGTTTTTCGGGGGGCACACTAGTGCATTATGGATGGAGCACATATATTACGTGTAATTGGGGCATAACCTACTTAACTGTAAATGGGAGCCTTTAACCACAGAGCGGGCAAAGTCATCATTCTGGCTTGGTTCATTCTCCATTCCGTAATGTCAGGCCATACCTCTCAACGGCACTAAAACCAGCCCGAAGGACCGTTCACGTAACTGTATGGTTCACCGTTGGTCTTCATCATAGCTGTGGTGTGGACTCTGCCATCCACTTGTTTACACACCTTTTAAAAGCTATACTTGATTTGAGTTTTGATTTTTTTTAAATTTAGCACAGTATAAAAATACAAAAGGGAAAATACGTAGGGAAAAAAAGTAAAGTGCTAGGAGGAGGCAAGAAGCCAAAAGGGCTATACGAGGCCTCAACCTGTGTACAACAAAGCATTTAAAAACATGATTTGAAAGCAATATACATATTATTTACAGATAACATGATTACATAGTATAAAGAAAAGGTCTAGAACATGATTGAAAAGACACTTGATTATCTACAACATGATTATCAAGACAGTATTGTCAACATAGTTGCCATATCGGCGTCTATATTATGTAACAAATAATAATAATAATAATAATAATAAATACAAAACAGTATTAAGATTTAAAATCCTTGTTTTTTTAAATCGGCCTCAGGTCTAAATGGGTTAAAGTATTTCATGCATAAAATATAATGTTGTCCAATCTGGATGGTAGAGTATGTTAACACAATATGACTTATACAATTGGGAGTGGTTGTGATTTTGTCTCCCTGCTCTTCCATTGAGACATTTAGGTTGTGTCAAAGGTCAAGTTTCACCGAGATACACAGGAACTGACACCAATTTTGACCCGATGGTCAAGATCCAATTCATCCCCCGAGCAAGCAAGCAGGTTCTCTAAGCTCAATGGTAAAACATGTCGGCATGAAATAAAACTGGGTTCAAATACAGGGTAGAAGGGGAAAGTTATATAGTGCAGCTTATAATTGCGGGCCGGTGTATTGCACTGGCGAAAACAGCCGATCTGCAAGCTAGCAACATGTCACAAAGCAACGAGTTGTGAGCTTGCAGATCAACTGTTTTCGGTATAGAGAGACACCTGCACGCAACCAAGTATCACTCAGGCTTGTAAGACCGCCCTGCCCCTCCCCCTTGTCTGAGGTGCCCAGGTATCAGTCAGCACATCCTGACTTTACCCCCCCCCTGCCTTCAATTTGGCTTTATTGCCAGCCTCCCGGAATGCCTGGTATGTCCACAGACACTCCCATGATACTCCATTCACACAAGGCAAGGGACACAGGTATATACACACGCAAACACTGCATTCTGTATGTATAAACATATAGTGCAGACGTGCAAAGTGTGCATGTGAGGCACAAACAAGCACTCAACCACACATGTGCATGCTTGCAGTGCACACAGAAACCAAGCACACACACACGCACGCACGCACGCACGCACACACACACGCACGCACGCACGCATGCACGCACACACGCACGCACACACGCACACACGCATTCCCATAAACACAGACAGTAGACAATGTAATCACAAGCCTGAGCTTATTACGCCGTTGGCTTTTCATGTTTCCACAGGCGATGGGCGAGTGGGTTCCAATGGCGCAGGCCTGGCACCGTTACAGGCAGACATGGTCAGATAGGGTTCTACCAAACCTCCGTCACGGCACCAACCGCAAGACCTGCCTGCCTGCCTGCCTGTCTTTATGTCTGCTTGCCTGCCTGTCTGTCTGTCAGTGCTATAGCAGGTGGTGTCCTGGAGGCACCGAAAAAACTCCAATCTCAGATCTCAGCTCCATGCTTCAACAAAAGACCCTCCCTTTAGCTCGCCTTTCCCGTCCATACAACCCAGCTCCCTCCTTCGCCCAAATACCTCTCCTTTGTGTCGAGACGGAATCGTGTTGCCTGTTTGAAACATTCACACAGCGCCAGTCCTGATGAAAAGGCACATTCTTCCTCCTTCGCTCCCACCTTTTTCTGCCGAGGCGTGTGGAAATGGGCCTCGCCGTGGGGCAGAACTGGATCCGGCCTGCGGACGCTGGGAAAGTGTGTCAGGATCTGAGACCACCCCACCACCATCAACCTCCCCATGGGAATGTGTGTATTTCAGTGGTCAAAAACCCTTGCACATACATACACACACATGCACACTCACAAATTCTCACGTGGACATGTATGCATGAGATGCATGCATGTCCACACGCACCTACGGCGAGTGCACGTGCATATCCGCACTCTCCTCGCAAGAAATGATGGATGATGTGCATGAAATGCCTCCTCCACTTCGGAGACCCCCATCTCCCCTACATTACCTCTCTGTGGGAATATAGGTGGAGGTCCTCTTACATTTTAACTGTCTCATGGGAAACGTAAAAGAGAGAGAGAGAGAGAGAGAGAGAGAGAGAGGGAGAGAGAGGGAGAGAATATCCCAACATGTGTTCCTGCATACCAAAACAGTTCGGAAGTTTACTATCCTAATAACGGCCTAAACAAATGCCAAGTCAAACAAAAGCACTCTTTTTTCAAAGACAAAGACGCACACAGTCAGACACACACACACACACACACACAAACACGCTCTCGTCTGTTGACCGTCTCGTAGAGAAAGACTAAGTGCAGACCACAGCAGCAGTATTCAATGCCAGAGTCTCTATCTCACGAGCACAGTACTCCATTTCATTCCGTCTTTCGTTCACATGCAGCGGAAATTCTCAGAGAGAGAGAAAGAGATATAGGTTATGTGTGAGGGGTTCATTCACGGCCACTCTGTACGAAGAGCGCCATTAAAAACAAGGTGCTCGGCGCTCGCAGCTCGGAACCGACTTCAGTGGTTCGACTGTTATGCCTGATTCATACTTTGCTGCGCGTGGGTGTCGAGGCACAGAAAAAAAGCCGGTCTACAAGCTGACAGCGTGCTGCGGCGCAACACATTGCAAGCTTGTAGATCGGCTATTTCTTGCGTGCGACACCCATGCGAAACTAAGTATAACTCTTAAGCGAAAACAGAGCTGTGCTCGATGAAATGTGAAGTGACGTGCGTGTGAGCGCCGGGGCTAGAGGGAAGGTATTGTGAATCACAATACCTTGATGGCACACAGGCCGGTGGAAACGCTGCGGTTTATCTTTGAGATCTGGTGAAAAATAGGAGCAGATTCCGAGCTGGAAGAAGATACCCCCTGACAGTGCTGCTATCGCACATACAGATCTTTGAGGAACTGTTTGGGAGATAAGGGCCGTGAACAAAAAAATCTGGGGCTTACTTGTAATGTGCCGTGACTTTAGTGTTTTTGTGTGTCTGTGAGTGTGTCTGTATGCCAGAGCTGTGCTTCCTTAAACCACTTGATCCCTTGAAAAATAGCTATTTTACCTATTTTAGACATTTTCACCTGTAATGACATGCCCAAAAGAAGGATGCCAGGTTGGAAGTTCTTACAGTACTGGTCTCTATAAGTCGAAGGGTTATGTTTTGCATACAGATTCTTTCACATTTTCGCGATTTGCATTTGTGCCGAATTTGGACGTACGTGCACTCATTTGGTGTGCATGCAAACCAGTATGTCCTCACGGCACCTCTGCGCTCCAGGACATATACTGGGCCTTCTCCTTGTGTGCTCTCTGAAAAAAGTGCCACTTCAGTGGAAAAGGCCCTAGCCTGTCATTAGCAAGCATGGCATGAGCATGCTGTTTAACCATTATGGAGAGGAGCTAGAGCGCCTGGCACTGCCAAGAGCACCGCCGCTGCTTCGGCATGCTGCTCTGCCACGAGGACATGGGGAGGGAGAGCAGACTGCTGCCTCCTGCACAGTGTCTTGGCTTTGCACTGTGTGTGTGTGTGTGTGTGTGTGTGTGTGTGTGTGTGTGTGTGTGTGTGTGTGTGTGTGTGTGTGTGTGTGTGTGTGTGTGTGTGTGTGTGTGTGTGTGCGCGTGTGTGTGTATGTGTGCGCGTGCGTGTGTGTGTGTTTGTTTTGAAAGAGAGAGAGAGAGAGAGAGAGAGGGGGGGGGGGGAGAGAGGAGGGTGAGACTATTTTCTCTCATTTTACACAGGAAGCTATGAGCTCGGCCCCGTGAAAATCGGTCAAAACGCGAAAAGCATTCCTCTCGGTTACCATTCCGCCCACTCCATTTACAAACCACATGCACCACTGTGACTGACGGGCCGCATTGGAACGCCATTCCCCTCTCCACGGCAGACCGCCCCGCGCGGCGTGTTTGGGAGGGCTGTGGTGGAGCATGGCGTACGTGAACGGACGCACTGGTGACGCAGGCTGGGCCAGGAGAGCATGGGGGAGTCGGTCGTCTCCCGAATTACAGGGCCAGGGCTGGAGGCAAAGCCGCTGTAGCCTAAACCACCTCATTAGGCTGTGGCGACTGCATTTAGCCAGCATTTCCCCTTCCTCACACGTCCAGAGAAGCCGCATCAGACATGGTGATTAGCTGCCGAGTAAACATGTCCATCCCCAGGGCCGCAGGTCTCCTCCGCTCCAGTTTGCTTGGCGACAGACTTTATTGTAACGACCGACCAAGGAAACATTGTAGTGCCCCACCACCCCCCGGCCGACTCCCAGCCCATATTCAGTAACAATCCCGAATGTTTCCCCAAAGCCGGGCACAAAAATAACATTTGGTTGCAATAATGTGTGCCAGTGGAGAGAGAATGACTATGAGTTCACCGAAAGTTGAAATCGATCACATTTCATGGGTTTTTAACAATGTTGACTACATGAATACAATTTCTAAACTAAGGAATGCAGTTTCCCCACTAAAATCACCTCTGCATTTCCCAGAAACAAAAGTGTGTAAGTAAGCCATAGGCCTATATGCTTTATTACCCTAACAAATACGTGACAATAGCAGATGCAAGTGTGTTGCATTGCAATGCTTTGTGAATGCTTGACAGTTTTACATTTTCTTTCTTGTGACTCAGTGAGATGGGCAATTTTCAGTACAGTACAGTATGCCCACAATAGGCCAGGTTGCAAGTGTTTTCAATGGTTTTCCATAGCCCAACATACATGTGGGTAGGCATAGCTTCATGTCTGCTAAAGGAATGAGGAGAGCTCTTCAATTCCCTCAACTGAGATTGACTTGGCCAGCAGAGTGGAATATTGTGGCACAAAAGCGTGCAAGAGTTGGATTAATTATCGCAATATCAGTTGCAAAGCAGGACAAATTTTGCTGCACACTTCATTTGGTTTTACTGCCCTTCGTCTCACGGGGCGTTGTAACAGAGTTTAACCTCGTCTGGGGAAATTTTTACACATTTACTGAATGTCTGTAGTCAGTGGTATGACTTTTACTTGGGGCGATGTGCAGCCTCTGCCAAGATTCACTGTTGCTGGGTGGAGAATTCTTTCTTTCACTGTGTGTGTGCGCATGCGTGTGTGTGTGCGTGTGTGCGTGCGTGCGTGCGTGCGTGCGTGCGTGGATGGTTGGAAGGGGTGAGAAATATAATGGGAGAGGAAAAACTGAAAAAAGAATGAGAGCACTTTCGTTCATATTTTGTGCATACCATACTCCATTGTAAATCGTCGCTGTCGGGCAGAACACTTGTATCTCCATATTTCATCTTTTTATGTTTTTGACCCTCTTTACATATAAGGTTTCCGCCTGACAGCAAGACACAAGATAAGACCGTTATTGATCCCGCGGGGGAAATCCTGCATGTCACCAATTAAGGGCAGCACAGCAGTTTGAGATCTACAGTTGGGTGCCACCGATATTGTCCCTTATCATTTGACCCATTTAGGCCTGACCTCAAAATTTTAAAAAATTCTTCTAAATCCTCCAGTTTTCTGAAATAAATATTTTCACGATTTTTCAAAAATAGCAGACCTACAAGCTCGTAGCGCGCCACTCGGTGGCGCGCTATGAGCTTGTAGATCTGCTATTTTTCAATAGCTAAATTATAACAATGTTTAAAACACCAAAAGGGGTTCCTGCCCAAAATGGGTTAACTGTCCTTTTGCGCAGATCACGCAAACCTCAGCAAAAAGAAAAGGACAATATCGATGGCCTCCAACTGTATATCACACGCTACCAACTCAGAGGGGAACTCAAACCTCAATGGGATTGGTACTGTATTTAAGATTTAAAGGGACACTTCACCCTTTTTGCAAAAAAATATATGTTAATGACGTTTAGAAGATTTAGAACACTTTCCTGGGGTCTTTTACATGTGTTATGTAATATGTGGTTTTAGATATTTTAGATTTTAGCAGTGAGCCCAGTGTCTCTGATGTCATCGACACTGGGCTCACTTACTTCCTGGACTACAATTCCTATAATGCTTTGGTGCACTCCTCCTCCTTGTGGATAGGGGGAGGGCTGTCCTACTGAGACAACATGTAGTCCAGGAAGTAAGTACACACATAAAGACCCACAGGAAAGTGTTCTAAATCTTCTAAACATATTTTGTTTTGCAAAAAGGGTGAAGTTTCCCTTTAAGGGACAGTGCCCTCAATACCCTCATACCATGGCTAACTACTACTCCAAAGTGAGTGACACACACAGTCACAACAATAGAGAGTGCATGATCTGGTATAACAGCCCAAATTTACAACAAACATGGTCAAATACTCTGCCACCAACCTGTGGAATGGCCTGACACCAACCATTAAAGATGGTGGTGGTTTCTTTCAAATTTGAAAAAACAAACAAAGTAAAGTAAAAGTATATATATGCCCGTCGAAAGGAGGTGTCATTCACTCCTGCGGTTTCCCCCTATTCTCCTTTGTACATACTGTAGTGTTTTCTATTTGTTAATGACATGTATTAATGTGTTAATATTTTATGCTATGTTAATTAAATGAGTACATATAGGACCACGGCACGAAGGAAACAAGTCCCCAGGACCTTTTTGTGTTATCCTTTTAGTCTTAACACTTTGATTGCTGGAAGATCTCAACAGGCCTATTTGGATGTTGCTGCCGTTTAACATTGCACAAAGGCCTTGTTCGGGGGCCCACAGTAAAATGTTCTCTTATAGCGAGAATCACACGCCTACATCAAAAGAAAGCTGAACTTGTCCACTTCAATTAAAAAAATACGTTTTGATTTTACCATGTTCCATTCTGGAGATATTGACCTTTTTGCAACACCTGCATTTGCCTGGAAGTGGTTATCTTGAACAGCGAGCAGAGTTATGGATGGTTTAAAGTCAGAGACATTGACAGGCAGATATAAAATTGAACCCAATAAATATCCTATACATCCTATACACCGAATGAAAGCCCTGAATGTGTACTTTTACGAGGAAAACAGTAAACATTGATCCCATCTACAGTTAGACAGTAATTGGTTATTGAATGCAGCTTGTGCCCACCAGATAACTTCAGAGAAGACATGGACGTGAACTCCTCAATATTCACAAAATAAGGCCTATAGCGACATATAAATACTATATACCGTATGAAACAGAAGACTCTCTGCTTTCATAAGGAAAAAAATTGTACTGTAATAATAAAAAAATCACACCCCTGTGAAGTGAGCAGTGCAACTCTACTTCTCTACTTATTCACTACAGCTCGCTATATACGGACTGAGGCAGAAAGTCATGTAAACCTTTTATTTACAGTTTGGTCTGTAAACTTCTACTGTAATAATAAAAATCACACCCCTGTGAAGTGAGCGTTGCAACTGTTCTGTACTTATTCACTACAGCTCGCTATATACGGACTGAGACAGAAAGTCATGTAAACCTTTTATTTACAGTTTGGTCTGTAAACTTCTACTGTAATAATAAAAATCACACCCCTGTGAAGTGAGCGGTGCAACTGTTCTTTATAGTTGCGCGGTGCAACTGTAGAGAACAGTTGCACCGCTCACTTCACAGGGGTGTGATTTTTATTATTACAGTAGAAGTTTACAGACCAAACTGTAAATAAAAGGTTTACATGACTTTCTGTCTCAGTCCGTATATAGCGAGCTGTAGTGAATAAGTACAGAACAGTTGCAACGCTCACTTCACAGGGGTGTGATTTTTATTATTACAGTAGAAGTTTACAGACCAAACTGTAAATAAAAGGTTTACATGACTTTCTGCCTCAGTCCGTATATAGCGAGCTGTAGTGAATAAGTAGAGAAGTAGAGTTGCACTGCTCACTTCACAGGGGTGTGATTTTTTTATTATTACAGTACAATTTTTTTCCTTATGAAAGCAGAGAGTCTTCTGTTTCATACGGTATATAGTATTTATATGTCGCTATAGGCCTTATTTTGTGAATATTGAGTTCGGGTCCATGTCTTCTCTGCAGTTATATCTGGTGGGCGCAATGTGCATCCACCCAGTATCCAATTTATGACAAACTGTACATGGGATCAATGTTTACTCTTTTCCTCGTAAAAGTACACATTCAGGGCTTTCATTCGATGTATAGGATGTATAGCATATTTATTGTGTTTATTGTTATATCTGCCTGTCAATGTCTGACTATAAACCTTCATAACTATGCTTTCTTTTTGATGATGATTGCCGCCTCGCCTAATCTATCTCACTGCTTTCATTGTTTTGATCGCAGTAACATTGGGGGGGGGTCATGGGCACATTGGGCAGCAAAAGTCTTGATCCGTACGGCTATAAAAAGTCCCATTCCACCGTTCGGTTCAGAACTATAGTATAACGGTGAGACGCGTTGTCATCAGCTGATTTTGTTTTTCAAGCTAGTGTAGGGGAACATGCTTGGGCATGCTAGCCTGGCACGGCCAGACTCATAGCGAGGGTTCACTGATGTTTCCTCCGGGGAAGAATCTTCAGTGAATCCCCGCTATGAGGCTGGCCAAGCCAGGCTATGGGCATGCAGCTTGGGGGCGATGGAGGGGGAAAAAAGCGTCACCCGGCTGTGATGTCGACGAGAAGGAAAAAATGACTTCCACAGATGACAACACCACGGTTTAGGTCGCGGAAAAGTTCGTTATACATTACACCCGGGTCGATTACGTCCCCGACGCGTTCATTGCGGTCTTATCACTACAATTATAATGAATAAAAAAGCGTTACAATCACACGTCTGAGCGATCTCCGATTATGACGGCTCTGCATGGCGATACGTGATCCACCAACGGTAGACTGTCTGTTGTCATGGCGTCCCCTCGATACTGTGGTTCGTTTGTTAGTTCGTAGTATTGTAGGCTCGGGGATCGTTTGGTCGCTACAGTATGAAGAAGTAAACATGCATCTGTCCATGTGTGTTGCCGATCTGGTGCAGAATCTGCAGATCATGTGTTAGGCAGCGTAACAGCGTTCCGTATGTTTTTTTCCGAGACATGAGCCCCCGTCTCGCAAGGCTCTCCTCCTGCAGGAGAAACAGGAGGGGAGGGGGGAATCGAGTATAAAAGCCAATAGGTGGAGGAAAGCCTGGTGAGGCGAGGTTAGGTGAAATATGATTCTTTTCACACACGGGCTACATCGGCATGGGCGCAGCCATTCTACACTGGTTTATACACGTAAAGCGGTCCGCCCTCCTGTTTTCAGGAGGGGAGGGTTTTTTTTTTTTTTGGTTTTTTTTTCTGATCACGTGAGCGGGACTAAGCAGCAATGATAGGGCGATGGTTCTTCATTGTCCGGGTGGGTAAAAAGATGAATGAAAGTATGCTATAAAAAAGTGATTGAAACGTATTGATACGTGATCCGCACCCGACGTTTGATTAATTGATAACGTATTGATACGCGATCCGCGTTGGGAGTGTTAATGTCTGACTGTATCAATCACGTGCTGTTTACATTTCTGACCAATAAAGTATTCAATCAATCAATCAATCAATCAATCAATCAATCAAAGCTGCAAACGTTTGTAGAACTTGCACTAGCTACTGTACAGCTTCCCCTGTTATTGTTTACATTCACTGCTCCAATGCAGCAACAGATCTGTGGTGGTGCAGCCTCCTCTGTCTGTGCTGCACTGTGTAGGTGGTGTACGCGTATAGTCGCTGTCTCTGGGTCACGCACAAGTTGTTGCAGGGAAGAAGAGACCATGGTGTGCATGGTGTGTCAGGAGCTGTAGCTCCATGTCTGTCTGGGGGGGACAGAGTGGCATTCCGACACACCACAATTGAGAGGTACGTGGTTTCTGAGTGCGGTTATGGTTGGGGCAGGGTTAGTAATTCGGCGACTTGGAATGGCGATGCGTCGGGATAGCGGGCTTATTGCCTGTGTGTAACCCTGACTGGGACCATGCATGCTGCTAGCTGCCCCGAGCTGTAGCTCCATGCCTGGGACCATACATAAGTCTAGCTGCCCCTGGAGGGACACCTCCATGTCTGGGACCATGCATCTGTCTATAGCTGCCCCTGGAGGGACACCTCCATGTCTGGGACCATGCATCTGTCTATAGCTGCCCCTGGAGGGACACCTCCATGTCTGGGACCATGCATCTGTCTAGCTGCCCCTGGAGGGACACCTCCATGTCTGGGACCATGCATCTGTCTAGCTGCCCCTGGAGGGACACCTCCATGTCTGGGACCATGCATGTGGCTAGCTGCCCCTGGAGGGACACCTCCATGTCTGGGACCATGCATGTGGCTAGCTGCCCCTGGAGGGACACCTCCATGTCTGGGACCATGCATCTGTCTAGCTGCCCCTGGAGTTGCAACTCAGCCTCAAACAGACTGCTGTAGATAGACACCACGTCTGGCTGAACAGCTGGCCAGGATGTCTGGGATGAGATGAGACAGAGTGAGAGAACTGACTAACTGACAAGGAAGGCGCGGGAGAATAATGTCGCTGCATGTCGGGCCGAATCCTTGTATGTCAGAAACCATCACTTTTCAGGAGGTAGGAAAAAACCTTAACCTGTGTTCCAATGGATCCAATATAGTAGGATCAACTTGAATCCATTGAAAAGTAGTAGTTTACCAAACTCTTTTTAATAGAAGGTATGCACGTGACATCATCATCATACCCGGAAGTTACTGTGCCTTTATTGGATTGTGTACAGTATGGTGACAGGAAATGGGGAGAGAGATGGGGGGTGACACGCGGCAAAGGTCGTCGGGATCAGGAGTCGAACCCGTGACACGCCGTCAGGCTGGCTTAGCGCTACACACTAACCACCCGGGCCCAAATATCTACTTTCTGGCCTTGACTGCCCATACATCCAAACAGAAAACCATTAAACAACGTTAAACAACATTAAACTCACTTTGTCACTCGGTTTGACACTCACTTTATGCATGCGCATACCCTCTATACTTTTTGGTTAAACATAAAACCAGTGGTGGAAGAAGTACTCACATGTTTTACTTGAGTAAAAGTATGCAATGTATAGGCTACAGTAGAAATATACTATGTCCGGATTTTGAAATGTACTTGAATAAAAGTACAAAAGTATTGGTATCAAAATTTATTTAAAGTAGAGTAAAGTATTTATGCAGAATGTATGCAAATATCAGATCTACAAGCTCACAATGTGACCTTTTAGATCGGCTATTTTCAAATGGCTAAAAAGTATACTGTAGGTAGGGAGCAGGGCTGAAGGGGGTAATGTATGTTTTGTAATAATTATCAAAATCTACAAAGTAACTAGTAACTAAAGTATTCAAATATATATAGTGGAGTAATATTACAATATTTGGATCCGAGATGTATTGGAGTAGAAGTAAAAATATTACAGTAGGCCTTACTTAAGTAAAAGTTTAAAGTACTAAAGTACTTTCCACCAATGCAAAAAACCACAGACAGACAATTGCAACATGATGGCCCTATTTTGGTCATGTCATTATACAAAAAAACAACTTTTGAACAATTTTGAAAGTGTTACCATTTTCAAAATCCACATTGTGATGCATCACAGTGTATTGCTTAGCAGCAAAGCACACAGACAAGTTGTGAGCCAGGCTGCCCAGATCTGCTACTTTACCAACAATCGCCACTGTTATACAACAAAGTATATAATAGGCTATGAAAAAGCATTTAAACATGACGAAATACAGAGATACAAGGTTTCTAGGCTGCCGCGCGGATGCTACGAGACATGAGGAGAAAAAAGAACAACAGAGTGACATGTTTCCAGGGGCTCCAGAGATGGAGGCCCCTGGTCTAAGGGGGGGGGGGGGGGGGGGGGGGTCATAAATTTGACTGAGTCTGGCTGTTCTGGGCTGCCTGAGCCCACACTGGTTTGTTCAGGTGGCCCGCTCCATCAACCCCTAACCCCCCCATTCCCCCAAACCCCCCCGTTCTCCCATACCCCACCACCCCTCGCCGCCTTTCGCCTCCACAGCTCCCACACCAGTGCTGAGAAGTACATTTACGCCCATACTGTAATGTACTTCAGTACAGTTTTAAGGTATTCTTTCACTTTACTCAAGTCTGTGTCTGTTTTTAGATTCTCCCGCTATACATCTCAGAGGTAAATGTTGTACATTTAGCAGAGGGTCTGCTAAATGCCTAAATTGTGAATTGTATTTTTTTTGTTTTGTCCTTTCTTTACTCCACTACTATAATTTGAAAGGTTTTGTTGCTTGTTGTTTTGCAGATTAAAGAGGCTAGACACTGTCTACCACTCTGCCTTGCGGTGGACTACTGGTGATAGTTATGGTACCCACCACTGTGCACTTTATGAGAACTCAGGTTTATCCTCCCTGACTGAGAGGCGAGATAAGCATTGGCACCTATTTTTATATAAAGCCATTGCTGGGATGCTCCCTGACTATATTTGTTCCATGATGGAACTGAACAATAGCACCTATCAGACCCGCTCTAGTGATTTCTTGAGGCTCAAGGTTCCTCAGGCCCAGACAGAGTTGGGCAAGACAGCTTTTTCTGTCAATGGCCCAACTTCGTGGAATGAACTCCAAAACTCTTTAAAACTGAGCTCCCTGCCATCCTTCGGTCAGTTCAAAGGAATGCTCCAGAAAATTTTTCACCATGATTGCTCCTGCTTCAAATTATTGATCTATTTTACTGATGGTTGTTCTGTATAAAGTTCCTTTGTAATTTATCCTGATTTATAATGTTGTTTGATGTATTGTTTTTTGACTGTATTTTGTGTATTGTAAACCTCGGCTACATTGAAAATGAGGGCTTGCCCTCAACTGTATTCCGAGTATAAATAAAGGTGATGATGATTTAGATTGTTATTACAAATCATGCATTACTAATTCAGCCCTATACTTGGGGCTATTCAAGAATAGCCAATCTACAAGCTCAACAATTAACGTGTTCATGATTTGACACGTTGGGAGCTTGTAGATTTGCCATTTTGAAAACCTTTGAACTGGGACATCCTGCATAATGAGCAATATTACTTTTGGTATCAAGTACATTTTCATACCAATACTTTGTTTGTTTGTTTGTTTGTTTGTTTTTTTTACTTTTACTCAAGTAAAATATTTAAGACACAAGAGTATTTCTACATTGAGTTATTGCTACTGTTTACTCACTAATGTGAGTACTTTTTTCCACCACGGAACCCTCCCTCCCAGCGCAAAGCGTGTTGGTTGGAAGGGGTGTAAAAGAAACGCATGCTTTATGGTTTCCGTTGCTTCTGCAGAGCTGTGTGCCAAGAGTGACCTGTGCTAAAGAACACATGTTTGTTCAGCACCGTGAACATGACGTGGGATTATTATTAGGAGCCTTGCTGGGTTTCTGCTCTTGATGAACTATGTTTAACCTGTATTTATACAGGGAGAGGTTTGCTGAGCGCTGCACGCGCTGCTTTCTCAGCAACACCCTGCTTCAAATTATACAGCTGAAGCGCGTTATTCACACCTGAGCCGAGAGCTGCTCCCAAGTCAGTGGCCGTCTAATGGAGGCCTGCAGAGCTGAAGAGTCTTCTATTTCACTATTTGCCACTGCCTTTTACTTTACTCAAGTCTGTGTCTGTTTTTAGATTCTACCGCTATATACTATAGGCTACTGCCTTGTACTATAGAGGCAGAAAATCTAAAAAAAAAAATCTTAAAAAAGAAAAAACAATCTAAAATTCTGCGATTTGCTTGACATTTCTGCACTCACTGCTTCTGGACTTATGAGTGAAAGTCAGGGTCCAAAAATATAAACGCTTAACACTTATACCGCCATTGCCATAGATCTAGGTCAATTAAAGCCTATTATGTATTGCTACGCTTAACGCCATTGCCGTAGATCAATGGCAATTGCGCTTTTATAACGCTTTCGATCGATCAAGCCATAATGCTACTTACGTTAGCATCGGGTAGCTAGCTGTTGTTGTCACACCACTGGGTCGCCCATCTTAGATCGTCGGCACCATAATAATCCATTATATCTGTTTCTTTCAATCGCCTTTATCTCCTATTCCTTGTCCCAGATGACATTTTTGGTCAAAACAACGTTTCTTTGATGGCACAGAGCCGACAATGTGGAGCCCTCCAGTGCCCCGGTATAGATCCATCTTGTAAACAACAGTTGAACGGGACCCATTTCATTTACTAGTTTATGTTCACTTCTGGAAGTCTGGAAATGTGGCATTTCAAAATAAGAGCTCAACTGGGAAAAATGCTGGCGTGAATTAGATCCTAATTTGTCAATAGATGCTATGTGTTAAGTACAGATACTGAAAAAGTATACTTACTGTAAGTACAGTACTCAAGTACTTTGTTACTGTCCACTGGTGGTCATCTAATCCAGGGGTTCTCAACCTTTTTGGCTGGGGACCCCTTTGCTTTGGCCATGTCTCGCGCCCCCCGCCCCGCCCCCCTCCCCACCACCAATACAATACAAACTGACTGCAAAAATAACCTTAATAATAGAGAAAATATATCATAAATTAATACTGAAACCAGATAGAATCATTAAGGAAAGTGTATGCATGCACCACGTACTATGTAAACTCTTAATTTCCGTTTTCCAGCCATTCAGTTGCAAAAAATAAATAATAAAAAAAGTTTTTTTTTAAATAATTTGGGGAGCCCCCAAAATAATTTGGCGACCCCCCCCCCCCCCCCCCCGCGCCCCCCCCCCCCGGGATAAAAAGTCCCCCCGATTCTGTGTTTCCTAGAACTAGAGATCTGAAAAAAATCATTAACATGGTGAAACACATCTTGATGATGTCATCAAGATGCGTTTCACCATGTTAATGACTTTTTTCATACTTACAGTTCTAGGAAACACAGAATCGGGGCGCTAGAATCGGGGGGACTTTTTTATTATTTCCACACAACAGCTCTAAGGTATATTAATGACATAGTAAAATGTTGAAAATGGGTGGTTTTCCCCTTTAAGACACGCATAATAGGGCCCACAGTGTCTGTTTGTGGATTCTGACCTCAGCCCAGCACCTGGGTTTTAGTGAGTGGATGTGCGTGCTTTATTGTTCTTTTTTTTACCATCTTAACCACCACCTTAATAGCATCCCTATTCTGGACATGTCGGCATATATTCAGGGAAAATAGCAGTGCAATGAAATAGCACTGCAATGTGTTGTGGGGGAAAATGGAGGGGACCCTCCTAGTATGTAGGCCTTTAATTTATTCTGCACTGTATGTTGTTTATTGTCTTAATCCGTTTTATTTGAACTGTTGTATTTTAAACATTATTATACAAATATAATTTTGTTTATTTTGTACTTTTTGTTTTACTGCTATATGTTTTAATGTTTTATGTAAAGTATTATGACTTGACCTTTAAAGGGAAAAAAGGGGAAAAGAGGGTGAACTATCCCTTTAAGCAAGTCAAACATTCTCAAAATGATTTAAAATGATTTAAAAAAAAAAAAAATAGGTAACATAGCCAATCTATAAGCTTGCAACGCATGGCGATGCAATATGTTGCGAGCTTGTAGATCTATTTTGGCAGGCTGAATGTTGTCCCCCCCAGAAGGGACGGGTTCATCGATGGAGGATAAAGTGTCATGGTAATTTTTAAGTGGTGCAAACCACTTCCTTAAGTGACTATGTGTGTGGGTGCCTGCCTGGCTGGCTGGGTATGTCTGAGCACGAAAACAGCATGGTTGTTTTTCACCACCTGTGCACAACCTAACACACACACAAACACACACGCACATATTAACTGTATTGATTTCAGGTGTACGAGTACAGTACAGTGACAGTACAGTACAGTAGAGGGTACAGTAGAGGGACCCCCACACGGTAACTCTGTCATTTCTCAACCGTTTCGGACGCAGGGCGGCTCGCTGGAATCGGGCCGGCACCCTGGGTGCGTTCCTGTGGGTCTGGAACTCCCCCCCCCGGGGACCCCCACACGGAGTTGCACCACTTACTTCACACGGGTGTGATTTTTTTGTTTGTTGTTTTATGTTTTATCCCACAATTTTTGTAACCCATTTTTTCACCCAGTGTCAATTATCTAATGTAATCCTGGGCGCACCAAGTACACAGCTAACTCAGTTCAGAGTATAGTACAGTATAGAGGGTTTTTAGTAAGCATTTTTGTCAGCACACACCAAAATCCACAGTGTTCGCTAAGTGTAGAAAGTGTAGAAATGCATTGAGTTGACTCATGTCTGAACTGCACTTTTCTTTTGCTTATTATTAATGTTGTTTTAAGTTTCTTTATCGTTTTATTTCCAATTCCATTTTGTTTTATTCTGTGCTACTTTCTTTTCTGCAAATGTCCTTGCATTAACCTATTGTGAAGCAATATAAAGAAATGCATTGAGGGCCGTTGCTCTGCGGGCCCAGAAGAAGCACGTACAGGTCTACTGGTACCAAACTACAGACAGACACAGACAATACGAGAACAAGAGACAAAAGCAGTATATAATGACGAAAACACACGCACACGCACGCACACACACACACACACACACACACACACACACACACACACACACACACACACACACACCAGCAGACATGCAACACAATCCTGCATACTTTTTCACTTTGTCTCACGTGCGTGCCGGAGACGGGGAAGAGAGAGAGAGAGAGAGAGAGAGAGAGAGAGAGAGAGAGAGAGAGAGAGGGCTGCGTAGACAGGGCCCATTTTTCTCTTTTCCTGTGGTCGCAGTGTGTGACTGGGGATTTATTTCCTGGGCCCTCCAGAGGGAGGTCACTGTTTTGCTGAATTTGAAACATTTGAAGTATCCGTGGCCCCCATCTCTGTTCCACATTAGAGAAATGGCCCATTCATTTGGACTTGTCAGAGTGCATAATGGCTTTCAGACCGTGTCTGCTTATACCGCTCCTCAAACTGGGTCACACAAACACGCTGGCCCTTGATCTCATTATGTAATTTACCTTTCTCTTTCGTTCGCTCTTTCTCCCTCCCCATCTCTCTCTTGGTCTCTCCAACCAATTAAGGTAAGATCGTCATTGTCTTCAGACAAAGCTGTATTGTGTCACCAAGCTTCCTACAAGATAGATACCCATGAGCAGATGTGTGTGTGTGTGTGGGGGGGGGGGGATGTGAACCATGAGGAATGGCCTCACGTGAGAGGCCTGCGTCTGTTGCTTCCCATGTGGGAAGAGCTTAGCGGCCGGATGAGCCTCCGTTGGAGAGGGGGACAGATGGATTGCCAACGGATATTACCTTGGGCTGGGCTGGTCTGACACACTTCTGTCTATGGTTCAAAACCATGTCCTTTCCAGGTAATGTGTTCCAGAGAGTGACGGCCATTGAAAGGTCTCGCTGTAGAGGCATGCAGAGACGGAAGGCTATAGCTCCCAGGAGGAGCGTTAGCCCCTGATGCTAAACTGCATGCACAATGGCCCTTACAGTGCTGAGAAGTTCAAAGAAGGAGGGTGAAACCTTAGTCCAGCAACAAAGCGCCATGCTATACAGAGATTTATACGAGCCGCTCCAAGATATTGACCTGCAGAATGCAGGGCATTGACAGTCTGTGATAATTTGCCATCTACGGTAACGCTTTTGCGTTGAGTTGCAGACATTAGCTGTTGATAGTTCCTTTTGTCCAGTAAAAAATATCTTAATCTCAGTGGCAACGCCATTGAGGTCATATTACGTTTAGGCCAGTAAAATGGGTGTTTTTGTGAGCCGAAAATGGGTCCAATTTGAAACAGACCCACTCATTTTCAGTCTGGTCCACTTAAGGTAATTGAATTTGACTCCAACGTTTTCTTTCTTTCCCCGGCACTGGCTTGCTATAGCCACGACATTATTCACTGTACGTCCGACCAGAAGAAAAATAAGTGACCTTGTCAGCTGTTACCTCATTAGACCAATAAACTTTCATTTCATTCAAGGCACACACAAACAGATAACACACACACAAAATACACACACACACACCTCGCATGTGCACACACGCGCGCAAACCCACGTAAACACATACACCACGCACTTTAATCCTGCCATCTCCAAGGAGCCCAATAAACTTTGTAGCTTATTGCTGCCCTTGGCCAGCATACAGACCATTACAGTGAGATGTAACCAGACCTGGATTATAACTACATACATCAGCCTGACCTCTTTATACTGCTCTTACACGTCGGTTTTGTTTGTGTTTTTTAAATGACCTCTGAGAGACATCGACGGGTCACTTTGCATTCCAGCTCGCAAAGCTCGACGCCAACACAACAAACTCACTTTCTCTCTCTCTCACTCCATCACTGTTTGTTTTGTTTCCAGAGGTTACCACATCATTTCCCCCCCCCCCTCCGTAACTAAACGGAAGAGGGGGCTTGAAGTGGAAGTGGGGATGTTTGTGATTGGAGCCGAGGATTTGGACATTGTTGTAATCGGACATAACACGGAGGAAGAATCTTGGGATGTGTATCTTATAGCCCCTCTGCTCTCTTGTCTGTACGTGGCGTTGACAACAAGGCCATTATTCAAGTCGGGAGGAAGTGGTGACAGAGTCCATTATGTTAACTTAATGGGGGTTTCACTCCACTTGGAGTCGGGGTAATTAACAGCGCACTGAGTGCACTGGCCCTTTTTATAGAGCCACGGCTAAGTGGAGAGCCCGTTTTTTTAACAGGAGTCAGTGCTTCATCCCCGAGTTCATTCAGTGTGTGTGTGTGTGTGTGTGTGTGTGTGTGGTGGGGGGGGGGGGCTTCTATGGCCAGACAACACAAGGCTCCTGACAATGACAGATTGGAGCTTTGCACGCACACAGAGAGCCTCCTGCGATCCCATCCTCGCTGGAGGACACAGACTTGTGTGCAGCACCTCCCATACAGTCCTATACATCTCTCCATAGGTATCTTAGGTTGTGCATGCAATGCATGTGCCGAGCAGCCCTCCGTTGAGCCCAGGAGGAGGTGACCAGTGTGGGAGGAGGAGGTGACCAGTGAGGTAGGAGGAGGTGATGAGTGGGAAAACACTGGAGACGCCGTGCAGGTGTTGCACTTGACCTTTCTGCTGCCTCTCCCATGCTTGGCTCCCTAACTGGAATGTGTCAACACGTGACTTACCTATATGTGCCTACAGCAATATATTATATATGTGTGTGTATGTTATATATATATATATATATATATATATATATATATATGTGTATATATACATGTGTATATTTCTTACATTTCCATTGACAGCTGGCAGTTGTCAAGGCGGCGAGCAATGGGCCTACACCCGCCGTATAGCCCAAGTGGCTTGTTTAACTCACTGACACAACATTACAGCACATGAAAGTCCCACTTGTCACTGCAGCATGTATGTTTTCACGTCCCCCTTGTGTAAACACAGCTTGTCCGCCATGCCCACCCCCTTTTTAGCTCGCTCGTATTTTCACACCATTTTCTCTCCCGGCCTAATTCATTCTCCCACTCAAGAAGCCGCCGCCGGCATGCATGCAGTGGCCGGACGGACCGTTTCATTACAGGAGTGGGGGTGGAGGAGGGTGGAGGGATCTGGTCAACATAGGCTGCTGATGACAGATGTGTTGATTGAGGTATGTGGTGGTGGCGGTGGTGGGAGCTTGGGCAGTGTACTGACACTGTACTGTAAGGCGGTACACATAGCTGTGCGCTAGCTAGCTATATATGCGAGGCCCAGTGTGGTGATTTACCTGTCAGGGAAAAAAGGCCTGCTCAACTAAACACAGGTGTCAGAGTGAAGCAGGCTGCATGGGGCCTCCTCGGGCATGGCGGTAGGGGGTGGGGATGGGGGCAGGAGTGGAGGAGAGGGGTAATGGGGTTGGTTGGTGGAAGACCAGCTGCGATGGAGTGAGGGGCGGTTGGAGGCTGATAGCTATAACCCCATAAACCTCGCTCCATCAGCTACGTTCAAGGGGGGGGAGAAAGCCCAGGCCGCGATCAAAGGCAGCAGACGGCTGCCTGCTCACGCGAGCCAACGGTCAACAGCTCCACATCAAAGATGGAGTGGCCTCACGTGGGGCACCGGCCAAGTGGAGCGCTTGGAGGAGGCCGGATCCAGGGCAGTGAGGACAGGGAGAAGGGGGGGAGAAGGAGTTTTTCTGTTGGAAAATGAAAAAGGTAGAGAGGGCATGCAGATGTGGCTTTCATAGCAGTGCATGCGCCCATCATCTTGTGATTTTTCTTGTGTTGTTTTCAGATAAAGGAGTGCGATGTAATTGAGGCAATATGCTGGTCGTATTTTGATGTTGAATTCAGAGGAGTAGAATATTGTCGATGTCGGGTGTAAACCTTATATGTCCCAAAGCGTTCTCCTATTATGAGTGAAAACATTTTAATAATAGTGAAAATAGCTGATCTACAGATCTACTGATCTAGTGCTGCACAATTAATCAAAAATCACACCCGTGTGAAGTGAGGGGCGCTAATATAATAAAGTATAACTCATGAATGAATTAATTAATTAATTTTATTTATATAGCACCTTTCCAAACTAAAAGTTACAAAGTGCTTTACAGACAGGGTTAAAAACAACAATCATAAAGAACATCAAGAACATCAGAAATAATAAAGCATTCCAGAGTGATGGAGCGCGGGCCGCAAAAGCCCGGTCACCTCGGGTGACAAGATGAGTTAAAGGTGGAACAAGAAGGGCCCTATCTGCAGATCTGAGGCTGCGCACCGGCCTGTGGGGTTTTAGCAAGTCTGTGATGTAGCTGGGGGCTAGTCCATGTAGGGCTTTGAAAGTGATCAATAAAACCTTGAAGTCGATTCTGTAGCTCACAGGGAGCCAGTGTAGGGTAGCCAGGATTGGCGTGATATGCTCACGTTTACGTGTGTTGGTGAGTAGGCGTGCCGCAGAGTTTTGCACCATCTGGAGACGTGCTATGTTTCTTTTGCTCATGCCGGAATAAACAGAGTTACAATAATCTAATCGTGAAGAAATTAAGGAGTGTATAACTGTTTCTAGGTCTGCATGTGACAAAAATGATTTAATTTTAGCAATGTTCCTAATCTGGTAGTAGCAGGACTGGACAACTTTGGTAACTTGGGTGTTAAAGGAGATGTCAGGGTCAAAGAAAAATTTGAAAAGAGTGTGGAGGACCGAAAATGATAACTTCTGATTTTGAGTCATTCAGTTTAAGGAAATTTTGCGACATCCAATTATTTATGTCAGAGAGACATGTAAGTAGACAATGTACATTTCCGGTAATACCAGGTTTTAGTGGGATGTACAATTGCGTATCGTCGGCATAGCTATGGAATTGGATGCCATGACTCCTAATGATGTTGCCAATTGGCAACATATAAATTGTAAAAAGTACAGGACCCAGAATCGATCCCTGTGGGACGCCACATTTAAACAGGGCCTGAGAAGAGGAGGCCTCTCCAATTGCTACGGAGAAACTCCTATCCGTTAGGTATGATCGGAACCACTCAAGTGCAGTGTTGTTTATGCCGACCAGGTTTCTAAGACGTTCAATTAAAATATCGTGATCAACTGTGTCAAACGCACAGCTGAGGTCTAAAAGAAATAAAATTGAGCAGTCACCAGAATCTGCGTTTACAAGGAGATCATTAGTGACTTTTAAAAGTGCAGTTTCTGTGCTGTGTAAAGCCCTAAAACCAGACTGGAATGTCTCAAAAGTTGGAGTTAAGATTCATAAAAGTAATCAGTTGATTGGACACAGTTTTTTCAAAAAATTACGATAAAAATGGTAATTTAGAGATGGGCCTAAAATTGCTTAAAACTAGGGGGTCCAATGATGTTTTCTTTAAAAGAGGTTGGACTAAGGCATTTTTAAAGTTGGATGGAAATATGCCGGTGGACAGAGAACAGTTGATAATGGAGATAATATTAGGGGCAACCGTCAGCAAGTTCTCCTTCAAGAAGGTGGTGGGAATTTTATCTAGGGGGCATGATGATGATTTCATGTGAGAGACAATTTTAGTGAGTTTCTAAAGTGATAGGGTTGAAAGAGGTGAGTTGGGAGAGTGGTACTGGACAGGCGCACGGGGCCGACAGTATCACAGGCAACTGCTGTCTAATTCCCTCTATTTTGGCAACAAAATGTTGGAGGAACGCTTCACACATTTCTGAGGAGGCTTCTAGGGATTGACTGGGGGGTGGGTTAATGACTGATTGAATGGCTTGAAACATTATCCGGGAGTTATGTGAGTGAGAGGCAATTAGTTTAGAGAAATGCTCACTTCTCGCAGTCTAAACGGCTGATTGATATTTCTGCATCAGCTCTCTGAGGTTATTATGGGACGACACTAGTTTATCTTTGTTCCCTTTACGTTCGCCGTTCGGCCTTTCTGCAAAGTTTTTTAATGTCCCTGGTCTGTTCATTTTCCCAGGTAGTTGACTTGGGCTTTACGTGCTTGATTTTGAACGGGGCAATGGAGTCAAGGATGTGAGTACAGGCACTGTTAAAATCATTGACTAAATCATTTACAGAACGCTGGCCAGTAGGTGGGGAGGAGGGGGCGATAGCAGGAAAGGCCTGTTTGAAGAGATGATTAGAGTTAAGCTTAAAAGAGCGGGCGCGATAGGACCTATGGGGAGTTGGAGCAGGGAACAGAGACTGGAAGTGGATGGCTTTATGATCTGAAGGGGGGACATCAGCAACATTTAAGTTGTGTAGGGGGAGACCATGGGACAGAACGAGATCAAGAGTATGACCTTTTGAGTGAGTGGGCCCAGTAATGTGCTGTAACAAATTAAAAGATTCATAAAGTGTAATGAAATCAGTGGCAAAGGCAGATGACGGACAGCAAACATGTATGTTAAAATCACCCAAGATACAGATATGATCATATTGAGGCATAATAACAGACAGGAGCTCTGCAAATTCATCTAAAAAAAAAAACCTGTGAGTTTCGGGGGTCTATAAATTAAAACAAATAAAATAGGCAGTTTGCCTTTGAGTAAAATACTAAAACTCTCAAGAGAGGAGAACGTACCAAAATGTACAATGGCCCCTATAATATTTTCCTTATAAATTATGGCTAGGCCTCCAGCACGGCCAGATAGTCTGGGATGGTTAAAGCTAAGGACACAGCCATGACTCAGTTATAAAAAAGATATCTATATTATTTGATTGAATAAAATCTCTACAAATAAACGACTTCAACACCAATGATCTAACATTTAATAGGCCTATTGAGACAGATGCCGTGGCCTGTGGGAGGAGGGTGGATTGAGTAGTGTGAATAATTGGAGTGATTAGGTTGTTTCTGTTTACTAAAAGGGCGCGCACAGACATTTCATTTGTCAACTCTATCCTTGACCTTCTGTTTGAAATACGGACCGGTATATATTGTGGAGCGACAGTAAGAGGAACAGATAAAACAGACGTTAAGACAAGTGTCATTTGACCGACCGGCCACATGGGGGCAGGCACAGCACACAAAACTGAGGTGGAACAACACTGACCGGAAGTCAAGTTTCCGGTTGACCAGTTAGTGTGTGGGACCCCAAGTCAGGCGTGTGTGTCTAGAATGCGCTGCACATGAAATGATAGGGAATGAATCCCCAGTGTACTAGGATGCAGGCCATCCCGGCTGTAAAATGCGTGGCGAGACCAGAACAGGTGAAAGTTGTGGATGTACGTTATATTGCACGAGGAGCAAACAGACTGGAGCCAGTAGTGTAAGTCCAGCAGCCTACCGAAACGGCTCTCCCCAGCGCGCAGCGGCGGAAAAGGACCCGATATAAAAATGTTTTTACCACAGCTGAGCAGGAGGACGAAAATTATTTTAAAGTTCTTACGGGTCTCGACGGATGGTTTGTCATTTACGCCGACATGCAGGACGATCTTGGTGATGGAAGGAGGAAGCGATGCCAGAATGGTGGGGAGTCGGTTGACGAAAAATTGCGTATTTGCACCAGGATAGCAGTAAATTAAACCGTTAGTCAAACGCAAATTCCTGGTCACAGAATCGCCAATCACCAGCACCGAGGGGGGGTGCCGGAGACTGGATCACCCGGGGAGACCGGGTCTGGGGTCTTGTGCGTGGACAACGGGACTTTGGACGAGGGCTGTTTACTTTTAACCCCCGCCATGCTCGCAGGGGTGGGCTGAGAAACAGCAGCAGACCGAGCCTGCAGCAATGGGACAGTGGACGGAGGAGCAGGGGTGAAATGGACAGTAGCAGGGCGGATACCAGTACGTCCGCGGCGGTCAGGGACTACCACCTCCACCTTGTTATAAAGTGAGGGGTCAACATCCCCAACATGTCTAGCACGCGTAGTGCATCCGCGGCGGTCAGGGACTCTCACCTCCACTTCATTTTGAAGCGAGGGGTCAACATCCCCAACTTGTCTGGAGTGTGTACCCGGGCGCTTGTTGTAGTCGAGGGCTGCCGCCTCGCTGTAGGAGAGCGAGGGGTCGATCTCTCTCGGTAGAGCGGGTGGAGATGCAGCTCTACCCCGGCGCCTACTCCTCTTTGCCCTGGGGGTGAATTGGCGATCCACCAGGAGAGAGCTCAGAAGCTCAAAGCTGTTTCCCAGAATAATGGGTGGTGAGACTACCAGCGAGGTATTTCTACACCGTTTGAGCTTGGAGCGGACTGGAATCCAGGCTTCCGATGCAGCCATCGGAAGCCTAGCAGGCTGTTTCGGCTTGGCACCGAGGGTAGGCCAATCCTCCACCGTGATGATGGCACCGGCTCTGGGCAGTGGATCCACACCCGGAGGCTCCTTCGGCAGGCCCACGGATTGGCGGCCAGACACTGAGTGCTCCGGAGAGGCCAAACCTGAGGCGGCGACAGCCAAGGAGTCCAGAAAATCCTCGTAATTTTTTATCTGGCGGAGGAGCGAGATATGGACCTCCAATTATTTTATTTTCTGCTCCTGACTGAGACAGCTTTCACAATCGGGATGGGAGGTAAGTGGTGGCATGATAGCCACAAACACCCAGCTGTCGTTGGCAGCAGTGGTAGCCACCGCACGGGTGATCAAAAAATCAGATTGTTAAAGTAGTCCACTGTGTTAAAATCGGATAGTTATAGCAACCATATCCCACAAAAACTGTAGGTTAGGACTGCCTTAAAGGTATTAAAATTAGGTTATTAATTAGATAGCTGTCGGAGCTTGTCACAAACGCTGTCATAGACGAGGGTTGACCTCGCTATCATGTTGATTAGGTGATGTAATCATGGTAAACGGTAAATGGTAAACGGTGGCACTGGCAACACTAAATGCCATTAACAATAAAGAGACAATATGACGTAAATGTTCCCTTCATTGTCAATGGCGTTTTTAACATTAAACCTGTATATAGGAAAAAAGATCACGATCTAGATTCAGACACTCATTTTGTGAAGAATCGTGTAGCACTAGTTGGCTGTCCAATTCATTTTATAGTTACTCTTAAGTTTTTGCTAAACTATATTAAAAAGACGGTAAGGACACCAATGTCATAGGAATAGTTTCATGACTTTTGTTTATGCCACTCGACTGGCCCACTTGGTGAGAAAAGACTACAGCATATTACAGCAAATATACCCTGTTTTTGCAATGTATTCTCTACCTATCTTTCATGTTTGCAGCCATTTTGACAATATGCAAGCTCAAGAAAATATGTTCCTTCTGTGCCATGAATCTTAGCCAATGGATTAATATTGCTTGTGTTTGCCAAAACAGTCAACAGTCATGGTAGAAATCATGGTAAAGCACTATTTCGGGTAGCCACCATCTTGTATATATGCACAATAAGGGTCCAATAATAAAAATAGGTATTCCATTGAGTCTCTCATGGTCAGAAACCATGAAATAGACACCAAGTTTGCATTTCTAGCTCATCTGGTTCAGAAGTTAGAGCCAAAACCTATTTTCTTGGTGCTAATATTGTGGCGGCCATATTGGATTTCATGGAAACTTGCAATACAAAAAAAATTCATATTCATATCATTGATCAACCTGAGAAGTTTCGTGGAAATATCTCTCAGTTTAAAATTTTAACCTATTCACCCCTCATTATAACTAATAGGGGCTAATATTGGGGCGGCCATATTGGACTTTCGCTCAAAAATTGACCGGGTTGTCCATATAGGTTGTGATCCTACTGGGTCATAGATATTATTTTTGGTGGACAACTTTGTATGTTATGACAAATGCAGGTCAACCCCCTTTTCCCCCTGGGTATGATGCGCGTTTTTCATTGCTAGAAATGCCAAAACGCGATGATGCTCGTTTTTCATCGCTAGAAATGCCAAAATGCGATGTTGCGCGTTTTTCATCGCTAGAAATGCCAAAACGCGATGATGCGCGTTTTTCATCGCTAGAAATGCCAAAACGCGATGATGCGCGTTTTTCATCGCTAGAAATGCCAAAATGCGACGATGCGCGTTTTTCATCGCTAGAAATGCCAAAACGCGACGATGCGCGTTTTTCATCGCTAGAAATGCCAAAACGCGACGATGCGCGTTTTTCATCGCAAGAAATGCCAAAACGCGACGATGCGCGTTTTTCATCGCTAGAAATGCCAAAACGCGACGATGCGCGTTTTTCATCGCTAGAAATGCCAAAACGCGACGATGCGCGTTTTTCATCGCTAGAAATGCCAAAACGCGACGATGCGCGTTTTTTCATCGCTAGAAATGCCAAAACGCGACGATGCACGTTTTTCATCGCTAGAAATGCCAAAACGCGACGATGCGCGTTTTTCATCGCTAGAAATGCCTTTTCATCGCTAGAAATGCCAAAACGCGACGTTGCGCGTTTTTCATCGCTAGAAATGCCAAAACGCGACGATGCGCGTTTTTCATCGCTAGCATGGCTATATCCCAAGTTGCTTGGAAGCCTGAAATGTGGCAACCTAGCAGGAACAGTATGCTGTACTGTACTGTACTGTACTGTACTGTACGTCTTTGTACTGTACTGTACTGCTCTCCTCTGTACTGTACTGTACTGTACTGTACTGTACTGTACTGTACTGTACTGTACTGTACTGTACTGTAGTCCTGTGTACTGTACTGTAGTCCTGTTGATATTATTGTTATTGTTGTTCTTATTGTTGTTCTAATATTATTATTATTATTGTTATTATTACATGGATTATTATTCTGATGTGAGCTTTCTTTGTAAATGAGTGAGTAGCGTCGGAAACCCAGACGTTTGTATTTGTTGAGAGCACATTGTAGCTGTTGCATTTCCACTGTGCCATGGCTCTACCTAGTGACCATGTATGATACGTGCACTGGACGCTCAGACGGTCAGACGTTGAGTTGACGATGGGACGCTGCACACACGCTAGCAGATGTTGTTGCAGCGTGCGCGCACGTGTGTGTGTGTGTGCGTGCGTGCGTGTGTGTAGTGTGTGACTTTCGGTGGCGTTGTAGAAAGTGCGCAAGGTAACATGGAAAATCGTGGGGCACGTGGTGGCGTTGGAGCCAATGGAAAGACGGGATGTAGTGTTGCCAGGTCTGCGTATTGTAAGCGAGTTGTAGTGTGTGTAAGTAGCATGTTGAATGGCATTTTTTCTGAGCTTGTTTTCATAGACCTGGCAACAGTGTTCCGTGGCCCGTGTGTGTGAGTGTGTGCGTGCGGGGTTGTGGGTGCTTGTGGCGATAGTGTTTGTAGTAAAGAAATGCATTGCCGGCGTGAGTGTGGAAGGGAGGTGACTTTGGTGCACGGGTCCTGCACCTGCACGGGTCCAATTTTCGATACCCGCACCCGTCCCTCCCGTCAATCATCAGTTCCGCAACCCGCCCGTTACCTGTGATTTATATAAAACTCGAAACCAGATCCGCCCGCCCATCAAAAAATGTACCCGTTACCCGCCCCGTTACCCGTTCGTATTACAGGCACCGATAGCTATCATTGACTTTATTTCATCCAACACTGCCTGTGGTGTGGTGGTGGTGGTGGTGGAACGGAAGACATGAACGGAAGTACTGTATGTATATATCATTTTCGCCATCAGCTGAAACCTCGATCAGCTGCCTCCTAAGCAACAACAGCTACAACTCAACAGCCTCCTAAAAATCATTAACTTCTTGGACACATTCCTTGTTGGCTAACTCAGTGTATTCAAAATTGGGAGTGTGCAGCTGTGCGCCCATCTAAACAACTCTGATCTGAATTGTGTTGTTTAATGGGCCACTTAACACTTATCTCACATTCTTTGTACCAGAATCAGAATTGTTTTTATTGCCAGATGTGTTTGCGCATACAAGGGACTTTGTAAGGCTATAGAGTATTAATTACGCTGAAGCAATAGAAACATTTCCAATTATTTAGTGATTTTAGTCCATACCTGGGCTAGGTACGCAGTGTACCTAAAAAATGTGCAGAGACTTAGTTGGGACCGCAAATGGAATGGAACTACATTTCCTGTAGCCAGTGGCACAGATACTAGTAAAAAGCTTAAATTTCATCTTCAATAAAATTTAAGACACCAACACACCGAGGAGAAAAATGCATGAGAACAGCCAAAGTCAAGTCTTAAATGGTGCATTTATATAGTGCCTTTATCCAAGGCGCTTTACATAGATTGTGCATTACATTAACACACACATTCGTACACCGATGGCAGCGGAAACCATGCAAGGCACCAACTAGCACATCAGGAGCAATTAGGGGTTCAGTGTCTTGCTCAAGGACACTTCAACACTAACTCTGGGGGAGCCCGGGTTTGAACTGGCAACCTTGCGGTTACCATCCAGCCACTCTACCCCTGAGCGCCCGCCGCCTTTTGTAATGAAAGCGTCTTTGCTTTATTGACTACATTTTGGTGTTGGAACAACAGATGTTGGGGAGGTGGAGAAACCCATCTTTACTCCAGCCTAATCTACCTGGCACTATTTATACCATACCAAACTACCCAGGAGCCTCTATGGTTTTCGTATCCCTTCACCACCCCTTTCACCTCTACCGCTGCATACGTTCCTCCTCTCTCTCTGATCCCAGAAAACTGAAAAGATAATAGCAAAAATACATCATAAATAAATACTAAAACCAGACATGATCATTAAGGAAAGTCATGATCATTAAGGAAAGTTTATGCATGCACTATGTGTACTATGTAAACTCTTAATTTTCATTTTCCAGCCATTCAGTTTTCTTTTTCTTTTTTTGGGGTGGACCCCCAAAAATAATTTGGTGACGCACGCACGCACGCACACGCACACACACACACACACACACACACACACACACACACACACACACACACACACACACACACACACACACACACACACACACACACACACACACACACACACACACACACACACACACACACACACACACAGCACCACTCAGTTCACACGGGTCAGATTTTTTAAACAATACCCACATTTTTCAATGATTTCACTTACGACTTATGGTTTAAGAGTTATAGGGCAAAAGGTAAAGTGGGCTGTGTCACGTGGACTGCGGTCACGTGTGTGTTATGATTTGTTATGATTAGTTTTGTTATGATGTAGTATAGATATATATATTTATTGGTTAATATTATGTATATATCTATATGAGGTAACTGGTGGTATTGTTATAGTTATATTGTATATATATGTTTAGACCTATCTTTGATATCTCTTATTATATAGTGGTTCATGTTTTACTTCAAAGTCAGATTGATCTCCCATTCCTTTATGAGACTTCAAAGTCCATAAAGTGAAATCCCTGTTTGCTAAATAAATGTGTCACTTTGTTGATGGAGTCTGTGTTTCAGAAACTACTTTAGTCTATACGTTTTAGTAATGGCATGCTTACAGAACAACATGTTTAAGTAGATTGGACATCCTTTCTCTCCCCTATTAGAGGTGGAGATGATTGTCCTACTCTTAGAGGACATTTACACCTGTATTATGATATGCCACTTTTGATCACCCAGGATGCAAATAGTGAACCGGCCCATCGACACCTAGGATGTATTGAAATGCAAAGTCTGGCCAGATCTATGAAGACGGATGGCTGTTCTCTACAAAGGAACACAAGTCCTCTACACTACAGAACCAGACCACTGTTTTCTAGGTACAAAAAGTGAAATAAATGTAACGATTGGACGTACATTGCAACTTTATTGTTGTATATTTGAATTGCACGGTTAAATAATACATATAGTAGGGAGTAGGCTATGTACAAAGTCTAGATATTATAGAATATTTTATTAAGGATCCACATTAGCTGGTGCCATGGCAGTAGTCTTCCTGGGGTCCACATAAAACATACAAATACAATTTCAGGGCGTTCCACTGTAATTTGACCTGTCGATTTGCTATATATTAGATGAGCTTTGTCTCAGAGGTTGTTCAGGATGACTTGGAAGGCAATAAACCTTGGACCACTAGAGAACATGTAACATTTGTGCCAAACAGAATCAGACTTTTCTTTCCCCTATTGGAGGGTAGATAATTGACCTATTTGAGGACATTTACACAAAATGGTGATCCTGCCCATCAACACCTAGGATGCATTGAAATGCAAAGTAGTGTGACCACTGACCATGGTCTATGCCGATGGATGGCTGTTCTGAACAAAACAACAGTCCTGTACAGAACTAGACCACTGCACTAGGTACTAAAAGTGTATCTACTAAAGTGAAACCAATCTAAGCTGGTGTTGGTGTACTATTTATGAAGTGTTTATGGAGAATTGCCTTTATAAATTCATTGTGTTTTTGTCTTTATTTTAAATAAATATTCAAAGGCAAGAGTTTTTTTTTTATCTATGAGTCCAGTTTGTTCATGACAATTTCAGTCAGTAATATGACATGCCCTTTAGTTAGATACCTTTATGTCCTTGCCCTAATGTTGCTGTGCTGAAGTTGACACTACTTAAATGCTTCTTTGTTATTATTTTTAAATGTATGTATGTATGTATGTATTTGGTTAAAATGGGTAAGGTTTTAAAAAAGGCAAAAGCATGCTCTGTTGCACTGGCCTAAAAGTGGGTCCTCTAAAACTGCTTCAACTTCTGAGAATGTGTGTTTGGTTCATTAGCCACCAGATGGCATACCTTATAAGTATGTATGTATGTCTGTATGTCTGTATGTATTTAAAAGGGGGGCTTTTTTGTAAAATCCCAGCCTACAATACCTTAATATATTTAAAATCCAAAGTAAGGTTACCAGTGAAGGGCAACCTGCCTATTCACTGGGGACTATGCAAGGCAGAGGCGTCCACCCCCCTGAGTCCAAGTTAGACTAGACCGCATACCTAAGATGTATGTATGTATGTATGTATGTATGTATGTATGTATGTATGTATGTATGTATGTATGTATGTATGTATGTATGTATATTATCACTTTGGAACAATTGAGCATATCTGGGGGTTGAGGGAGGGTGGAGGACAGTATGTTAGACTGTGATTAGTGGAGAGGTAGTTCTATTGTTCTCTTTGGCCAATCATATCAAAGCAGTTAGTGGCTCCACCATCCAAACTCTGGTATAAGAAGGGTTGGTCTGTGTCATTTCTTATTCTCTGCAACTGCTCCAGGATATCAATCATTTCTGATCGCATCGGACTGGACCCCAGACTTCAGCTGAAGATGAACTCTCTCGACCCCACCAAGGACATTTCTGTTGAACAGGAGGAACCCAAAGAGCTTGGTATGTTACTCCCTCAATATTGTCAATAGTAATTTTATTAATTCTGAAACATTGTGTTTCAATGTAATGTGTGTTTTTAAGACCATTATTAGTTGGCTACATGACAGGGATTTTTGCAACATCTACTTTTAAGTCCACAAAGTGCTGTCTTTCTGCCTATCAACAATCTTTGTATTTGTTTCCAATCCAGTATCTCATCATCAGTCTGGCTGCCCTGACCTACCAGAGGTGAATGAACAAAGAAGCTTGGCAGAGAAAAAACACCACTGCTGTGATCAGTGTGGAAAACGCTTCTCTAGAATGGGCAACCTGAAAATCCACCAGAGAATTCACACTGGAGAGAAACCTTATGGGTGTGATCAGTGTGGACAACACTTCTCTGCAAAGAATGGCCTTAAAAGCCACCAAATAATGCACACTGGAGAGAAACCTCATGGGTGTGATCAGTGTGAACAACACTTCTCTCATTTGGCCAACCTTAAAAGCCACCAGAAAATTCATACTGGAGAGAAGCCCTATGGTTGTGATCATTGTGGACAACACTTCTCTCATTTGGCCAACCTTAAAACTCACCAGAGAATTCATACTGGAGAGAAACCCTTTGGGTGTGATCAGTGTGGACAACACTTCTCTCAAATGTCTAACCTTAAAATCCACCAGAGAATTCATACTGGAGAGAAACCTTATGGGTGTGATCAGTGTGGACAACACTTCTCTCATTTGGTCAACCTTAAAAGCCACCAGAGAATTCACACTGGAGAGAAACCTTATGGGTGTGATCAGTGTGGACAACACTTCTCTCAATTGGTCTACCTTAAAAGCCACCAGAGAATTCACACTGGAGAGAAACCCTATGGATGTGATCAGTGTGGACAACACTTCTCTCAATTGGCCAACCTTAAAAGACACCGGCGAATTCACACTTGAGAGAAACCATGTCATTGTGATGTGTGTGGAAAAGCTTTCAGTCGCTCAAATTATGTAGAATTTCACAAGGTTGTACACACTGGATTTAAATACCGTAAGCCACAGAAAATGTCACGAGTGCACATGATCTGTTTAGTGTGAACAGTATGACAAAAACTTAGAGGCAGGACATCCACGACATCAGGACATCCACGTAAATTGTTGTATGATTATCAATTTTTGATTAATGTGTTGATTAATTGCAAGTAAACTTAACATTCTGTTTAAATGGTCTGCTTTTTGTTGTATTTCTTATTAACTGGGTCAAGAGTTTTCAGAGCAGAAAAGTGATGGTGACTTGTGTTTGAGTCTGTTAGAGCCCCTTTTCTTCTTTTATTTACATTATTTCATTACATTTTTATTATTATGATTCTGTTACTGTATTGTCTTTGTGGAACATGCCACATCAACAGTATGCTGTAGAAATAAACAAGTCTCAATATTAAATCTTATTCTCAATCGTATTCTTGTTCCACTGTAATTTGACCTGTAGATTTGCTATATATTAGATGAGCTTTGTCTCAGAGGTTGTTCAGGACGACTTGGAAGGCAATAAACCTTGGACCAGAACATATAACATTTGTGCCAAACAGAATCAGACTTTTCTTTCCCCTATTAGAGGGTGGATATTGACCTCTTTGAGGACATTTACACAAATGGTGATCCTGCCCATCAACACCTAGGATGCATTGAAATGCAAAGTAGTGTGACCACTGACCATGGAATAACATATTTTCACATGGGGGTCGACGGCCAATTACATATCATTGCTGGGGTCCTTCACATGAAACCACAGATTATAACGGTCATGATTTAGAAAAGGCGTGGGCAACTTTGAAGATGGAGAGGGCCACTATATTTCCACGCTCACTCCAGAGGGCCACATGCATATTTCTGTCGTAGCAAAAAATAGCAGATCTACAAGCTCAAAACGCATCACACTGTGGCACGTTTTGAGCTATTTTTAGCTATTTTTGCTTTTATTTCAAATGCACTTAGTTATACTTATGTTAACTTTATGAACTTAAATGCAAATACATTGGACATTAAAAAGGACAATAACATTCTAATACCAGTCATTCAGCTACCAATATAGACTGAAGTAATTAAAGCAGGTCATGTTTCGAAATGTAACTGATTTGCCGACCACAATAAGTGAAGGTGAGGGCCGCATGTGGCCCCCTGGCCGCCAGTTGCCCATGCATGATTTAGAAGACATTTGTAGAATCTGGTCTCAGGTCTCAATGGGTTAAGACACTGGCTACTACAAACAAGACTGCCATGTAGAGTTTGTAGTCTGTGGTTGATGTTGTCATATTATGTCATATATTATTATGTGACTGATTTCATCATTATAGTTATCATCGTCTGTTATGTCAGATAGACGGTTCTGATGAATAGTTACCGATTTAGCAGCTGCTCTCTGTTTCTCTCCCCTCTCTCTCTCCCTCATTTGTGATAGAGAGATGGGAGAGTTTGCAAAATAAATTTGTCACTTTGTTGATGGAGTCTGTGTTTCAGAAACTAAACTACTTGGACATCCTTTCTTTCACCTATTAGAGGTGGAGATGATTGTCCTACTCTTAGAGGACATTTACACCTGTATTATGATATGCCACTTTTGATCACCCAGGATGCAAATAGTGAACCGGCCCATCGACACCTAGGATGTATTGAAATGCAAAGTCTGGCCAGATCTATGAAGACGTATGGCTGTTCTGTACAAAGCAACAGTCCTCTACACTACAGAACCAGACCACTGTTTTCTAGGTACAAAAAGCGAAATAAATGAATGAATAAACGATTGGACGTACATTGCAACTTTATTTTTTATTTTTTAATTGCACTGTTAAGTAATACATACAGTAGGGAATAGGCTATGTACAAAGTCTAGATTTGATTTTAGGATCCACATTAGCTGGTGCCATGGCAGTAGTCTTCCTGGGGTCCAAATAAAACATACAAATACAATTACAAAATTGTATTAAATGTCAAAAGCTGGTGTTGGTGTACTATTTATGAAGTGTTTATGGAGAATTTTCAGGGGATGGGTGGCAGTTTGTGTCTTGAAAAAAATGGCATGACTTTATAAATTCATTGTGTTTTTGTCTTTTTTTTGTAATAAATATTCAAAGGCAAGAGTTGTTTATCTATGCCTTTGTTCATGGCAATTTCAGTCAGTAACATGACATGCCCTTTAGTAGATACCTTTATGTCCTTGCCCTAATTTTGCCGTGCTGAAGTTGACACTACTTAAATGCTGTTTTTATTTTTAATTGAATTTATATAATTGTCATTGTTGTTGTAGCACAGTATGGACAAGACAACATTGTAGTTTGCCTTTGTGTGTATGTATATATAGCTATAAAGCCAGTAGACTTGTTATGAACCATATATGGGGATAGAAAGCGCTTTCTATTATATATGTGTTCTATTTCCACTCCAGGTTGGATTGACTGTATTTATATACCTTGTAGTCCATCAACGAGGGGTCGGCTTAGTCAGACGTCTGATCAACGCCTGACTCCTGATTGGTTGCCGGTCACGTGCACCCGATGGCCATGGGTGCACTGTTATCTACATAGTCAGTCTGTGTCTGACAGCTCGGGGGGAACATCACTATGGTCTTCCTCCGACCCGCTGTGTATAACTGCTAACTGTGAAAACTACCTTATTGTTTACCCTTTGTTCCGAACGCCCTTCGGAAAGGCGTCTTTATTGTATTTTGTTTGTTTGTTACTGAGCCATTATTGTAATTATACGTTTGTTTGATTTATATATATACACTTTTATAATAAATCCACGTATTTTGATCATGGTGTCTACTCCCCCTTCCTATGTTACTCACTCATTTACCCCTAGACTTATGATTTGTAACAGGCTGTTATAGCGCCACCTATTGTGAAATTGAAAAAATGGCTTTGAGATGCCCTTCATTACGGAATGGTCAATGGCTGTGTGCAACTTCAGATCAAGTGGTCAAGGCAGTGAGGAGCAAAGTGATTTAAAGTAGCGTATGACTTATCACTCGATCCACACGAGGCATGATGATGAAGATGTATGATGGATGATGGAATGCCAAGGGTGAGCCGCAGAAAATAGCAGCCAGGAGAATGAGACTAGCAGGACACTGCCAAAAACACCAAGAGTCAAATATCGATGGTGTGACAACATTAGTGTTCTATAGGCCTAATTGTCAAATAAACATTTTGAAAATAGCCAATCTGCAAGCTCACAATGTAGATCTGCTATTTTCACAATATTTATTTGTGGAACTGAGTCAAACTAAATGTAATGCCTCAATAGAAATAACGGTGATGGGTCGCACACACCAAGAACTGCTTTAGTTTTTATTCTTGCATAGTGAATAATAGACAAACGTTTTGGCTATCCAGCCTTCATCAGTGTGGTTATGATTTGAACGGGTAACGAACCATGAGTCAGAGCGCGGTGGTCACAAAGAAAAGTCAACTCCAATCCTACAATTCCAAATGCTTGTCAGGGTGGGGGGTCCCCACTTCAAATATGATCATTTTGAGCGGTCCGGGTCACAGTCTAAAACGTTTGAGAACCACTGTAAATAGAGTGCAGCTATAGAACAGTATGGTAGTCAGTCCTCCATCAGAACGAGTCGGGACACAGAACCAGAGGCGCGCACACACACACACACACACACACACACACACACACACACACACACACACACACACACACTCAGGAGGTAGAGCAGGTCGTCCAATGATCCATGGGTCGGCGGTTCGAATCCCGGCTCCTCCTGTCTACATGTCGAAGTGTCCTTGGGCAAGACACTGAACCCCAAATTGCTCCTGATGTGCTGGTTGGTACCTTGCATGGCTTCCCCCGCAACGGTGTATGAATGTGTGTGAATGGGTGAATGTAATGCACAATCTATGTAAAGCGCCTTGGATAAAGGCGCTATATAAATGCACCATTTACACACACACACACACACACACACACACACACACACACACACACACACACACACACACACACACACACACACACACACACACACACACACACACACACACACACACACACACACACACACACACACACACACACACACACACACACACACACACACACACACACACACACACACACACACCAGATGACCCCTCACACTGGGACCCCATAGCATACCGAGCCTGGAAAGCCAAGGAAGCTTCTGCCTCAGCACCTCTGGGACATTGTGTTGTGTCCCAGGCAGCCTCCAGGGTGTTCCAATGGAAAGAGAAGAGACTTCCCACACATGGGGTGCACATAGAGACACTTATTGTATATTGTTGTGTTATTGCATGTGTTATTCCAGTTGGGAAACGGACCATGTGTTTATGGTGATTAATGTTGGTTTATATTGGTTTATCCTTTATTTAACATACAAATAAATGCTCCTGGTTACAAAACCATGGGAGATATGGGTATAGCTGGGTTGGGCTCCTAAGAGCCACTTGGGATGACACTTCCTGCAAAAGGCCCCCACCCACATTTCGCTCAACATATCAAAACAATATTATTGTTCATCGTGGGATAAAAGCATCACATTTGCTGTGTTGAGTATTGATAGAATAATTGATATTATTGGACCATCACAAATTTGCATCCTGGTCAGCTCAAGCGAACTTCACAACGTTCGACATGGCAGCTCGCTTGCTTTAGCTTGCTCGGTGGTGTCTCTCGTGGCTCATGTTCACTAGAGACGCCCCCCCCCCCCCCCCCCCCCCCCTCTGTCACCGTCTAAAACTATAGCATGGCCTGCAGCACATGCACTCCAATGCAGGAAGAGAACAACGTGGAACCAAGAGTGACCTTGTCATATGCCTGGAGGGTCTGTCTCCAGCTCAGAATAAAGTCCCTGGTGCTACTTGTGGGGGAACCATCATTCAGATGATGAAGCAAGCAGTTGTCAATTTGATGAATGTGCCCAGCAGGTATTCATCCCATACACGGTGCTGCGCAATATGTCACGTGTAGACCTTTGGATAACTCCCTAAAAGATACAGCAGGAGCTGTTTTCAGTGGTATCTGATGATTCAATCCGTTTACAATGACAGTGACACAACTCATGATACAATCATTCAATCACTGTGAGTTGTTTGGCATTGTTGAGGCTGGCAATGCTATCAAGGACACTGGAGCCACACGCTGAATAATACATTCAACACGCACGCACGCACGCACGCACACCTTGAGTTACAGACTCTGGAAGGTTATTGCTTATGGTGATATGTGTTATGTGTAGTATAAAGGTCTGTGTTCCACTAAGCAACTTTGAATTTCCTGATAGAGCGATTCCCTGGTACTGGTCTGTCTGCATTGCACCCAAGATTTGACCTTCATAAAATATTTCAGCCTCCTATAGAGCATGGCAGTCCCCTTTCTGATGACGTGAGACCCAGAAGTGAATTCCCCGTTAATTTTCTCCATAGGCTTTTCAAAAAGTATTTATTGAAAGACGTTTACGTCTCGAATTGTGACAAATCATGAAAACATTTTGGGCCGAACAAATAATTGAAAGAAGAAAAACAACAAAAAAAGTGTTATAACCTGCCGTTTTTCTAATTATTTGTTTGGTCCGAAAAATTGTGTTTGTTGTACGAGGCTTAAAAGGTCTTTAAATAAATACTTTTTGAAATGTCTATGAGGAAAATGAACGGGGAATCATTTCCTGGGCCCTGGTAGGGGGCGGGACTGCGACGCTCTATAGGGCAAAAACTGTGACCCCTAGAGGGTTAAGGTTTGACGTAACGGCAGCCACAGATTTATGATGCACAAATATTCACTTTTGTTCCCAATATATATTTGGCATTATATTCTCACAAAATGAACTATATAGCTATGCTGTTAAATAAATACAGACTGTAGAATTAGGTCAAAAGAGAAAGAAAAAAATATTTTAACCCGTTGTCGGTTAGCACTGCAACCTGCTCCAGCTGTGGGATGATGACTCCGCTGAGGTTTTCTTTTCTATTTTTTGGTTCTTTTTTCGCATTGCAATAATGTCGTACAACCATGATCATAGTAGACGGCCACTTTGTTTCAAATGCAAACAGTGACAGCTGGCAATCGTGCGGTTGGTATTGTGTCTGTCTAGGTTTGGTTTCTGGTGGCGTAAGTGCATGGGCACCGCAGAGCTTTCCCATCAGCTCACCCTTTAGAAGGATTCCAGCATCTGTCTGTCCCAACGCTCCGCAGCCTAAACAAGGGAGGTGACTGCCTGTGGAAGAGGGATGACATCAGTGTTTCCCTGCGGTGTCCCTTGGGTGTCACAATATCACATGGTCCTGGTTTATGGAGCTCAAAGCACTCACTGTATACCCCCCTCCCCCCAATATCCATCTGCTACTCATGGGGGGCCTTGGAGAGACATCGTAAGGAGGGCCACACGACACACAACAGGCAGATCCAACCGCGGATGAACAAGGGCGAAGGGGCTGGTGCATTTGGATGCAGATGAAACATATGTTGCGAGAGGAAAAGGGCTGCAGTAAAATGAAAAGATGAAAAAAGAAGAAGAAAGAAGACAGGGGTCACATGTGCTTGTGGAGAGGGAAGAATGTTGCCCCGAAGATCATAAGCGGGAGAAATAATTTATCACTGCTTAGTCTATCATTTCTCCTTGGCAGAGACAGATGGCCTGAAGTTAGATTGGATCATGTTCTGCCTTTCTTTTTTGGGGTTTTGGAAACACGAGCGAGCATGCGCATAGACACACACACACACACACACACACACACACACACACACACACACACACACACACACACACACACACACACACACACACACACACACACACACACACACACACACACACACACACACACACACACACACACACACACACACACACACACACACACACACACACACACACACACACACACACACACACACACACACACACACACACACACACACACACACACACGCAAGTTAAAGTCCCACACAACCCCAGGCACGTGCATGCGCATTGGAAAACTGTGTTTGTAGGAGATCCGAGAACAGCAATTAGCAGCGTCAGCTAAACAAGCATCTGCCCCCCATAATGAGCTGACTTCATTTGAACATGATAATTGATAATTGCAGAGTCAGAGCCACCATTTGATCGCATGAACCCATGCCTCCAGACAACATGGTTGTTAATCAATCGTCAAACCTGTTAAAAGTTTATATTTAAAGTCTTTATGGAAGAGGATATGTCTATTGTAACCCATTGTTTGAGGGAATTCACAATCCGTCCCACGTCAACACTTTAAACAAAAGCTGTAATTCTGTGGGCTGTATCCAATTTCCTAAACTGCACCAGAGAGTGCACTGTGTTTAAGATGAAGCGTGTTGCAACAGGACGGATGCTGTATAGGGCAATGGTTCCCAAACTTTTAGCTTGAGACCCAAAAGAGAAATTTGAGTGACAATGGCAGAAGATCTACAAGCTCAATTAATGGAATTTCTTTAAATAAATAAAATATACCGGTAAACATTTTTACAACATGTTTATTAATTAAATCTATTGAAATAATAATTATCCAGTAAGACGCCCTGAGGGCGAGAAGCGACCTAAAGTGCCCTAAAGGGCGAGGTCACATGCGCTGATTTTTAATACGACACAGTTAAGAAGCAGGAGTTTAACTATTATTCTGGTGTCCGTGAGGTCAGATGTCTGGACATCAATCATTCTGTTGAGCTGGTCGAGTCAACATTGTGATGTCAGAACATCATTGTGATGTCAGAACAGGCCACCTCCATATATGGAGATGTAGGGGTTTTATGAGGTCAGATCAACATAGAATGAATTCTGTAGTGGCCATATATGGAGCATGTCTTGAGTGTACAGGGCTTGATGAGGTTAGATCAACATATGGAATGTCAGAACAGGTCAGCTCCATATATGGAGATCTAAGGGGTGATGAGGTCAGATCAACATATGGAAGGAATTCTGTACTGGACATATATGGAGTGTGTCACGAGGCGTGACGGACGCCGGATGCAGGATTTTGTAGCAAACTGCGAGCTACAGTTGCAATAAAAATAAACAAAAAAAAGGGGACTATTTACTTGCGACCCACACAAATCTGTCCTCGACACAAAGATTGCTCCCGACCCACGTACTGTTTGGGAAACAGTGCTACAGGGTGTTCATTATCATTACATGATGAAGATGTAAGTCTGGTCTACTCAGATCCTATCCTGTGTGCCGCATGCATGGCATCCGTTCTCTCTCACCCATGTCTTGTCTTTTCACCCTCCAAGTGCAGTAGAACGAATGAAAAAAAGAAAAAAAACATTTATTTTAATAAGCTTTTGAAATGTTTTTAAAACAAATGTGTGGTCATTGCAATAGTTGTGGATGAGTAGCTGTGCCTATAGGGCCCATGCAGCAAAATATCCCAAAAGGGGCGTAAACATTTGTCGCTTCCAGCCCGCATCCTTGTTGTGGGGCAAGTAGGACCCTAGGAGAGACACAGATCAATCACTTTGCTAGAGTGACATGACGAGCTTGTAAACAGTGACTTTTCCATGCTATTACACTACTTTAATGGTGCAGATTTGCTCGGTTCATACTTGTTCCATAACAGAAGGACTTTAGAAGGAAGGATTTTATTGTCTGGACTTTCTATCAAACAATCAAGTATCAAGCAAATGTGCACGGCTGACGGCGCACAGAACCGTGGATGCATAACAGCCAAGCACTGGTCATTTAATTAACTCACATACACATAATCTATACGATTTCTACACATTTCGAACTATATGGCCAACTTACTTGAAAAACCAAAACAAAAAAACAGCCTATATATAGAAGTATATGAAAGCCATTTAAAATGTTTATAGAATACACAGGTGGTCCCAAATGATTAATTACATCACGTCACTGCACTGCAAAAGATGTAAAAGTAGGTAAACTGTCAATTAACTACCAGTAGCTTATTAAAATAGCCTACACACCCCATGGTGAGCTGCAGATGAGCTATTTTCAATGAACAGTGTTAACGTGGAGATTAACAATCAATAAAAAAACACACCGGATCTAGAGGTAGGCCTATTATATATTGTTAATAAGTGTTCTTGAATCATAGCCTACTATGTGTTATCATAGGCAAATGGGCAATCAACAGCACTCAACTAGAACAAGTATATTGACGCTTTTCTGTTTTGCACTAGTCTGTGGATGTGAATCAGCAGTTTGAGCACCCACCAGCAGATGTAAAAATAAACATGGGGCATGAAAGATTTCTGCAGATGTTTCGCTAAGCAATTACATGTAGCCTATAATAGTTTGTTCCTTCAATAAGGTAGGCTACTGCGCTGCCGCTGCATCAGTTGTAGCCTTGAAAGTGGGGCAGTAGCTGTCAAAATCATCTTTCCATTCTGTGTGAGTGTGTTCATAATATCCCTGATTTTGCGGAGATAAAGCACTCTTCCTAATAGTTTGTACGTATGTTGAGCGCAAGCCTCGTCCTTCCATTAGTTTTCCGTTCAATCTTTAGTCGGCAAATGAGTAATTTTACATTATTTGTTTATTTGCCCCACAACACGGCGAGGGGGCGGAGATCAGAGAGAGGGGGCTCTCTATGATGAGATGTTGCTGGAAACTATAGCCCAGAAGCCAAATATCTCCCTTGGCCAGGGGGCGGGGGGATTCCCCATGTTGGCCTGAGTGGTAGATTTCTGCCATGCAAGAATTTAATCCATGCATTTTCTGACACTAATAACAACATGTTATTTTATTATTACTGCTAAGTAACAACTTAGAAAGGTTTTGTCTATGTCTATGTCTATGTCTAATTTGTCTATGTCTATGTCTATGCCTTTAGGAAACTAAGCTATAAATTCTATCTCTGCTCCGGCAAATTATCTCACATCCTATGGGGGATGAAATCCAGTGAACTAGCCTTATAGCCTCTATAATAAACACACAAGCAGCTATACAATACAACACAGAGACTTCCTAAAGTACCCAAACAAAGGATGTGGGGAAATATGTTTCCCCCTGCAGCCCCATTCTTATGTAAGTTAAACTGAACCATAGATGATGATGCTAAAACACAAGTATGAGCTAATTGCCAATTGGCAGCACAACACATATCCACACCACACTCCAGTACAGCTGACTCATTTCTTTGATGTTTGATTAAATACTGCTGGCCCAACTGTGTTTCTAACCAAGAGCCTATTATAAAAGGAAACGATGATCCTATTAAGGTGGCTGCCTGACCTCATAGTGCCATTTCTTTTCTTTTCTTCCTTTCTTTTTTTGGGGGTCTTGTTTGTGTAATGACAGCCAACGTGCAACAAAGATAGTAATGCCACTGGGGACGGTTCAACTCCTCCCATCCCAGGTGTCCTCGAGACTTTCTCATCTCGTCTGTCAACACGGGGATGAATCACTGATTGTGAGGCAACGTACAGGCTTCCATTGGAGTGGAGCTATAAGCAGGATGTTTGGGAATGCTGGAACTGGCTTGTTTTTGTCCTACGGTCCTGATCCCACATGCGGCATCTTGGTGAATGAAGGATGTTCTTCACGGCAGATGCCAGCAGGCCTTGCTTGGTGTGGGAAGAGGGATAGTGCCAGTGTGGGATATACTGGAAATGGGTGTGGAGAGAGAGAGAACGAGCCAAATGGAATATTGTAAAATCTTTTGGATCATCAGCATGGCCCACTTGAACGCCCTGACAGCTAGCGGTTGCGACTCACCCGACGGTCTGACCACTTAAGTGATCAGATGGGTGGGCTGTGTGCAATTTCATTTTTATTTTTTTACACAAATATTCTCTTCTGTTCATTCCATCCTTTCAGATGGAACCCCAAATCAATTTGGCGTAGCCTACCTTGGCATGAAAAAGTTTGAGAACCACTGTTTTAGCAGATTTCTGCAAGAGATGACAAAACGTAAACTACTCCCTAAGAATCTCAATAGCCATTTTGTTATGATAGATGGCAAACGCTTTATCACATTCATAAACACTCTTGCATCTCTTTGACCCAGATTGATCCTAAAGAGGTGAGCGCCTCGGTATACTCTGCTGTAAACGTCTCCCCATTGCACTTTAGTTCTTTATTTATCTACTTTTTACGTTTTGTTGTTGCGGTTGCTGTTGCTGTTTTTCTTTTATTAACCCTTGTTTCTCTGTACCACCCTATGTCTCACCAGTCACCAATATAAGGGGGGGGGGGGGGGGGGGGGGGGGCATGGGTGATGGTTCGCTTGTGGACCTCAAACACCTGTGGCTTAACATGCCACTATGCTGTGAGCAAGTGTGAAAGTGTGGTCATGATTCCAACGTTTGGTTGGCTTAAAGGCATTCACAGTCTAACTATGATTTAGAGCTGAGCGCTGTTCATTCATGCACACCCTTATCACACCACTCACTCATGAATGCATGCATGCAGATTGCACACACGCACCACATTGAAGAAACATACTCAAATTCGTACGCTGACATTTTGACCATTGAGCTAATAGAGCCTGCCTCAGGTCAAACGTTGTGTGTCAGATCCTGTGTCTAGGTGAGACATGACCTTTGACACGACCTAAATGTCTCCATAGAAGAGCAGGGAGACAATACAAGTAACCATACACTTTCCCTGCCACATTGGATTGCTAGCTGATGTTGTCAACAAGACTGGAGCGCGTCATCTTGAATTTCTCGTGCAACCGCGGCCACTCTTATCTGTTTCTTTCAATCGCTTTTATCTCCAATTCCTTGTACCCAGTGCTTCATTTCTAAATGATTAGGTGCCGGAGCTCGGGTGCATGCACGTGCGCATGCACGCACACGCTTTCTTTTCCTGAAAAGTTGCAATGCAAAAGTTGAAGCCATCGTTCTCACGATAATAAAAATCTAAATATATTTTAAAACAAATCTTGTTTAAAAAAAATCTGCCTAATGATGATGTCACTGGTGGACGGGTGTCCGAACTGCCCAAAGCCCTCCTATGAGACACAGACTGAGTAGGAAAAAATTGTGGTATTTTATCATGAACATTAGTTAGGACCAATTATAGGAAGATAAGTTGAAAAGTGGTGAAGTGGTCCTTTAAGCTTTTTCTGGTTTACTCGTAGCAGTCAGATTTTGTATTGACCTGTGTAGGCTACTTTCGTTTGAACTGTACCCATTCTATAAACTGAATCAAATTTCAGTCAATCAATAACATTTGCAGCAGCAGTTTACACAGGGGCCCGCCGGCTCACAACACACAACTACAGTAGGCATTTGCAGTTCAGTTGGCACAGCGGCTCAACGTTATATTACATACTGTATAAAATACAGTATTAAGTTAGGGTGGCCCATCAGACAGAAACAGGCATGGTGGTGGCGTGTGTATGTATATTCACAAAGACACTGAATATGTTACTCGTACTGACTTACAGCATGATGAAATTGAAACTGTGTGGGTTGAATTAATTTTCAAAAAGGCTAAATCAGTATTAGTGGGCACCGTCTACAGACCGCCTGACCAACATGGGTTCTATGATATACTTGAGGGGTGCTTAGCTGAGGAGGAATGTGTAGAGAAAATCCTGATTGGCGACTACAATACAGACATGCAACGTAAGGAAGCACCTGTGTTTAAGTCATTCAGTAAGTTCTGTGATCTACATAGTGTCAGTCAGATAATTACCCAACCCACTAGAGTGTGTGATTCTACTCAAACTGTCATTGATCTCATTCTGTCCTCGGACAAATCCAGAATCTCCAAGAAAGGGGTTATTGTATGTGGGCTTAGTGATCATTTTATGATATTCTGTACCCGCAAAATACAAAAACTTAAGACCGGCTGCCACAAAACAGTCATATCAAGGGACCTCAAAACCTACTCTAGTGAGGTCTTTAACCAAGTATTGGAGAGTCTGGATTGGTCCGATGAGCTTAAAAGCACACTTGTCGAAGAAGCTTGGCTTGGCTTCAAAACCAAATTTACATCAGTACTGAACAACATGGCTCCTTTGAGAACCACCAGGGGCAAAACCCGCTCGGAACCATGGATGAATTCGGACATACTGGCTGCAATGAAAGCCAGAGACAAAAAATGCTCTGAAGTTCTAAAATGCAAGTCAAAGCTAGCCAAGCGCTTCGACAGTGTTCGCCAAGCTCGTTTGAACAACCTAAATACACAACGAATCAAACTACGAAACAGTGTAACTGCCATGACCAAATCAGCTAAAAGTAACTTCATTAATGATAAAGCTCAGGAAAACAAAAACAATCCTCATGAGCTCTGGAAGCTACTAAACAATCAACTAAGCTATGGTCAGAAACTAAAAACCAGATTTTCGAACATAAACATCAAATCTGACAACACTCTCATCACTGACAACCTTGATGTGGCCAACTACTTGAATATCTTCTTTACAAACATAACAACAACTCTGGTTAACAAACTGCCCTCCCACTCTGGGCTCTTTGGTGTAGAGCACATTACAACCTTCTACAAAAACCTAGGTGTTTGTAAAGACGATTTTAAACTAGTTATGGTAACAACTGATGAGGTAATTAAGAAACTGAGTGCCCTCCAACCCCACAAGGCCACAGGCCATGACAACATTCCCTCCAAATTTCTCAGAGACTCAGCCATCTCTATAGCTCCAATCATCACCCACATAGTAAACCTCTCCATCAAACAGGGACAGGTCCCCCAAGATTTCAAACTGGCCAAAGTAACCCCCTTGCACAAGAAAGGGAGTAAATTAGACCCCGGCAACTACCGCCCTATTTCTATTCTTAGTTCCATCTCGAAAGTGATGGAAAAAATAGTCTATGAACAGGTTGAAAAGTATCTTGCCACTAATAAATTATTGTACGAGTTCCAATCTGGCTTCAGAACATCCCACTCCACTGACACATGCCTTCTCTATTTGAGCGACCACATCAAACAAGAGGTGGACGCTGGCAAATACTGCGGCATGGTCATGCTGGACCTCCAAAAGGCTTTTGACACCGTGAACCACTCCATACTGGTTAACAAGCTAAAAGCAATTGGTTTCGATAGCACATCAGTGAGCTGGATGCAATCCTACCTGGAGGGGAGAGAACAGATGGTGGAAGTGAACGGAACACTGTCCCCCCCCCTCCCAGTGAGCTGTGGCGTTCCACAAGGAAGCATACTAGGGCCTCTACTGTTCCTAATATATGTAAACGACATGACTTCAGCCTGTGACTGCAACTTGTTCCTGTTCGCAGATGACTCAGCACTGCTGGTCTCGGACAGGGACAAACTGCAGGTTGAAAATGCCCTCAGCTCTGAACTCGGTAGAATCTGCACCTGGCTCGCTGATAACAAACTATCTTTACACCTGGGAAAAACTGAATCCATTCTCTTTGGCTCTATTAGTAATCTCAGCAAGGCAAATGGCTTCTTGGTTAGAGTGGGTGACAATGTTATCACACGTAAAGATGAAATTACCTACCTAGGTTCCATCCTGGAGGCTAATCTTTCCGGTGATAAAATGGCCACCAACGTAATCAAAAAAGTCAACCATAGAACAAGATTCCTCTACAGGATCTCCTCACTGGTCAACAAAAACACCTTGAAGACCTTAACAGGAGCCCTTGTACAGGGTTTCTTTGACTATGCATGCACCTCCTGGTACCACAGCACCTCAAAGGCCCTTAAAACCAGGCTCCAGACTTCCCAAAACAAACTGGTCAGGCTCCTACTTGATCTAGCCCCCCGAACCCACCTCACCCCTGCCCACTTCGACAGGCTGGAATGGCTTAGGGTCGACGACAGAGTACAGCATCTTGCAATGGGTCTGGTCCACAAGATTCGATACACCACCAAGATACCCATGTACCTGTCTAGATACTTCCTTAATGTTAACGAAGTCCACACCCACAACACCAGAGGGAGTGCAACGAACCATGTACAACCCAGATTCGGCACAAACAAGGGACTAAATTCTTTTCGCTCCTATGCCACCAAAATGTGGAACGCCCTACCAACTGTCATTAAGACATGCGAATCCCTTGACTCCTTCAAAACCGCTCTCAAAGGGCACCTACGGATGGCTGCAATTCGAAACTGGCCCCCGTAAAATCTGAATCCCCCCCGCCCCCCCCCTTCTTTCCCCTCACTGTATATATTTCTTTTCCCTTTTTACCTCCTTTTTGATGAATTCCTGTTCTGTCTATAGAAGTGTCTATTTGTACGTCTCTAAATGTTTTGATGATTTGAACATGGTGGACCCTGTTGGAAACAAGTGTAATGCTTAATTGGGTCGTCCACTCACAGTTAACAGCCTTTGTATTGAGTTTGTGCTTGAAATGTACTGTAATTCTGCAAACTGTTAATAAATTCTTCAATCAATCAATCAATCAATCATCAGAACTAAATACCTGCATGCGTTGTTGTTGTCCTTATCCAAGTTCCATATCCGCCTCCTCCGACCACCACCTCCTCCTCCTCTTCCTCATCCTCCGATGACAACTCAATAATGCTACTACTACTTAATTCTGTACTAGTCTTTTTTTTATTTCGGGCCCACCAAAGCAAGCGTTATGATATTCGATTTTGATCGAGCCATGTTGTAAAGTCGGATGTCTTTGCGAGATTTGGCAATGCAGTCAGTTCTGTTCATAAGAACTCACCATGTCCATGTTGTATTGAAAACAAAACGCATGCTGTCCCCAAGGCTAAACTCCAAGTAGCATGAGTTAATCTATTGCTCCATAAAAGTATGAAAGTTCCATATTCCATATGCAACGAACGACAACAGATGCAAATTGCAAAAGTCGAGACGAGAGTTGTTTTTATTTACGCACCCGACACCGTCAACAAGCCTCACTTCCATAGCCACCTATTTCCTCTTAAAACGGGCACACATTTCAAAATAAGAGTGTTTTTTTGTTTGTACTTGCAAAGTTGCAATGCGATCATTCAAGCCATGTTTTATTTTGGAATCGTACTGGAAATAGAAGTAACTATGACGAGGAAGAAGCCTAGTTGACTTGAAAATGAAACTAAAATAATAATAGAGACGTATTGTACATTGTAATGTGCATTTGGGGTGGCGGAGCGCCCTCTACAGCTACCGGAGCTGCCTCTACAGGTGGGGGAGCTCAAGTGACAGGTACCGGAGCTGAGCTCCGCCAAGCTCCGGCATTTCTGGTCAAAACCAGGTTTATTCCACGGCCCCATAGCCGACGTTGTTATCCTGGTAGTCCTTTTTCTGATCGTTTAGTGGGAGGCATGCGACAACACACACACTAGTTAGACAACATAACATCTGGTCGCGGATCTTTGGCTCTTCAAAATTGATTGATTGATTGATTGATTGATTGAAGAATTTTTCAGTTAATAACAGTACATTAATAACAGTTTGCAGAATTACAGTACATTTCAAGCACAAACTCAATACAAAGGCTGTTAACTGTGAGTGGACGACCCAATTAAGCATTACACTTGTTTCCAATAGGGTCCACCATGATCAAATCATCAAAACATTTAGAGACGTACAAATAGACACTTCTATAGACAGAACAGGAATTCATCATAAAGGAGGTAAAAAGGGAAAAGAAACATATACAGTGAGGGTTGAACGGGGGAAATCCTGGCAATACGAGGTGAATTAATGAATGAATCCTGGCGGTTAACATACTCTACCATACGGATTGGACAAAATGTTGCATATGATATTTTCGCTTTTATTGCGACCCATAGAAACGTGGCTCCAACACAGAATGGGTCATGACCCTATGTTTGGGAAGAACTTGTGCTGCCCTGAAGACATGTACTCTCACTTTGACAGAGTCAAATGAGTGGGAGTGATATGAAGCAGAGGTGATGATGAATGGAGTAGCAGCTATTCCCAGCTCTATAATCACACCCATGATGACACGCCTCTGTAATTCTCACCTGACACACTTAGCCATGGCCAGGCTGGCACAGACACGCAACGCCATGGCATTCCTGCTCTGCCCTTCTCTTGGAAATGTCTAAACACCTTTCTGTTTTTCTTCTTTTCTTCTTTTTCCTGTGCGCAGACAGTGATGACACATCTGTATGTCTGCGACTCTGCGGTACACTTGCTATGTTTGTCACGCACAAATTATATTAATTGCAGCAATCTTTGACAAACAAAATGTGTGTGTGCAAATTCTTGAACATTCTTGAAAATCCAAATTCAAAAGCATCAAAAGTAGCAGATCTAAAAGCTTGAAATGCGGTGCGGAATTGCTTTTGTGTGACGCTGTAGTATGATAAAACACACACGCACACACATACACACACACACACTTGTGTGTGGCTTGTGACGATCAGATCCAATATTTAGTTCAGTGACCATTGAGCTAAAGAATGATTCAGAAGCTGTGTTCACGTTCACTCTTCCATTGGAATGAATAAACTGCATACTGCTTCCCATCTCCTGAAAAGGCATCCGCCCATTTCACGGATACTGTAAACTGGAGATGGCATGTCTTGCTATTTCCTTGATATTATAGGGTGATAGTGTGGTCACGGCCAATAAAGCTGATTTCTAAATCGGACACCTTTATTAATAAAAAAAAAGGCCCAAAGTAGCTGCTTCAGTATGTTCATTCACGTGTGCTGACTTCTAAAGTGTTAGTAACACTTTAACAGTTTAGAAGCCAGGGCTGTGCTGTGCAGGAGGCCTATAGGCAAACCCCATGAGGCTCCTGTGTCGGCCCCATCTTGATCAACACAAAATGTGTGTTCTGTGTCCAGGTGAGACCTTTGACATGATCTAAATGTCTCAATAGAAGAGAATGGAGAGTATATTTAACTTTGACACTGAAAATAAGACTTTCAAGTGATTGCGCTTTTATTTAATAAAATCAGTTATTTCCGGCGAATGACCCTGCCATACGCCTATAGGGCTTTATTTATGTGAAGACAAATCCTCCTCCTCACATCATGTTGTTATCACGTACAAATCCAAGAAGCTTCTCAAAAACAGGTCAGCGTGCCAGTCAGTCCGTCTCTCCCCCCCTTTCCCTTCACAACCACAAATCTTATCAGCAAAGAAAATACGGGCTCCCATCCCATCTGGAGGGTCTGTGTGTCTCCTGCAATGAGCAGCGCTGTCTGCCAGCCGTGATTTAAACACGGGTAAACAGATCAATCACACACAAACTGGAAGGCTAATCAGGTTTATCAGAACAGTTTATCGGGTGATTGATAGTGCAAATTAGTTATTATCTTTACTGTATCATAGAAAGTTTATCAATCAATGTAAATGGCTGATTTTGGCTATCATGGTAATTTTCTTATAAATCACAGCTTTGGCTTGGTCGTGAGCTTGAGTTCTTGTGTGCGAGAGTATTTTTCTTTTTTCTTAAATAAATGAGGCTCTTGGAAAACTATCACCTAACCGTCATGAGAGTCTTCTTTTTGCTGAACAGACAATCTCTGCATTAAATTGTCTTAGATGTGGTCTGTGTTCCAAATTCCATTCTGCATTCTTTTTATATAAAGCCTGATTTATAGCCTACTAGCTTGAGTGCCGGTGTGGTACAGGTACATATATTTTTGGTGAGCGATACCTCCGCGCAACTAACCATAAACAACCCAATCGAGGAAATGTTGTCACTGTACATTTCTGGACCCCAGAAATGATTTTATGTACTGTAGGTTGCATTTTGTTGTTTAGATTTATGGTTACGCTTAGGGTTGTGGTTAGTTTTAGGCATTGTTTTTGAGAGGTTAAAGGTTAGGGTTCGGATTAGGTCTAGGGTTCATTAGTAGGCAACGTAAAATCGCGGATTGTCCTGTCAAACTACTTCTCCAAAGTCAGTGACACCCACAGCCACAACAGGGGGAGCGACCATAATCTGGTACCGCCCAAATTTAGAACATGGAAAATGTCTCATTCCCACTGCTCTGCCACCAAAATGTGGTCTGCCCTCCCTGATACTGTACCTGATATGTTAAAGGATGTGTAACACTGGTCTCTTTCAAAATGGGCGTGAAAAAACATCTATCAGGAGACCACCAGTAAGACACCCTGAGGGACGGGCGAGAAGCGACCTCGCCCTAAAGGGCCAGGTCGCGCTGAAACAACAGGTCTGGGAATGCCCATACAGTATATGGACTTTTTTTTGTTTTTTCTTCTTCTTTTTTTTTTGAATCGATGTTTTCGGACCGGATAGGGTGTAAAATGAGTGCTAATTAGAAAGGCCAGGCGGGGCCTCGGGCCAGCCCAGTTAGGGCCCAGGTTGGGCCAGGCCTTCATTTTTGGGCCTGTTGAGAAGCCAGTTTTTGCCGGCTGCCGGGCACGGCTGCGCTAATTACTTTGGGGCGGGCCCGTCTAGAGTTTGAATGGACAGGTATCAGTCAAAAGGGAGACATCGAAGAGGAAGGATCAACATTATGGAATGTCAGAACAGGTCAGTTCCATATATGGAGATCTGGGTTTGAGGTTTGAGGTCAGATGTAGAGTTGCTGGCCGGTTTGATGAGGTCAGTGTCGTGATCTTCATATAAAGACGGCGATATATGGAGCGTGTCACGAGGCGTAACGGACAGACGGACGGACTGACTGACAGGTTTTTCAGGTTTTCATAGTAATCTGTGTATAGTGTTTGTATTATTGTGGATGACATGTATTATTGTGGATGACATGTATTATTGTGTTAATTTTGTATGGAAATGAATTAATGTAATTTAATGAATTGAATACATAGGACCACAATGGAAACATGTCCCCAGAACCGTTTTTTTGTGTTATCCTTTTAGATTTAAACGTCTTACTGTACCACGCGCTGTTTACATTTCTAATAAATTTCAAATAAAGTATATTTAATCAGTCAAAAAAGACATGATCTGCATCGCCTGGATGGCTGGCGTAGATGTCCGGGCCCCTAGCCTAGGCTGCTAATCCAGCCTGACAGCGTGTTGTGGGTTCGAGTCCCGATTCCCCCCCCTAAAAAATGGTCCACGTCTACAGCCACTTTCACACGCAACGTTGTCACTGAACGATTCTGCACGATGTACAGTGACAACATTTTCTCTGGCGACCAAGGCTGACATATATCAGCCAACAGTGTATTTGTGTATAGCCTTACTTGTGAAGGGAATTGATGTACATTGTTAACACTTTTATGTTGTCCCATATATGTTCACAGACGACACACTACCAATGCCCACAACACGACACAATCCCAGCGGATAGCAAGAGAAAGGGGGCTCCATTTGGAGTGATTTATTTGTTATTATGAAGAAGCTGTTTCATGGCTCCTCTAGCCTGCCATGTCTGCAGCGTCTTTGTTTTCTTACCAGGGATCGTAGAGACGAAGCAAAACACAGGGTCTGTTTGAGTTGCCAACTAGAGAAATGAACTGTAAACACTATGCATGCCTCGTGTTGCTCCACGTTGAAGTGCAGGGGATATGGGATGCCAGAAAACAATTCAATTAATCTCTGGCGAAAGGCAGGCAAGATTGTGCAGAGGACATGGATAGACAAAGAGAGAGAGAGAGGAGGAGATAGGAGGATGAGATAGAGGGAGAGAGAGATGAGATGGGATAGAGAGACTGAGATAGAAGGAAGAGAGAGAGAGAGAGAGAGAGAGAGAGAGAGAGAGAGAGAGAGAGAGAGAGAGAGAGAGAGAGAGAGAGAGAGAGAGAGAGAGAGGCTTGTTCAGGAGATAAAAAACATTGACCCAGCTGGCAGGCTGTGTTCATTTAACTCTAAGAATGTAAAACAAATGAACCCAGCGGAACCCTTATGAAACCCTCTGAGTTCAATGAACACTAAGGATATAGCTGTGTAGGAAAACATGCCAGTTGTCCCTCAGAAGCTGTAGCGCTGCAGTACAGAGGACAGCCAAATAAACAGGCCAAATGAAGTGTGTGTGTGTGTGTGTGTGTGTGTGTGTGTGTGTGCGTGTGAGTGTGCACTCAGCTGCTCGCTCACATATACATGCTCACGGGGGCACGGTGGTGCAGTCGGTATAGCGCTGTCGGCTCACAGCTAGAAGGTCCTGGTTTGATTCCCGCTGGGGACGCTGTGGGCGCTGGGGGGCGTGTTCTCTCCTCCGCGTCATCAGTGCCCATACCCTGGGTGGGGTTGGCAAAAAGGCCTTTCTGTGTGGAGTTTGCATGTTCTCCCCGTGTCCCCTAGGGTAGGTACCCTCACAAAAACATGCAGTAATCCTGGTCTCTAAACTGCCTCCCCCTGGCCAGCAAGGGCGACTGATGGAGGGGAAAGGAAATGGTTGGAATAACGTGTTCTTTCCACGCGCTACGTCCAACCGGGAAACTCCCACCTGTCAGATGAAAAGAAGCGGCTTGAAGTCCTCATGCATAGAAGGAAGCATGAGGTCAGTCCATTGCTCTCCCCAGGTTGGCAGAGGGAGTGTAGCTCCCGTAGCACCCAGGATTACATTAGATTAACACTGGGAAAGGAACTGGTTGGAATAACGTGTTCCTTCCTTCGCGCGTGCGTGCGTGCGTGCCATACCCCCTCATGGTAAAAAAAATATATATATATTGTCACGGTTCAAGTCAGGAGAGCTTGTAGGACCCAAATGCAGGAGGAGGCAGAGGCAGAGCAGGTCATTTCAAAAGGTTTAATAACTCAAAAAACCTAGAATACAAACGAAAAGACTGGAAGCACAAAGGTGACAAGACACACGCAACATACCACAATGAACTAGCAAGGAAACACTAGGATCAGGGGGGGTATAAATACACAAGGACACAGGTGAACACAACTGAAAAGCAACACTGGGATAGGCTGGAGAACTAACTGGACAAGGTGGAAACACTAGGCTAATCACAGTACAGGTTGACAAGGCAGGCACGCAGTAACAAGGCAGACAGGAAACACTAGGAACAATTCTACAAAATAAAAGCACACAAGGGTAAAGAAAAACTCAAACAGGATCTCATCTAGGAAACCAAGAACACAATACTTCAAAAATCAGTGTGCATGAAAACAGAAAAGTAAAACACCAACCATTACAGGAAAACATGAAAACCAGCACGTCACGGATCGTGACATATATGTATTATTTATGCAAATTTTAAATTGTATGCAAATTAAAAGGACAATAGCCAGACCCATGAGTGATCTCATGTGCATAGTTTAGAGGCTGTTGAACTGTATCTGTGGACCCACTGGACCCCTGACAACCAACAGCTCTATTGTAGATAAGATAAGATGCAGAAGGCATCATCAGGTCGGGTGTGTGTGGGAACCTGAATGGTTGTAAACATTCTACTGTACCTAACAGAGCAAACAAACAAGGAAAGATAAGCTGGTGTGTATACGTGCATATTTTAGTGTGTCTGTGTGTTTACATACAAGCCTGTCCGTGTGTGTGTGTGTGTGTGTGTGTGTGTGTGTGTGTGTGTGTGTGTGTGTGTGTGTGTGTGTGTGTGTGTGTGTGTGTGTGTGTGTGTGTGCGAGAGAGAGAGAAGGAAAGAGAGAGAGAGAGAGAGAGAGAGAGAGAGAGCATGCGCGTGCATGTGTGTGAGGTTTGGGCATGCACATACTGCAAGGTTGCTATGGTTACAACACACACACGCGTCCTAACAGTAACTGTAAACACAACAACCCCCAAAGCCATTAAACTGATGGATGTACTGCACTTCTTCACACGAAGATCTATTGATATCGTTGTAGTCGGGCAGGGACCACTTACCTCCATATTTTAACTTTTTTGTTTTGTTTAGTTTTTCCTAAATTAACGCCCTACTTGATGAAATTAAATGAAATGAAATCTATATTTACCCAGGGTATCTGGGCTAAGCTCAAGAACTTGTTTCCAGCCAGGCCCTGCTCATAGAACACATTTCATCGTAGTGGTTCAATGCCTTGTTCAAGGGCACTTCAGCGGTGGTAATTTTAACGTGTCGGACGGCTGATTCGAACTAGGAACCTTCCGGTATCAAGACCGCGCCGCTATCCGTTCGGCCACCGCTACACTACAGTGTCACACAAAAAAACTCAAAAGCAGCAGATTTGGGGTGCCGATAGCCTATAGTAAGGTACATACCACACAGGCTATAGCAGCTGTGTCCAAAGTGCGGCCCACGGGCCAAATACGGCCCTGGGGCGAATTTTATACGGCCCGCAGCTTCATACCAACGTTTTTTTAACCTGGACATCTCCCAAGCCTGCATTAGTTGCATGGGTCTACTACACCCCCCCCCCCCCCCCCACACACACACACACACACACACACACACACACACACACACACACACACACACACACACACACACACACACACACACACCATCACAACAGCATATAACATCTTACTTTACTATGTGTTTATAATGCCATGACATTGTTATATCACCACATCTTAGCAAAGCCGAAGCCATAAACTCCAATATACCCATAATTCAAACAATGCAATATCCAACCGGCTGTATACTTCAAATAACTCATAAAAGCATGCACGCAAAAGCCAGAGCAGGGTAGCTATAAAGACATTTTGAAAACTGATACCCAGAGAACCTTTCTGGTCACACCACTTGTATGGTTTCAAAACAAAAGAAAACGTTATAACTTGGGGCCGACTGTGGAATTAAAGTGGAGGTAAAAATAGTTTGCAGTAAAAATAACACATTCCTGGTGCGTGACAGCCTGACAGATCGACTTTTTGCCCGTTTAGTGCAAATGTTGCTCTACTCCCGCGGCTGCTTGGAGAAACATGGGGGGCACGCAGTGCTGGAGTATGGGCTTCCATTTGGGACTTCAGTAAAAGTAGCAATGGCCTACCACAATGTAGAGTAAAAGTAAAAGCACTGCATTCAAAATCTTCATTAAATGTAAAAAAAAATTAAATTAATCGTTGTATTTTGTCTCCCTGCTCTTTGATTGAGTCATTTAGATCGTGTCAAAGGTGTCATTATGCAGAATGACCCATTTTTGCAAAAACAACGGGAAAAAAGGACAAACATGATGAAAATAGTAAGCTCACAGTGCGCCGCATCAGCTTGTAGACCAGCTATTTTTGAATAGCCCAATAGGGCTAAAGTGGTTGATGTATACATATTAATCTAAATCTACAAGTAACTAAACTGTAATCAGATTATTGTAGTAGTAGTAATAAGTACAGTAAAAGTAGCTCTAAATTGTAGCCTATACTTAATAACAGTACTTAAATACGTTATTAAGTAAATGTACTTAATTACTTTCCACCTCGGAGGCACGTTCCCAGAAACAGGGCCGTTTTCTGCGTGTTGAAAGGGATAATTGCTCATCTGAGCTCACCCAAGATGGCTCGCTTTCTTTCCAATGGCAATATAAACTTATGCTGCATTCTTGGGAGAAGAATTATGTTGACCTCTCTGACTCTCCGAGTGTGCGAGTGTGCGTGCGTGCGTGCGTGCGTGCGTGCGTGCATGTGAAGGGGGGGAGGGGGGGGGGGGGGTGAAGTGACATTTGCAAAGGGAGGGGTGGAAACTACAGAGGTCTTTGAGTAGGAGAACCGTGTGGGAGAAGCAAAGGGAGGAGGGTGGGGGGGTGGCGGGGGTTGTCAGGTCATTTCAAGCCGTGTTTGAACGTCCGTGAGTCAGGCCTCAGCAATGAGGGGGTGTGAATGAGACTGCTTATGTTTATGTGGGTCACTGGGCTCCCTTTTAACCTGCAAAGGTTGCAGGGCTTTTTAGCAGGAAGCGTGGGCGACCTGACCGACCCACGCATCGGTGCTACGGGAAGGGAAGGAATAGTCAGACATACCACCAGTGATGGAAGAAGTACTCACATTCTTTGCTTAAGTAAAAGTATTGTAATACCTTGTGGAAAAGTACAAGTTCGGTATTCAAAATTGACTTGAGTAAAAGTAACAAAAGTAAAAGTAGTCAATATCCATTTCAAATGTTCAAAATTAATGAAAATCTTTTGAAAATAGCCAATCTAGCTCACAACTTTTTCAAATTTTCAAATAGCCGAAGTATACGGTATACAATAGGGCTTAAAGTGGTTTGTACCTAAATGTTTTGGTCTAATAATAATGAAAATCTACAAGTTTTGAAAATAATTGTAATGGAGTAAAAAGTACAATAGTTTTCTCTCTGGGATGTATAGTGGAGTAGAAGTAAAAGTACTGAAACATGAAAATAAGTACAGCACTCAAGTAAATGTACTTAGTTACTGTCCAGCACTGCACGCAACCACCTAACAGTGCCATAGAGAGAATCTTTGTAATACAGTCAGTCATGTCAATGCGGAGGTTTCCCCGTGCACAGAAAAAAAGGAAAGAGAGGCCCTCCAATAATTGCAGTGTTTACATAGGAGGGATGGGATGGGATGAGGGCTGTGTTGGGACGCATGAGGCTGTTATCTCTATAGCCCCACACGGCGGGGGTTAATTGGTAGTGAGATCATCTCGCTAAAAAGCAAAGCGCTTCCCAACCTGTGGCCCGGGACCTGCAGGGGGGTCTTCAGGACATTGTTGTCATGACCACGGCCTCTACAGTGGGCCATAGAGTATATAAAAGGATAGAGACTGAACTGGCGCGAAGCTCCGCCCCCCCAGCTATTCATGTCAGTGGAAGTTGCTCAGTGGCGTTTTGAAGCACCCGGAAGACTGCCGGAAGTACCGTCTCAGAACGTCTACTTCCGCATTTGACCACCAAACTTTGGTGGTCAAATGCGGAAGTGCAACCGAGCGCTCAATGTTAAAGCCCAGCTGCACGGGGTTTCCCGGTCATGAATCCACGGGTCCGCCTGTAGTCCCTCCTCCTACCACTAGGGCCGAGCGCCTCAACGTTGAATAGCCTCACTGGCCCCTTGCAGTGGGCCCATGTGACTGTTTGCCTCTGAGTGTGCCTCTGCCCCTCCCTTAATTTCTCTGCTCCAAGAGTCTGATTGTGGTGTGCCGTCACCTGTGAGGACCAGGTGAGCCTGGTTTGGTGACGAGCTCCTGAGAGTATAAAGACCCTGTTCCTGTGTGTGTTCAGTGCTGGTTCATACATTGTGTGTTGGGTCGCTGTTATGGTTCCAGTGTGTTGTTATGAGTTCAATTATTGTATTATAGTTATTGATTGATTGATTGATTGATTGAATTTTTTATTTCACAGTATGCAGAATGGGTACATTTCAAACGAATGCACAAGTCAATACAAAAACTGTGTATGAACCATGAAAAAGCATTTACGCCTGTTTACAACAGGGTCCACCATTTTCAATTCATCAGAATTTAGGCCTACTAGAGTGTTTAAGATGTATCCTTGTTGATCTGTCTCTTCATCTCCTGCGCGTTTGTCTGTCCTTGCGCTTGGGTCCTACAACATCTGCATACTGTGAGTGACAATTGTAAAGTGAACCCCCCAAAAGCGGAAGAACTTTGAGATAACATAAATATTTAATACAGTATAGTCAGTCTATATATTTTTTCTTGAGTTTTCATTGTGGTACCCATAAATAGGAACTTAAATATATGTTTTCGTTTCATTGATTCAAGCCAGAACACAATAAATGGATTGTTCACTAAAAATAAACATGCTGTGAAAATGCACCCGGCCCACCCATCTGACCTCTTCACACAAGTGGTCAGATGAGATGGTCCCAATATGGCCATAATAATAATAATAAGGTTGTAAAAGTTTGGCCTCATAACCAAAGTCCTCTCTGCATATAGAGGGGGGGAAAGTGAGTCACTTGTAAACTGTCTATGACATTTTCTCGGACAGCCAAAGGTTTCGAAGGAAGTCTTGGTGTTTAGCATCACATGCATGCATGCACAGCACACAAATCACCCTTCCTGTTTATGCAGCTGTTTTATTCAGTGGGAATTCCAGAGACAACAGCAGCTACTCTCTGGCGCTGCTGTGTGAATTACAAGCACAGGAACATTTCAGGCCACACAACAGACACAACAGTTAACCGCACCTGGTGCCCCTCGGCCAAGGCTGTAAGTCATGAACACGAACACGACTGTGACAAAGGTGCAAGGCAGGAAGATTAGAGGCTGTGGTGGTTCCAAAGACAGACTAAAAAACTAGTAAACATGCCTACAAAAATGACTTATGGCTTATAGGTCAAGGACATTGTTTGTTTTTTTGCCGCCAGGATTTCTATGGACCCTTATTTTCACATGAGCCATTTTTGGTAACTGCAGCTAAAGGTAATAACGTTAGGTGTTCAAATAGTTATTTATTTGTGTCCAACATGAAGTTAACTACAGTACATTAGGGTGAAAGGCACAGCACAGCACTGTTCCTGTAGCCTGTATACAGGAGCAGTCCAATGTGAAATGAAACATACAGTTGTGTTATTATCTTCGGCTTACAGCATTTAACCATCAAAATGAAAAAGCTTTATACAAGAACCTATGGGGTAAAATGGGGTAAAAAAAAAGCACATGGTAGAGATCTGGGTGTGGAGTGAGTACTGAATATAGCCTCAACGTTCATTTCTTGACCACTTAATATAAAGCCTTATTTTCAGAAATGTCAAAACTATTTTGACATTTTCATCTATAATGACATGCCCAAAACTGGGACGCCAGGGTGAACAGAAGCTACATGTATTAGGCAGACAATTTTCCTCTGCTCACTCTCCCATGATGCACCCCCTGCTTAGCATGGAGCTGAGGCACCATCTGTCAGGCACACGAACCCATCAGGCCCCGCGGTGCAGAATGTCACAGTCTACAATACACCTTGACGGTCAGTAGACCAGTGGTCAGAATCAGCCTTATATGTTCCCTCAGCCCTGATGGCTCAGGGTTGGAGTTGCACAAGGCTCAGGGTTGGAGCTGCACAAGGCTCAGGGTTGGAGCTGCACAAGGCTCAGGGTTGGAGCTGCACAAGGCTCGGGGTTGGAGCTGCACAAGGCTCGGGGTTGGAGCTGCACAAGGCTCGGGGTTGGAGCTGCACAAGGCTCGGGGTTGGAGCTGCACAAGGCTCGGGGTTGGAGCTGCACAAGGCTCGGGGCTGGAGCTGCACAAGGCTCGGGGTTGGAGCTGCACAAGGCTCGGGGTTGGAGCTGCACAAGGCTCGGGGCTGGAGCTGCACAAGGCTCGGGGTTGGAGCTGCACAAGGCTCGGGGGTTGGAGCTGCACAAGGCTCGGGGTTGGAGCTGCTCAAGGCTCGGGGGTTGGAGCTGCACAAGGCTCGGGGTTGGAGCTGCACAAGGCTCGGGGTTGGAGCTGCACAAGGCTCGGGGTTGGAGCTGCGCAAGGCTCGGGGTTGGAGCTGCACAAGGCTCGGGGTTGGAGCTGCACAAGGCTCGGGGTTGGAGCTGCGCAAGGCTCGGGGTTGGAGCTGCACAAGGCTCGGGGTTGGAGCTGCACAAGGCTCGGGGTTGGAGCTGCGCAAGGCTCGGGGTTGACGTCAGGGTTGGGATTGGAGTCAGGGTTAAGGTAGCTCTCCACTGCACCGACATCGGCGGCGGTAAGTGTTGGAAAGCGTCGGTTGCTGAAAATCTGCTGTTGAATGGTGTAACGGCGAGGCGTTTATTATTGTTATTTTTGGTGTTGTTATTTTCTGATTATGGTTCGTTATATATATATGTACTTATTCTTATTTCCATATATTTACGTTAGCCATTAGTTCGATCGTTACAGTTGTGGAGCTATCAAGACTATCAGCAGCGTTGTTTACGCTGTGCCATTGCGGCCAGTATTGCTGCTATGTTTACTGTCTCTGTTTCTCAAGTACAGATGAAGAGTGTCCCTTCTCGCTCGCCATCTCTCGCGAGAACCGGTGGAATCGCTTGATCCCTCCTCATTGGCCAGACCGGTCATGTGACAGCTCATTGGCCATGAACCGTCACCTATAAAAAGGCTCATTCATCCAACTGTTCTTTGAGATGACATCGCTAACCTAAGCTCTAGCTGTTTGCTTTCATTCCGTTGGTTTAAACTTTGCTCATCCTTTTGTTTTATGTTAGTTCCCTTCGGGAAGGAACACAGGTTAAGTTGTAGTTTTACCATGTGTTGTTGTTAGGTTTTAGTTAGGTCAGTTTACTGTTTTGTCTCTCCATTTTCTTTTCGAGGGAAACCATACCATTGTAAGTTGCACTGTTCCACTCAAATATTTATCCTAATATCGTCCACTATTGATCCTCTATAATAAATGATTGCCAATATACTTGAAAGTCGATTAACTTCCATCATGAATTAAGCCATTTGTATTTAAGAACAAACCTTTGTAACTCTGTCAACTTTTTGACTGAGAGGTACAAGTAAAGACTTTGAGTGAGGTTTCCTGTCCCGTTTATATGTTATGTATACCCATTACCCCTAGACATATTGGGTCTATATGTTATGTATACCCATTACCCCTAGACATATTGGGTCTATATGTTATGTATACCCATTACCCCTAGACATATTGGGTATATATGTTATGTATACCCATTACCCCTAGACATATTGGGTCTATATGTTATGTATACCCATTACCCCTAGACATATTGGGTCTATATGTTATGTATACCCATTACCCCTAGACATATTGGGTCTATATGTTATGTATACCCATTACCCCTAGACATATTGGGTCTATATGTTATGTATACCCATTACCCCTAGACATATTGGGTCTATATGTTATGTATACCCATTACCCCTAGACATATTGGGTATATATGTTATGTATACCCATTACCCCTAGACATATTGGGTCTATATGTTATGTATACCCATTACCCCTAGACATATTGGGTCTATATGTTATGTATACCCATTACCCCTAGACATATTGGGTCTATATGTTATGTATACCCATTACCCCTAGACATATTGGGTCTATATGTTATGTAGACCCATTACCCCTAGACATATTGGGTCTATATGTTATGTATACCCATTACCCCTAGACATATTGGGTCTATATGTTATGTATACCCATTACCCCTAGACATATTGGGTCTATATGTTATGTATACCCATTACCCCTAGACATATTGGGTCTATATGTTATGTATACCCATTACCCCTAGACATATTGGGTCTATATGTTATGTATACCCATTACCCCTAGACATATTGGGTCTATATGTTATGTATACCCATTACCCCTAGACATATTGGGTCTATATGTTATGTATACCCATTACCCCTAGACATATTGGGTCTATATGTTATGTATACCCATTACCCCTAGACATATTGGGTCTATATGTTATGTATACCCATTACCCCTAGACATATTGGGTCTATATGTTATGTATACCCATTACCCCTAGACATATTGGGTCTATATGTTATGTAGACCCATTACCCCTAGACATATTGGGTCTATATGTTATGTAGACCCATTACCCCTAGACATATTGGGTCTATATGTTATGTATACCCATTACCCCTAGACATATTGGGTCTATATGTTATGTATACCCATTACCCCTAGACATATTGGGTCTATATGTTATGTATACCCATTACCCCTAGACATATTGGGTCTATATGTTATGTATACCCATTACCCCTAGACATATTGGGTCTATATGTTATGTATACCCATTACCCCTAGACATATTGGGTCTATATGTTATGTAGACCCATTACCCCTAGACATATTGGGTCTATATGTTATGTAGACCCATTACCCCTAGACATATTGGGTCTATATGTTATGTATACCCATTACCCCTAGACATATTGGGTCTATATGTTATGTATACCCATTACCCCTAGACATATTGGGTCTATATGTTATGTATACCCATTACCCCTAGACATATTGGGTCTATATGTTATGTAGACCCATTACCCCTAGACATATTGGGTCTATATGTTATGTATACCCATTACCCCTAGACATATTGGGTTTATATGTTATGTATACCCATTACCCCTAGACATATTGGGTCTATATGTTATGTATACCCATTACCCCTAGACATATTGGGTCTATATGTTATGTATACCCATTACCCCTAGACATGTTGGGTCTATATGTTATTGTTATGTATACCCATTACCCCTAGACATATTGGGTCTATATGTTATGTATACCCATTACCCCTAGACATATTGGGTCTATATGTTATGTATACCCATTACCCCTAGACATATTGGGCCGTAACAAATGGGCGGTGGGTACACACTGTCGCTTCGGGTCGCAAGTTGTAGGTAGGTGGCAAAATCTGACCGAGTTAGCAGTGAGATTGTTGTTGAAAACGTTTTTAGCACCATAGTAGCCGTCTGTCAGCTCTCAGGTGCATTGAACAACCCCTAGACATATTGGGTCTATATGTTATGTATACCCATTACCCCTAGACATATTGGGTCTATATGTTATGTAGACCCATTACCCCTAGACATATTGGGTCTATATGTTATGTAGACCCATTACCCCTAGACATATTGGGTCTATATGTTATGTATACCCATTACCCCTAGACATATTGGGTCTATATGTTATGTATACCCATTACCCCTAGACATATTGGGTCTATATGTTATGTATACCCATTACCCCTAGACATATTGGGTCTATATGTTATGTAGACCCATTACCCCTAGACATATTGGGTCTATATGTTATGTATACCCATTACCCCTAGACATATTGGGTTTATATGTTATGTATACCCATTACCCCTAGACATATTGGGTCTATATGTTATGTATACCCATTACCCCTAGACATATTGGGTCTATATGTTATGTATACCCATTACCCCTAGACATGTTGGGTCTATATGTTATTGTTATGTATACCCATTACCCCTAGACATATTGGGTCTATATGTTATGTATACCCATTACCCCTAGACATATTGGGTCTATATGTTATGTATACCCATTACCCCTAGACATATTGGGCCGTAACAAATGGGCGGTGGGTACACACTGTCGCTTCGGGTCGCAAGTTGTAGGTAGGTGGCAAAATCTGACCGAGTTAGCAGTGAGATTGTTGTTGAAAACGTTTTTAGCACCATAGTAGCCGTCTGTCAGCTCTCAGGTGCATTGAACAACCTTTTTCACACCTTCCAAACAGACTGATCTCCCGACTTCATTGGACTGCCAGTCTGTAGTAATCTGTAGTAGTCTGTAGTAATCTGTAGTAGTCTGTTTGGTGGAGAGCGACATTTTTAAGGTTAACATAGGCTGCGGGAACACACGCGCCCGACCAGTCGTGTTGTCGGCTAGCACTGCTTCCAGAGTTTTGCAAACAAAGCCAACTCTCACCTTTTGTGGCTTTTCTCTTTTGGGCCAAGTTTGAGGAATTCCTACCTTGGGAGTTATGTTCTTGGCCCGGTGGGACACGTGGTGCGGACCACCCTCGTCCAAACATATCAGCTCTCACGTTGTTCAAGGAGTTCATGTTTTGGTTCATAAGTCCATATTGAGCGTATTCCGTGATAGCTCGTTGACATCAGCTGCTAGGAATGTCTGTCAATGCACTAATCTTTCCCACCCTAGCTCAGTGCATAGTTCACTGCTAGCGTGTCATTAGTGTATGAAAGATCTGTGTTTTGAGAAGATGATGTGTGGGAGGTGTGTGTTACTGTCTTTGATGTTGTCAGGTCGTGAATACCTCGGTATAAATTGTTACGGTGGTCAGGAGGAACATGATATGGCAGCTCCCCACTAATCACGGAATAATCACTTTGCCAGAGAGATGATAAGAGATGGATTCTCAACAGTGCGGTTTGAGAAAGAAAAAAAGGCTTATGAAGAACATTTTCACATTAAAATTGATGGGATGGAAGATGATTTAGTCCCTGAAGACAGTAAGTCTTCTTTATCTGAAGAGTTCATCTATAAAACACTACATATTCATTTGGGGGGGAAGGCGGGCATCTCTAAATTAAAGACCATCCAATATGTCAAAGTGACAAAATTTGATTAACCACAGGTTTACGTTACCTACTATCTAGTTGTAGAATAATGTGTTTTCATTTTTGCACCATCAATCATTATATAAAGTAGGTGACGCTTATCTTTTTCTAATAGAGATATATAATACTGTAGGGATGATAGATGCCTCATTTTGGAATGGCGAGCTCCTCTTTTTTCGTCTCTTTCTCCCGCTCCTTTCCCTTTCTTCCTTTTGTTTACCATCTTCTTCCTCTTTTCACTCTTCTCGGTAAACCACAGGAGCGGGCGTCTCTTGTTTTGTTCCCCACCCTTTCTCTGACTCTCCTCCGCCACCCGTTGCCCCTGGCACTCCAGTTGTTTGAACCCTCTAATATCCTTCAGCTGTCCACAACAAAGAGCCCAGCTCGCGCTCACTTTGCATCCCTCTTTTCCTCCCTTCCTCCCTTCTTCCCTCTATCTGTTCCAGTTTCTTTACTTCCTTTCTTGCTTTACCCCCCCCCCCCTCTCTCTCTCTCTCTCTCTCTCTCTCTCTCTCTCTTGCTATCTTCATTATCTCTAGGATTCCTGGGCCTGTAGAGAAGACAGTTCTCTGGAACAGTTTAGCCTCCTTCACACGCACGCACACACGCACACACACACACACACATGCTTGCACATTTCATCCCAACTACTCGACAGCCCCTTCTTAACCATCTGTCCCACTCAAAGGGGATCTTCCTCTCTGATGACACGCTCACATCCTTTCTTCTCTCCATCAAACACCACCACCACCACCCTCCCCGACCAATCGGAACCCCAGACAGGTTGTGAGAGCGTTGCGTGCGACGGGGGAGAAGTATAGTCTTTCGTCAAGCCTGCACAAGTGAAAGGGGGGGTGGGCGGGTCAGATTTGTGGGTAAGGAGGGATGGAGTGGGGTGTGTGTGTGTGTGTGTGTGTGTGTGTGTGTGTGTGTGTGTGTGTGGGGGGGGGGGGGGGGGGGGGGGTCTAGACTGCTGGGAAGGATCCATTTTCAAAGGGATATCTTTTCATTTGTTTTCCTTCAACATCTTACTGCTGTTTAAGATGAAGAAAAAGAAACGGGTGGAGTTGAGAATGAGATGAGAGTGCACGATCACACACACATACACACGTACGCATGCACACACAAACATGTGCACAAACGCATGCATGCATGCACACAAGCACCCACACGCACACACGCACGCACGCATGCATACATGCACGCACACAAACACACACACACACGCACGCACACACGCACGCACGCACGCACGCACGCACGCACGCACGCACGCACGCACGCACACACATACACACACAGTGTTTGCTACTATATTGTGAGGACAAGTATACAGTCAGAGATACATACAAAGTTGGGGCACAGTGGCACAGTCGGTAGTGCTGTCGCCTCACAGCTAGATGGTCCTGGGTTCAATTCCCGCTGGGGACGCTGTGGATGCTGGGGGCGTGTTCCCTCCTCCGTGTCATCAGTGCCCATACCTGAGGTGGGGTTGGCGAAAGGGCCTTGCATGTTCTCCCTGTGTCCCCTAGGGTAGGTACCCTCACAAAAACATTTATTATATTACCTCCCCCTGGCCAGCCGGGGCGCCTGATGGAGGGGAAAGGAACTGGTCGGAATAACGTGTTCCTTCCACACGCTACGTCCGGCCAGGGAAATTCCCCCCTGTAAGGTGAAAAGAAGCAGCTTGGACTCCTCATGCATAGAAGGAGGCATGAGGTCAGTCCGCTGCCCCCCCAGGTTGGCAGAGGAAGTATAGCGCCCAGGATTACATTAGATAATTGGCACTGGGTGAAAAAACTGGGTTGCAAAATCGTGGGATAAAAAAAAAAAAAATTAAAAAGAAAAAAAATAGATACATACAAAGTCAAAGAGTGCACTGCTGGGACCTTGACTGCATTTGTACTATACTCATGCTACAATTTTTTGGCTTGCAGCGAGCCCACATTGTTTCTTCAGGAACAATTTCTAGGTTTTTTTGCTATTGTAACACTAGCCAAGTTCACTGCAACACATTGTGAGCTTGTATATCGTCTATTTAGTGTGATTAGTGGTTTAGTGTGGTTGCCATCTTCTGATTGGCAGAGACCAAAAACCTGCCCTCTTCTGATTGGCCGGGTCGTAAACCTGCCCTCTTCTGATTGGCCGGGCCCAAAAACCAGGCCTCTTCTGATTGGCTGGGCCCTCAACCTGCCCTCTTCTGATTGACCGGGGCCCAAAAACCTGCCCTATTCTGATTGACCGGGCCCTGAACCTGCCCCTCTTCTGATTGTCCGGGCCCAAAAACCTGCCCTCTTCTGATTGGCCAGGCCCAAAAAACCTGTCCTCTTCTGATTGGCCGGGCCCTAAAACCTGCCCTCATCTTATTTGCCGGGCTCTAAACCTGCCCTCTTATGATTGGGCCGGGCCAAAAAACCTGCCCTCTTCTGATTGGGAAGGCTTTTCCCCTCAGACAAGGCCAGCTCAGCTTTTGAAGATGTATCACACACACACACTCACACACACACACACACACACACACACACACACACACACACACACACACACACACACACACACACACACACACACACACACACACACACACACACACACAAACACACACACAAACACACAGTACACACACATGCATGCATGTATGTCGCAAATACATCCAGATGGCGATCACACATGACGGGGAATCTTTCAGGAACGACTCATCAGCTTATGACTAATGACAACCACCACCCTAACAGACCACAAACTGCCAAGAGAAGAGATGTGTATCTCTATCAGTGCATCTCTGTTTTGCACCAGCAAAGTTGCGGCATTCACATCACAAACGTCACCCTAAGTGAGCATCAAAGGGAAAACTCACCTGCGAGTTGCAGGAGTGGTTTTGCTTTTGTTTGAAACTCAAAACCCTTGGAGGTGGAGGAGAAAAGCGTTCCGCCTCTCATCTCGTCTTGGCAGGCAGGCAGCAGTGAGGCTGATACGTGTCAGGGACGTTGCCCCCCCCCCCCCCCCCCCCCCCCCCCCCCTTTTTGCTTAAATCAAACCAAGGTGCGTGTATTTACCACACACACACACACACACACACACACACACACACACACACACACACACACACACAGTATGCCCTGAAGCACGCAGCATTTTAATCCCCTCATCATCAGGAATAGACAAAGAACCCTCACATTTCTCCAACAGGCCTGTCAGACCCCCCCCCCCCCCACACACACACACACACACACACACACACACACAC
>NC_136810.1:23700094-23702594 GCF_951216825.1 Electrona antarctica
ATACTTTTCCAGGACTACTCCTTTTTTGAGGGGAAATTATTAGATTCTTCTTTCATTCATTCATGAAATACTTTGAAAAATGCTGGAATTGTTTTCAATTGATAAAAAGTTCCTTTGAAACACACACACACACACACACACACACACACACACACACACGCACACGCACACGCACACACACACACACAGTGTATAATTATAATTATTATTATTAAATATAGAAAACACAAATAAATGTACTTGCGACCCATACAAATTGTGTCTGCGAACCAAACATGGGTCCCGACTCCCGAGCCACTGTTTGAGAAGCACTGCTCTCTCTATAGGACAGACAGAGCATGCAGAGCTCCAGAGCAGAAGCACAGCTCTCTCTCTATAGGACAGACAGAGCATGCAGAGCTCCAGAGCTACACGGAGCGACAGAGGGGCTTATAGTGTGTAATCAGAGCCCAGGGCCCGTCCGTCCGCCCTGCTCTGGGGCTCCTGGAGCGGTTTGGAGGGCAGGCCAGACATTCCAGAAGAGCTCACCGCCCAGTCAGACAGACACCCCAGCAGCAGCGAACCAGTCAGCAACCCATTCCAGAATAGCAGCAGCCGAGGACTAAAAATAGGCCTCTGCACAGGAGAGAAGGAACCGGGAGAGAGAGAGAGAGAGAGAGGAGGAGGATCTGGGGGCTGGATGATGATGATAGAGGGCTGGAATCAGAGGAAGAGGGTGGTTTATTCCATTCCGTATCCAGTCACAATGTTATGACAGTGGCACAAAGGAAAGGAGTCCTGCAGAGATTTCAGGCTCAGGACCATTAATGGGGTGTGTGTGTGTGTGTGTGCGTGTGCGAGTGCGAGTGTGTGCGAGTGCGTGCGTGCGTGCGTGCGTGCGTGCGTGCGTGCGTGCGTGCGTGCGTGCGTGCGTGCGTGTGTGTCTGAGTGTGAGAAAGAAAGAGCTTAAGAGAGCTTGTAAAATGCACAATGTCTGTACTGGTGTGCACGTCCTTGTGCTTACATTTGTGTGTGTGTGTGTGTGTGTGTGTGTGTGTGTGTGTGTGTGTGTGTGTGTGTGTGTGTGTGTGTGTGTGTGTGTGTGTGTGTGTGTAACAAAATAGCAGATCTATAAGTGCCATGGATGTGACACGTTGTGAGCGTGTACGGTGTATAGATCTGTTATTTTCAGCGTGCGACGCGGTCATACGTGAACATATACATCAGGTGTCATCAGACCCACTCTCCCTTCTCAAACAATCTTTGGCAGCTACCCGGGCAAAGAACACACGCCTCACTGTACTCAGGACTTTCTCCGGACTCCGGCTCTACTGTTTATTTTTCCTGCAATGAACAGGCGGCTCAGTTTACAGCAGGCACCCTAAACCCTCCCTGTGGAACATCCAGCAGTGGAAGAAGTACTTTGGTAAAAGTGGCAATAGAACGATACATAAAACACTGCTCTTAAAAAATGTTAAAGTACCAAAGTATTGACATGTAAGTGTGTACTACGTTTTCGATAATAGCTGATCTACAGCTGATCGCAGCTTGTAAAAATATAACAATAAGGCATCACTGGTTATCGTATTAAGAATCTACTATAGTAGCCTATATTAACTAAAAGTGTAGAAAAGTACAATATTTGCTTATGAGAGGTAAGTAAAAAAGTATTCTCTATGACAAATGGAAAAAGTCGAAAGTAAAAGTAGGCTACAGCAAAAGTGTACTTAAGTGCAGTACTTGAGTAAATGTATAGTTTGTAACTTTCCCCCAGTGTGGAACAGCAGACAGACGTGCTGCCAAGGCAGAACCGGCCTCCGCCAAACCCACTGCCGCTTTTTATTTTTGCTCTATTTCTTTGCTATTGGGCAGAAACCTCTTATCTCCACATTCTAACACTTTGTGTTTTTTCATAAATTAACCACCCCTTTAATACCTCATCACACTACAGCGTAAAAAACAGCAGAAGAAGCTGCTTGTAGATCTGATAATTTTGCTTGTTATTGAATTCTAATGCAGTTTTTGGACATGAGGTTTCCACCCGACAGAGACGATTTGCAGAATATGGCCAGCCCCCCCGCTCCCCTCCCGTTTTTGTTCTTCATATGAAACCCTTTTTTCCCTGAGACAAAGAACTTGTAAACTGATTTGAAGCGCATGTAAATTCTCTTAGCTTTCATGTCGCCAAAAATCCCCACGTGAGTGATGGCTTTTATCCACTACAGCTTGGAGGAGAGGAGGGGATAGAAGGGGGGGGAGAGGCCTCTTATTTTAAAGTCTGCTCCAAGCTAAAACAAAAGGGGCAGAGAATAGCGTACGTACATCCTCCTCCAATATTATGCAGACTTCCATATCCGCCAGGCAGAGAGAGAGAGAGAGAGAGAGAGAGGGTCAGGGTCACGGTAAAGGACAGAATGGGGGGTGTGTGTGGAGATTGGGGCTTAGTTAGAGAATTAATGCAGCCCCCCCTCACACACGCACGCATGCACGCACGCACGTGCACGCATACACACACACACAC
>NC_136810.1:23710094-23800094 GCF_951216825.1 Electrona antarctica
GTGAGCAGATCCAAACTGTTCATTTGAGGGACAGAACTTAATCGCTTGTGTGGGACAAGTGGGATGGGACCTTAGAGTATATATTAATAGAGACCACGACTTGCATTAAGTTGCTCAAAAGCGCATGAGGCGATTTCACTCCTCCTTCCGGGTAGGAACAGAGTGCGTTCTGGGATGGATTTGCCCAAACACATGAACGCGCTGCCGTTGACTATCATTGCGCCATTTGTGCGTGTTCGCGTATGAAACATAGTGTTCACGTGTCATGGGCCCAATAACATGAACGTGCGCAATGATAGTCAACGGACCAGCGCTGGCTCGAGCTGCACTACCAAATTCGGCCACTATGTCCATTTCGCCTCAGGGTGCCGTCTCTATTAATATATACTCTAAGGATGGGATGGGACAGGATAGGGTTTAATAGCAACTTATTACTTAAGTTGCAATTAAATATACCTTGCATGTCATATTCGACCATCGGCCTAGATAATATTGCCTATCATTTAGTTATTAACCCCCTCTGGTGCCTCACTTTTGGCCGACTTGGTAATGTGGCCTAACCTCGTCACCAGGCTAACTGTAGCCTAGGCCCTAGGCTACAGTTAGCCTGGGCCCTAGGGGATATTTCTCATGTTATTTTAACATGCTTAAAACACATCTTGCAGGAAAAGAGAGAGATTTGCAACTGAAAACCAAATAGGCTATAGGGGACTAATTATTAATAAGGCATTTGAATGGGAGGCAATTTGTGGGAGGCCTGAAAAGGATTGTAAATGAGGGACTATCCCACGCAAAGGTGGACGTGGTCACCCTTGTCTAGTGTCCTTAAGTATAATGCACAGTACACAGCTGTTATCTCAAGTTTAGCCTACTATTTGTAAACATGTTTTTTGAAACTTTTAGTTGTACAGTCTTGTAGCAAAGGCTTGTCAATATCTAATGTGAGAAAGCACTCGAGGACCCATACAGGGGGAAAAAACTTTACTTTACTCTTTGTGTAAAAAGCTAAGAGACCTTTCAATTGTACCGTATGTAGCAAAAGCTTGTAAATATCTATAGACCACCCTTTATCTGTATTTTTTGTGGTAAAGTGCTCAAACTTTCTTTATTTTCCTGCCTTGATCTCCTTATTCCCCCCCCCCCCCAGATGGGAACACGATGGGAACTATTCACAAAAAAAACAAAAACACTTTTTTACCTGTGATGTAAACTGTGATTGTAAGCTGGATTCCCAAACAGTAGAAATGTTGGCGCTTGCATTGGAGACCAGCATCTGGGTCCTTGCAGGCTAAATTATGTAATTCAGCATATTATGTAGACATATCATTTTATAGTGTATACTTAGTTTTATTGTTTGTACAGATACTCTGTTAGACGGATTTTTGGTTCTTAGCTTACTTAAGATCATTGATGACTATTTATATGTATTTGATGTATTACCTTGTGTTGCTCTTGCTTACTGTAAGTCGAGGTAAGTGAAAATAGCTAATCTACAAGAACACAAGTTTGTAGTTTTTATTTTTAAATGGGGCTTCCTGGTGTTTTTGTGTTTTGGTTTTGAAAATGAATACATAACATAAATAACAATAAATTCAACTTGGACTTTCTTCTTTTGCAGCCTTAGACTCGTGACAATAATGTGCACACGCATCAACTTCTTTCATGATCCATTTATTTCAGTTGATACAGTACTACAGAGGCACATGGTTCAATGGCGATACACCCACATGGATGACAGACATTTTGCAGGATTGAGTTGAAATCTTATCGTTTTATTTTTTTATTTTACTCCCAAAAAGACATACTTGGCCATGACATTCACAGTGACAATCTGCTGCTGAATCCCATTACATTGAAACCCTGGTGTATAAAGCTGAATCTATACGAAAACAGCCCATCCACGGCTATTTTTGGAGCACAACACACACTGTATGACCAAGTGCAGGCTGAATGCGTCACACCACACTCTAGAGCAGGGGTTCTCAACGTTTTTGGCCGGGGACCCCCGGAAATGCTTCGGCAATGTCTCGGGACCCCCGCCCCGCCCCCCTCCCGAACCCCAATATAAATTGACTGCTACAATAACCTTAAACCATTTTGGGCGGGAACCCCTTTTGGTGTTTTAAGCATTATGTTATAATTTAGCTATTGAAAAATATCAGATCTACAAGCTCATAGCGCGCCACCGAGTGGCGCCACCGAGTGGCGCGCTACGAGCTTGTAGGTCTGCTATTTTTGAAAAATCGTGAAAATAAAATTTAAAAAAAAATGTTTTTTTGTTTTTGTTTTATAATTTGGGGACCCCCTAAAATAATTTGGCGACCCCCCGAGGGGTCGCGACCCACGGGTTGAGAACCCCTGCTCTAGAGCAGTGGTTCCCAAACTGAAATCCCATGAAATTAAAAAAATAAAGTTGATCTACAAGCTGACAACGCATCGCAACGCTTTGAACAGCTTGTACATCGGCTATTTTCAATAATTTGGGAGATTTTGGGAACGCCCTGCTCTAAAGCAGGCTGAAGCATGAACGAAAAGTCATTTTACATCAAATGAAATGGCTTGATCACAAATAAATACAAGTATAAAAAAAACACATTGGTAATTATTCTCATTATCCAAAAACAAAAGAAAAGAAATGTAAAAGTTTGCGAAGGCACTCAACTTAATCCACCTCGGCAGTCCAGATTCACAAACCGACACCGAAAGAAAATAAATCAAAACCGTGGCATTAGCCAACAATATTAATGAGCCGTAACAAAAATAATACTTAAATAACATAATACTATTTTTTTATTATTGTCATAACAATATCCAGTCAAGTTTTCCTATGATTAGACTTTCTGCTAACTAACGGATATGCACCAGTTATTTCCAGTTTGGCAGATTGAGAGTTTCATCATCAGATTCTTTCCATTGCTTTATAAATCCCATTTGATGTTTTGGACCCCCCCCCCCCTGCTTTGGTAAGAGGTGAGATCATTCTTTGGAGACAAGCTGTCAATGTGACGGCACATATCCGCTTATTGGTAAGATCACAGAGATTGTATTCATAAGAAGATATGCTTCCACTTGGGCTGAGTCCAACTGTATGTCTTTCCTTCCTACTCTGGAAGCAGTTGGATTACTAATCTGCATAGCTGATCTCAGACCAGCTTCTGGCCTCACTGGTGGTGTATCAAAATTGGGGGGGGGGGAGAAAAAAACTGAGACTTCAACTGATTTCGGATCAGATTCTCTCTGAGTTTTGGCCAAACCCTTAGGAAGGATGTATTCTCTGCCATAACATAAAGCAATATAAAGTTTCTTATATTTTGGAGAATCAAAAACAGAAGCATAATAAAACAAAATACTAACATAGTATAATTTCATCACTGTAAATCCAGTTGACAATAAAAATGCAATAAAAAAGGCAATTAAAAATGTAATATAATACGTAACAGGTCTTTCAACTAAATCCATACCCGGGACCTTTTCCTCACACAAAGCAGACTCACGACATTCAAAATGGCAGGGTGTTTTTTTTTTACTTTACTATGGCTACATGTAGTTTACTGCATAATTTCCCCATCTACATAATTTGACATTCTGAACAATGTCAGTCACCCGGCGTCCACCGCTCGCCCATGCTTGCTGAAAAGTGTGACACACTACGCTAAGGCCACAACGGATCACAACACACAAAGTCACACACTGACCCACAAGACAAGCTGTGTCAACATGCAGTCTCTCTGCATTTGAACAAAAAAAATCACTCGTCAGTCACCGCAGCCAAGAAAAGAAAAGGAAAAAGAAAACAAACGCTAGTTAAAAACCCAGTGAAAGATGACTTCATCATGCGCCAGCGGGGGGGATTCCTATACCTCAGAAACATTTTTAAAAAGACCCTTGTTAGCCCGTGACACGGTCAAACCTACCGTAATCGTTTCAACAGCTTTATCTTATCTCCTGCACTTAAAACAATAACTTTGCATTTACATTCCGTCTGCTCACTTTCTTTACTTTCACTACTCGACATAAACTGCTTCCTTCAACAAACCCAACTCCTACCGATCCGTTTCCTGTGCTCTACAGGAAAGCCCTCTCTCATTTCACCACCAATTCAAGGCATCACTCTTTTCATCCACATTCTCATTACTCTTTTTTTCGACCCTCGAGCCACAAATGGCTGCGCTCTACCTCTACCCCTCTCTTACCTCTCCAAATGAAAACAATAGCTGGCTAATTGTGCTTGGTTGACATAATGGACTAGTGTACACAGCTGGAGGGGCCTAGTACAGACCGCAGGTCCCACCTGTGCTGCTGACTCGGAGCTTTGGACTGATAAGATCTCCAGCACCAACACGTCTCCAGCCTTTGTCTGTGGAATGTGCTTTGTCATCAGCGCACTAAAAAACAACCCCACTTGCTCTTTCCACAGCAGGGGGAGGGGGGGATAAAACATTAACCAGCCCCACAGAGGAAACCACCTTGTTGTGGAAAAAGATAGTTTTCTTCTTATTTTTTTAATAGATTTTATATAAAACTTTGTTTTATATTACATCAACATCCATTTGTCAAGGCGCTTTACCAATAACCTAAAAAACAACACGGAAGCTGATCCATACTGTACATATATATACGACGTGTTGCATCGCGTAGCGTGAAGATCAGTTCCTTTAGGCAAGTGACAGTCGCGCGGCTTCAGGTGGCTTTTGGGTTTATTTGCCAGGCCAACATTCCAAGGCTGCAAGGGGCCGTCTGACTGAGCCATCGGCCTTCAGTAAAGGTCACTCTAGTTGAACCTTCTAGCACCTACGCTGTTGACACATCAAACAAATCATACGACAAATAGCATGCTGCTAGCAAGTTGGGAGACCTCTCTCCAACACTACAGTACCTGCGGGTTCCCACTTATCTGTGTGTGTGTGTGTGTGTGTGTGTGTATGTGTGTGTGTGTGTGTGTGTGTGTGTGTGTGTGTGTGTGTGTGTGTGTGTGTGTGTGTGTGTGTGTGCGCGCGCGCGTGCACTAGTTCTGAACGGACGCCAGGGTGCAGATGAGGCCGTTTGTTCTCAACAGCCTCAAAATGTCTCGGGTGACTTTTGAACCCTTGATATCAAGGCCAGTCAGCTGTGTGTTCAAGGTCCCGGGTCTCTCTCTCTCTCTCTCACCCTCTCCACATTCACAAACAAAATCTTAAACAGCACAACTGGTGACAGGTCGGCCTGGCTTCTCTCCCCCTCTCTCCACTTTTCAGGAAATGACATACATAATCGTATTATGAATCAATAGAAAAAAAGGCACTTCCTACATATTCCCTAGTATCATACACATATATAGGACATACACTTTTAGGGAGATATACTTGTCTGCGAGTTTTACATGCGCAGCCATAGCTATATGTGTCGAGTATGTATATTATGCTTCTCATCACTGAGCAACATAATTATTATATATGTCAGTTCCACACAAAGGGTTGGGAGACAAATGAGCTTTTGACTCTTCCAGTAACAGCCAGTAACACCCCCCAGTTTGGTATTCAAAATCTAAAAGCTACGCAAATATTAATAAATAATCAACATTGTCAGTTATTTTGGAGCAAGACCCTGGTTTTGTTTCTAAACAAAAAAAAAGTAATCATGAAGTAAAGATCACAAAAGCATGTGCTCTGTGTGAGTTTTAAGGTGCTTTTGTAAACTCAATCTCACAAAATGGGTGCTTTGCTAGGAGAGCCAACCAGTTTTCTGGTTGCTTCGCTTCTTGTGATACTAACTTGCCTTTTTCTGCTGAATATGTAAACATTTTAAAACACAGCAAAGTCTTGGTGTGCCACGAAAGGCAGACTGGGTGGCATGCTCTCATGCCAGCTACAATCTCTCTCTCTCTCTCTCTCTCGCCTACTCACATTCTTGAAAACCATTTCCTCCTGGTCAGAGAAGTGCATAATAAATGTGTACATTTGCGTGTGCATGTGCATGGGTGTAAATATATCTCTCTCCCATCAGCATTTGAACTCTGTTTGGGAAACCGCAGCTTCCCAAAAGGTGCATCCCAGCAACACACTGGTCGTCATGGAAACCCACAATACATGTCTACACTCCCCCACATGCACACGCTAATGCCAGATGCTCACTCTGCCACCTTGCTGCTAGGTGAGGTTGCTGCTGATGTCCAGGGCTTGCTGGTACACCTGAGTCATGTCCTCCAGATCCCCCAGCAGGGAGAAGCTGCCATTGTCCCCCGGGGAGGACCCCTTTTCTCTGGGGCCACGGCCAAACTTGGACCCCTGGAGCGGTGCCGGTGCGGCCTGGAAGCCCTTGAAGTTGGCGAGCTGCAACAGGTTTTCGGCCGAGACGCAGGCCCTGATCTTGGGGCGCAGGTGGGGGGTCGAAGGGGGCCACTCGGCGCCACCGAGGGAGCTGGGGGACAGGGACAAGCTGGAGCTGTCTTCCCCGACCATGCTGGAGGGTCGGCTCTGGCTGCGGGACAGGCCCGAATCGGCGGAGGAAGGAGGGTCTCCGAGGACCGCCGCCACGGCCGCCGCAGAGGGAGGCCCGCTGTAGGTGGAGTACTTGCCGTTCCGCTTCAGGATGCCCTTCCTCCCCGGCACTCTCCTGGGTGGGGAGCTGGCCAGCAGAGACATGCTGGTGCCCCCTAGCAGCTCAGAGGACTCGCTGCGCTCCGGGGAAGAGTAGTACCCTGATTCCCGCTGTTGACTGTTCTTCAGGATGCCTTTCTTGGGCAGGGTGGGCACCATCTTGGCTGGCTCCTCTTCCTCCCTCTCCGGGCTGGAGGACACCTCTACGCCCTGGGCCGCTCGCAGCAGTGCCTCCTGCTCCAGCGCCTCCTGCCCCAGCTCCACCTCCTCCAGGCTGGGCGACCGCTGCTCTCCTGCCACCCGGGTCTTCAGGATGCCCTTCGGTCTCTTCAGGCCCGGCTTGTCCTCCTCGTCGCAGTAGGGAGCTTCCGCCTCGTTGTGTTCCTTCTTGGACTTCTTGGGCCTCAGGCGGAGCGGCTGGGGCATGGCGGTGGGCTTCTCCGTGCGGTTCTGCCAGTCGATGAAGCGGGCCAGCATGGGTGAGCCTCCGTGGTCTCGTTGGCTCTCGCAGTCACACACGCTGTTCTTCCAGCCCCAGTTGACCCACCAGTGGTTGGCGATGTCTTCCACTGTGGCCCGTCGCTCAGGGTTGACCATCAGCATCCAGCGAATCAGACCACGGGCATCTGACAGAGGCATAGCAGAGGTACAAGAGTGTGTCAGTACAGATATGTCATTTTAACCACATGAAACCTTGTGTCCCCATTCTGGGCCTGTCATAATAGGCAAAACATTCGGCGACAATAGGTGGTCTACATGTAGATTTTTGCTAGAGATAGAGAGATAAAAGGAGGGGCCAGGTACAGATCCCTGGGGGACTCCGGTCAAGGAAGTATATAGAGTGTAAGTGGTTAATAATAATAACATAATTATAATAATTCATGCGTGTCTGTGGCCTTTACAGAAGCAGAGCTGGAAGAGAGGACATGTGACCCTGGCCTACCTGAGGACTGGGTGGGTTCCCTGTACTCCCCGTTGCTGATCTGACGGATGAGGTTCTTGTGGTCTGCCCCGTCAAACGGCATGGCCCCATAGACCAGGGTGTACAGAAGCACCCCCAGAGCCCAGCTATCCACCTGTATGTGTGGCACAAACAAAGAAAGAAAACACAACCATCAAAAGGTGTCTTCATTCAAGACAAACAGGTCTTCATCATTACGACCCGAGGCCCATTCTACAAATGCCTTTTAAAATCAGTAGTTCTCACACTTTCATGATTTTTGAGGGCCATCTCTGTCTCCGGAACTGGGAGTTATAGCATGTTGCTCTGCATGCATAACTCCCTCCAGCTGGTGAAAACAAGCGGACGGTGATTCCACATGCATGGAGACATGTGGTTGTCTACTCTACACCCTCCCTAGACCAAACATTAGGGGTCAGCAGCAGTGATGAGGACTATACAAGAAACCAAAAGGCTTTTCTGGTTTATCAGGTTTTAGCGTAGAAAGACGCAAGGAATGCTGTATACAGGAGGCGATGACGTACAATGCGGTGACCGTCACGGACCTTTTCCTGTGCCACACAGACATTGTGCACAAACGACGAGGAGGTGCGATGGGGTTATGCAATGGAAACACATGTACCTAGTCCTGGTGTGGTCAGTGATTCATGGCATTCCAGGGCCTGCCGTGAGACTGGGTTCCACTCTGCTCAGCCACGCAAGAGAGACCTTTGAGTTTAATACTGGAGATCTCCTCTGACATTAACAAGCATCACCCATCGCACATCAATGCAATCAAAACGATCTCTGCTAAAGAGCTTTTGGTACCGTGTTGCACTGTACAGTATGTGTCTGTGCATTCATGTGTGTCCGGGTCCCGAACTTCGGAATGCTGACAAATGCTAGTAATCTTGGGAAGAAACTGCTTGTTTCCATGCAGTTTAAAGCTGTTCATAGGGCGGCCATAGCATTGTGGTCATAGAGGTTGTCTGGTAATCAGGAGGTCACCGGTTTGCCTCGGGCCATGTCTATATGTCCAAGTGCCCCCCCCAAAAAAGCATTCATCATGACCCCCCCCCCCCAAAAAAAAAGCATTCATCATGACCATCTGAGCGGCCATGAGCTGGGTGGAGCTGAAACTGAAGGTCTAAGTGTGTACTCAGGAATTGACCGCGGGTCTCCTTCGTGGGTTACCAAACTTCTATGGCCAGGGGGAGCCGTTTTGTGCTTATCAGCTTCAAGCAGTCCTACCCCAAGTGTGGAATACCCCGACCCCTTCCCCAAAAGAATGCAAATCACTGGCGGCCTGAAAATCCACCTTTCAGCAGGCCAACAGGGAGAGGAAATGATCGCTCACCCTTTAGACAAGTGACTACGCCCCACCTCGTTAACCCCTTCCTTTTTCCCCCAAGCTGTACATGTCTTTTTTTATATATTTTTTGTCAATCAATCAATACTTGACACCAGGGTCTTAATTTCTCAGTGGAAGGAGTTACATAAGACTGAGTATTTGACATCAGTAGGTGTGGGAAGTTGTATGTGGAGGTGGACGACAGACAGACAGACACAGCACCTAATTAATCTATCTAGCAGAGACTCTGGACCCTGTCGGCTCCGCAGAGACACACTGCCCCTCACTGATTAGCACACGTCTGTGTCAGACTCTGGCCTGTGCATGCACGTGCGCACGTGTGTGAGCATGCTCACAACAACGCAACCTATTTTTGTCAGATGAAACTGGCTTGCAACTAAATCATGCCTTAGAGTTGGTCATCAGAAATGTGAGAGCGGTTTTGGAGAAACAGGTCTCCTGATGGTTAGAGTGTCAGGGAGTAGGAAGGCAGATACAGCGGTTTACAGCCTGTATATCTGCCTGCATGTTTAGTCACAAGAGAAAGTCCCCTAGGCGCTTATGGAACCTGCACCAGGAATGTGCATCCCCACCCCCGAGGTGAGGCGTGCACCATTGTTAGGTTTACTTCTACATGCCTCGTGTTTGCTGTAATTTGCGGTTCTCTCCCTACCGGGATTCTATAATTTCGATTGCGATCGGCCCGCTGTTGTTTTTAGCACTCTTGAGTAAATTACAGTCAATTATGCTAAATTGAACGGTTAGACTTGGATAGCTAAAAAAAAAAAGTCTTCTATTTTGTTTTTTATGCGACAAAGAGACATTTTTTCTCTTCTTTTACTTTCTTTTTTTGGGAGCCTTAAACAGAGTTCAGAAACTGTAAGAAAAAATGTAAATAAATAAATACGTTGTCGGACTCTGAAAGCTTTGGCTGTGAGCTCTTTTCGGTGGCATTCTCATTCCGTTCCTCCTAGGGAGGAGACAGTGTGAGCAGCAGCAGTTATAACACAATTCCCCACTTCAAAGGAAGGACAGGAAGGGGGGGGGGTTGCGGGGGGTCATAGACAGTATCTGGACTCCCCCGAATACTTGGAGATGTGAGAGAACTCTCCCTGCGGGACTGCTTTCTAATCTCATCAAAAGAACCACCACCACCAAAGAACCACCCACTAAAACCTACCCACAACCCTCTCTGCTGAGTGTGTGCGCGCCCGCGCGCTGTGTGACTATGTATGAGCTACGTCACGATAACAACAGTGGCGATTAAGATGACTATGCACTGTATGCAGTATGGGTTTACAGACTACGTTAGAGGTTCTCTAAAGTGGGTTCTGGAAACCCACAGGGGTTCATGAGCCACGAGCAAAAGGAGGAACAATTTAACCCTATTTAATATGTCAGCTAACAGTGAAAATAGCTGATCTACAAGCTCTCAATGTCATCTTTCGGCTATTTTCAAAACATGGAAAAAAGGAATAATAAACTTCACTTATGGGTGTCTTGGCACAAAATCTTTGCAGATGGTGTGTGTGCGTGTGTGTGTGTGTGTGTGTGTGTGTGTGTGTGTGTGTGTGTGTGTGTGTGTGTGTGTGTGTGTGTCCAGAGCCCCCCGGGGGCCTCACCTCCGGGCCGCGGTAGGGTCTCCCGTTGACGATCTCTGGCGAGGCGTAGAGCGGGCTGCCACAGAAGGTCTGCAGCAACTTGTCCTTGTGGTAGAGGTTGGACAGGCCAAAGTCAGCGATCTGCAGGGAGACGAGACGAGAGGAGAGACGGGCTGTCATTTAGCCATGTGATCCTCAGAGAGCATTGGAGGCAAGGGTTTGATTGGTGTGACGAAGACGTTGCCTAGCAACCGGGTCAGTGTTAAAAGTAGATTTTCAGCTAAACCGTTTCATATCAAGTACATGAATTGACGGAGAATTCCGTCAGAGGCAACCAAATTGTTAATGTGGTCGGAGATCAATTGTGGTGAGGTGAAATTAGTATTTTATAATGGCATGCACCTTGCTGTAGTCTAACACACAGCAATGACCTAAAACAGTGATTCTCAAACCTTTCAAGGAACCCTAGTTATATATGAAATGCAGACCCCCAAGTTGAGAACCAGTGGCCTAAAACATTTTCAAACTTTTTATTTCATTTCAAAGAAAGTTTTATTTCATAAAAGTGTACAAACGGAACCAAATGACCCTTGCAGGTCCATTTGGACACTCTCAGAGTTACAGACATGTAAGGGTCCAATTGGAACCCCCTCAAGGAACCCTGAGGGTCCCTGGACCCCACTTTGAGAACCACAGCCCCAAAAGAACACAGGGGTATCAGCGTAAACCCTTACCTTAATATTACAGTTATCATCCAGTAACACGTTTTCCAGTTTCAGATCCCTGTGCACCACCCCATTCTGTGTGAGGGAAACCAGAACAAATATTATGCATATTATGTAAATTAAATTAAACATCCTTGATGCATCCCTTTCTCCTTTCCTGACTCGCAAACCTGAACGATGAATGATTGCGTGGCATTACGGTAACAGATGGTTCAATCCCGACAGAGCTGCCTTGCCAAACAGGTATCAGAAGAAATCGAGGCACGCTCGTTAGGGTTGTAGCGTTTTTTGGGGCTGGTCCCCTTTGGGGACTATAGCAGTTTCTTCAAAAAGGTGGTTCACATCTGTCACATAAACATGAGCTTGTAATTACCCTGACCAGGGTGAATGATGTTCTCACAACATCTTGGGATTAAAAAACAACTATGTTGTTAGTGCCGTTTTATTTTTTTAAAGAGCACGGGAATTAACATGTTGTGGTAATGAAACTATGGTAGGGGGGGGAAACCGTTTGCGAGAGAGAGAGAGAGAGAGAGAGAGATAGAGAGAGAGACACCACATTGGTTGTTTGTTTTGAGAGACCATGTGTTGACATGGCTGTGATTGGTGGTGGTGAAGTAAAAGGGGTGGGCACTTCCTGTTTCCCTTGTCAACAAGCATCATTTATTTCTTTTCCCTTCTGCACATAACCACTTAATGTCAAGGGGGCGGAGCTTAGACCAAAGACAAAGCCAGAGGAGGACGCCCAATCGAGGCGTCAGCCCACCGACAGCCCGCAACCGCGTGGTCCGATGCCTGCGCTGTCCAATCAGAACCTCTCAAGTTGCATACCAACCAATGGGGTTGGAATCAGTTATACTGTATTTCCAAATTGCACTAACTTTTGTCAACTCAAATTTTTACTTTCCCATTGTCAAGTACTATTATTATTTCGACACTGCAACATAGTACTTGGCAATTAAAGTAGGCTAAATGGCTAAGTGGAAACAGCTGTGTTGCTCTTCCACTGTCACTTAGTGTCTGTCTGTCTGTCTCCCCTTGGGGTGGGTGGCACCAAACAATGCAGCGCTATCCAATGAGAAAACGCCTGAGGCGTGGCCACTGTTGCAGAAGAAGTCTGTCGGGGGAAATAAAATAAAACGACGCGTCATGGAAAGGCAACCGCGCTACCGCACCCCCGACGGGTTATGGAGGAGGTGGCGGTAGTGGGCGGTGCCTGGCGGTGGCGATATGAGTCATCACCCACGGCTGTCTGGGACTGTCCTATCCTAGGAAACCATGACATCATCCTTATCGCCAGCTGGATGTCGAGCGACTAGGGGGAGAACCCACCCAAGCAACCCCTGGGAGGGGTCGGAGGGGTGGGGGGGGATTAACATGTTGAGAGGACGGGGTGTGGGTGTGGGTGGGTCCCTAGGGAGACTGTGGAGATTGACAGGAGGCGAGAACAGAGCCAGCAGCACTGGAGCTGTTCAGCGTGCGTGCAACGCTAAGCAAGTGTAACAGCATGAATCCAATTGGCAGCGCGTCGCAGCCCCACTCAGAACCAGATGACTCCCCGACACCCGTGGGCCAAGAAAAGCAGCGCAGCGCGGCAGACAGACTGGCTATGTGCGGTTGAACTATGGAGATGCATTGGTTAGTGTCACATTAAGCACTTAAGCCACTATATACAGTACTTTGCCCTATATACGATGAATAGTGAAACGCACAGGACTTCGCGATCGGTTTTGAAAAAAATGCTTTTGGGAATTTCTTTTTGAAAATGTTTGAAATGTTTTGCCTATAATGACATGCCCCAAATATGGACGCCACAGGGTTAATGTGGTTAAGCTCTCACCCTGGGATATGATTATGAAGGAAGAAGGAATGTATGTGTGTGTGTGTGTGTGTGTGTGTGTGTGTGTGTGTGTGTGTGTGTGTGTGTGTGTGTGTGTGTGTGTGTGTGTGTGTGTGTGTGTGTGTGTGTGTGTGTGGCAGCGTGTAATTAAAACCGAAAAAAGCAAAAGTAAGACAGGGAGTGGCTGTGAAAATGAATGTTTGTGTGAATTACTCTGCATGCAAGTGTGCAGTGTTGATACTGTACTGTGTGTGTGTATGTCCTCTCACCTTGTGACAGTGGTGCACAGCAGAGACTATCTGTCTGAAGAAGCGCCTCGTATCACGCTCGGTCAGGCGATGGCGCTCGCTGATGTAGTCGTACAGTTCGCCCTTGCTGGCGTACTCCATCACGATCACGATCTTGTCCTTGTTCTCGAACACTGCGTTGGAAAAGACAAGAAAGATAAGACAAAGAGAACAGTTTGTCCTATCCTTGGCCTCGGTCCAGTAATATTTTATCAAAACTATGATCTGCTTTTATACTGTACCACAACTATAGAGGCCAATGAGATTACAGGGAGAGTGGGAGGACTGTTTACACAGTGATCCCAGCTCCATTTCTACAGTTTGTAATCGTCAAGAAAAGTGGACATTCTTCGTTGTAACATGGCGAGTGGATTAGTCCCCGTTACCCCCCACCTAGTTTTGGACGGCCCCGGTGGATTCCAGAGAAGCACACGCTGCATCTCAGTGCTTCACTTCTCCCTGGGTTACATCACCTTAATACTCCACCTCATAAGTCTGGCTGCGGCCCTTAACAACACTGCGGGGAGGGGCTGTTATTTCAATCAAGCCAACCCCTTGGAGAGAGAGGGTAACGGAGGAGAAATGAACAGACGCATGCATTTAGGAGAGGAGCGGAGAGTAACTCATCAGCTTCACATCATGTCACCATGTTTCACAACTCGGTCCCACATTCCTGGTCACCACAATCCAGTATCTATGTACACATAGGAAAACATCTTACCCTAAAGCATATGGCCCTTTTAGTAAGTAGAGAAACCCTGCATGACTTGCTCACCTCTCCTCTAGTTTCTGACTTGTCATTGGAACGATTATGTATACTTTTGTTTCACAAGTTAACTCATTGACTGGCCACTATTCCGCCACTGCCACGCCGGTGGCTATTCAGTGCATACTCTTATTTTGAAGACCAAAAACTCCCGGGCCGTGAACCCGGAAGTAAACAACGACTATGTAGGGTCCCACGATTTTATTTTAATTCACCCGAAATATACATTTTGTAACCGCGATGGAGTTATGGGCCAAGAATAAAGCTTGTTTTGATTAAAAGCACAACAGAAAAGAATCCAAGATAAATGCATTTGAAAACAAATCCATTTACATGGAGGCGAACTGAGGCGTTTGTCATTGGCAATATATATTTTTTATTTTTTGTACTTCTGGCGAAAACCCTCCACCTGTGGACAGGTGTTGGAAATTAGCACTCATGCTATATACACTTTAAGCAATGCATCTGGTTCATCCAATGTGATTGTGACGTCTATGTCAAATAAATAAACAAAGCTAAACTAAACTCTGATACTCTGTAATGCAGTGGTTCCAAAGTGGGGTCCGGGGACCCCCAGGGGTCCTTGAGAGAGTTCCAGGGGTCCCAGGCTAAATGATAGGTTGGAACCCAATGGACCCTTATGGGTCTGTAACTCTGAGAGTGTACAAATGGACCCGTTAAATTAACATTGATTTTACAATATGAAATGGGGGTCCCAGAGATAGAAATGCCATTAGGTGGGGGTCTGTAGCCTAATTCATGTCAAACTGGGGGTCCTTGAAATGAAACGGGTTGAGAATCGTAAGCCGTAAAAATCTTCTCTTATGGAGGTCCCTGGCATATCTTTTCAAATGGGGGTCCATATGCTAATGAGTGTCAATGTGGGGGTCCTTGGCATGAAAAGGTTTGGGAACCACCGCTGTAATGTTAATGTATAATCCGGTGACTTGGGAACATTGCTTGGCCTCCGGCGAGTTCACACAATAAGGGGAGAGAAATGATTAGTCAGGCAGACAGAGAGATCAGCCAGAGAATCGGAGCAGCAGGGGCGGTATTGCAGTCGCTGTACCGCACTGTTGTGACGAAAAGAGAGTTGAGCCAGAAGGCAAAGCTCTCCGTCTACCGAGCAATCTTCGTTCCTACTCTCACCTATGGTCATGAAGTGTGGGTCATGACCCTTAGAGATAGGGTGAGAAGTTCAGTCACACGAGGGAGACTCGGAGTAGAGCCGCTGCTTCTTCACCTGGAAAGGAGCCAGCTTAGGTGGTTCGGGCATCTGGTTAGGATGCCTTTCGGGCGTCTCCCTAGGGAGGTCCTTGAGGCACGTCCCACTGGGAGGAGACCCCGGGGCAGACCAAGGCGCAGTTGGAGGAAACACATCGACTCACTGGCCTTGGAGCGTCTCGGGATCCCGCAGGAGGAAGTCACTAATGTTGCTCTGGAGAGGGAAGTCTGGAACACTCTGGTGGAGCTGTTGCCCCCGCGACCAGACTACGGATAAGCGGTTGAAGATGGATGGATGGATGAGGCAGATAGAAAGAGAAAGCAAGCAAGAGGGAGAGGGAGAGCTGGAAGGTGTGACAACAACACAGCACAAGCTTGTTTCTACTCATTGTGTGTTGATTTTATCCCACACAGCAGGGTCAGCGGGGGTGAAGACCTGTGCTTTCTGCACCCATGAGTGAACAACCTTCATAAGCTGCTACACTACTCTCGCTCTCTCCTACATGGATCCTTTTTCTTTTAGACATAATCCTCTACAAAAACACATGGTTGCTGATTGATGGTAATGCCCGCTGGTTGTTACTGGCTAGCGTTAGCATCGGTAACAAAAACACCCAGAGGGAGGAGGCTAGAGAGAGAGAACGCGGTTTCTGGCATTCTGATTAGGAGGGACGAGGCGGTGACCCCAGGTGACATTTGCAGTGAGCCATATGATAGCGGAGCAGCAGAGTGTGCTGCTCGGAGCGTCGGGTCCCTGTGTGGGTTCTCCTTTTACCTTTTTTCTTCTTTTCTTTTTTTTACCTTTGACCCCTGGTGGTGAGGTAATTACCTGGCTTACATAACTCTGGTTAGCTACTCCCTGGGCACACGTCACTGCTTCTTCCCCCACTGTCACTCACTGTGTTTTGTTTGGTAATTAGTCCCCATTGTGCTGTACAATGGCCTCTGTACTCCGTCTTACACAGCGGGCAGAAAGCAGGTTTTGTTAGTAGAGTATAGAATACTCTTGAGGGCCATGCAGCAGACTGTAAGAATATTAAAAAATAAATAAACATCTACACAAACCGGCAGGCTGCCTATTTGTAAGCTTGGGACTTTTTTCATGCTGATGTAATAGTCCTTGACTATAAATCCAGAACTTTCAACCTTCAAGCTGGCACACAATAACACCTGGAGTGTTGACCTTTAACGCTGGAAGTCTGCCCCTTGGGTACTTTGCTTTCCTTTAACAGGGCTGCTGCAGGTTTAGGCAAGTTAGATTTAAGACATATTATGCCATTTCAGAATTACATTCAAGGCTTTTTAAAAGCCTTGCACAGACATAGCATGCTGATGGATGCAGAACGCAAGGGGAGTGGTACAAATCCATCTACGCGCACACACACACACACACACACACACACACACACACACACACACACACACACACACACACACACACACACACACACACACACACACACACACACACACACACACACACACACACACACACACACACACACACACACACACACATCTGGATCAGATTTGCTTCACACAAGCAAGTTAGCAAGGGCTGTTGAGGGTGTTGCCGGATACACATCTCTGGGGAGGGAGGGGTTCTATACATCTCCGAGGCGAGGCTGGGCGGAGGCCAGGCCGCGACAGTAAACACAGAGCTTTAAGGAGAAACACCAAAAAGCAGGGCGAGCGAGCAAGGGGTACAGTAAGTGAAACAGCCTGGCAGAGAGGAGGCTGGGCGCTTGGGGTCTGGGTACAAAGGGAGGCGGTGCCGCGCGCACACACAGCGCCAGCACATGGACTCCACAAGAGTTTATGAAGCCGGGTGCTCTTTTAATCATTCTCCCAGACTGCAGGACAAACTGGGCTAAACCGCAGCCCTCCAGCTGACGACTGGCACGTTCCCATGACAAATAGTGCTGTTTGTCGCCGTATATATACACTGGAGGAGCCGATAACGATCCGCTCGGAGGACTTTGAAACCAAACAAAGGAAGCAGCACGCCGGAGTGAGCCAAGTTTGGGCAGCATGCAGCGGCCGGCAACACGACCGATGTGGCACAAGGCAAACCTTTTCCCTTGTCCCTGACAGGACGTAGAGTCGAGAGGGAGAGACTGTTGACCCACACACATAAAAATAAGTCACGAGTCACAAATGGAACCGATGCCACTTGCTCACTCACGGCAGCGGCCTCATGACTCTGACAGCCCCTGTGCTCATGGGCTGAGGCTGCGTTCAGTTAGGATGACGGATTGTGGGCAGCGGCACTCATGGGATTCAATGTGAATTGTTTAAACTGGATTACAGCCACTCATAGGCGATAGTTGTTGTTTTTTTTGCATGAGGAAACAGGAGGTGCTTGTTAGGCCTTGATATTTAAAAACTTGCAGTACACACTACACAAGCTAAATTCTCTGTAAATGTAGGTTGTAAGAAATTGTGATTTTGCTCACTCTCAGAGTGAAATTAACACATATTGCTGGCTATGAAAAAGATAGCTAAGGGGAATCCTGCCTCAGCATACTGTAGCAGTGGACCAGATTAACACTATTTTTACCGGGGAGTGCCAAGAAGATGAGGATTTTACTCTGAAAAGCCCTACCTTCCATTTCCCCCCAAAACCGTGAGGTGAAATGTTCCACTAATACCTCACGCTATAAGTCTGATCTCTCTTTGGAAGCGTTAATATTCCAAATGAGATGCTTGGTTATGTCAGACAGAACATCGCCGATCAAAACCATGGACAGTGCCGTAAAATGTAGAGATAATAGCAAGTTTTGTACGTAAACCAGGAAGTAAATGAATGTGTAGCCGCGTGCACGTACACACACACACACACACACACACACACACACACACACACACACACACACACACACACACACACACACACACACACACACACACACACACACACACACACAGATATGCGCATAGGCATAGACACTTATACATTCACTCTCACTCACTCACACACAGAGAGAGAGAGACACGTGCGTCTGACGATCCCAGTCTGGTTCCCAGCTGCAGATGTCTCTAAGTATCAGCAGATGTCTGGCCCTGAGATCAAGACTAGGGAAGACCAGGGGGGAGACCTCTTATGTGGGAGACACACACACGGGCACGCACGCACGCACGCACGCGCACACACACACACAACGTCTGTCCCAGGCAGATGAACAGAGCAGATGATCATATGAATAACATCCCACAGCTCCAGTATGACATCTGTACATCATAACATGACACTTTACACAGCCTGGCCACAGTGGTGTGTGTGTGTGTGTGTGTGTGTGTGTGTGTGTGTGTGTGTGTGTGTGTGTGTGTGTGTGTGTGTGTGTGTGTGTGTGTGTGTGTGTGTGTGTGTGTGTGTGTGTGTTTCTCATTGGACATGAGGCAGGTCCTCACCTTCATAAATAGTGATTATGTGGGGGTGGCGGAGAGATGACATGATCTCGATCTCCCTGCGGATGTGGACCATGTCCTGGTCATCCTTGATCTTATCCTTCTTAATGGACTTGATGGCCACCTGTAGACACACAACAACAACAACAACCACTTGGTTATTATTACAACCAGAGAATCCAGCATCTGGTTTTCTGCTTTAATATACTTTTTACTTCTCCTTGATGATTTCTTGTATAGTATTGCATGTCAGAATCAGCTTTGTCACATCAGGTTTACACAAGTAAAAAAACAAAGAAGAAAAGTGGGTGAAATTTGTTTTCGTGCTAGTTCTATCGTAAAGTGGAGAGTGGCTAAAGAAACAAACAAATGATCTACATCAGGGGTGCCCAAAAGGTAGATCGCGATCTACCAGTAGATCACAAAGGCTGTGCAGGTAGATCACATGACATGCCCCTAAAGAATATTTTATTTAAATATAAAAAAATAAAATAAAAATTGCCACTTGAATTAAGGTGACTGTCAAATCCACAATGCAATATTTTGTTTTCAAGAGTGTTGCTGTGCACAAATGTCGTAATCCAAGTGCATTTGTCTTATATAATGTCAACGCCGCTATTCCACACACACACACACACACACACACACACACACACACACACACACACACACACACACACACACACACACACACACACACACACACACACACACACACACACACACACACACACACACACACACACACACACACACACCTGTCTAGAGGAACATGTGAGCTCCTGTTGCAACATCCCCATCCTCTAGTCTACAATAAACTCTCTGTGAGTCCTCAGTCTCATCTAACCTCCCTTCCTGGAGTCCCACAGGGCCCCTATAGTGATCTTTAACCCTCTCTTCACCTGTCTGTATCATCAGACATGAGGGAGAGAGGGGGGTCATTCCCCAGGTCTCATGCAGACAGTGTCATTTTCCCAGCCTCCGGGGTGTTGTATAGCGTGGGAGGGTGGGTGGGAGTCACAAATTAAGGTGCGCCAGTTTGAGAAAAACAACCTGGCACGACATGGTGGCAGGTAATGGAAGCTTCCTTTGTGCTCTCTCTGGACCCAAGCCCGCATTTAACCTGCCGTTAGTCAGTGTTTGGGCTGGGTCTGTGAACCGGGCCCCTCACCCTGCACTAATTGAGAGATCAGGTGGCGGAATCACGACGCGGGGGGATTTCCATAGCAACCGTCTGTCTGGCAAAGGCTGTCATGTTGACTAAAACAGTCAGGATAAGTAGGACGAGGAGTAGAGTCAGCGTTTGAGGCCTATCTGGCCTTGCCAGAGGGGGGATCTCGCAGTAGATTCAAGAGGCAACAATTAGATGTGACTGGATGATTTTTCACTGTCGTGCAAATAACAGCAGGCTAAGAGACTTGACCGCAATTGGACGCGCATTGAAATCTCTAGCGTTTTAGCCAATGCGCTCTTAAAATGAAAGGCTGGCGGGCTACTCCAAATAAACCCAATAGAAAGTACACAGTCCTGCACATGTCCCTATAATTGTAGCCTAAACATTCCAGATTGAGTCCCGGGTGTCCTTTGATCTGGCCTGCATAGGGCCTATTCACTCTGAATTCTGTTAGTTTAAACTTTTGTCCTCCTGGAGCAAAGCAGCCATATTCCGGGGAGCCCAACTTTTATTCCAAGCAGCAGAAACCACAGGCGGTAACGGGTGCCAAGCTAATTACCGTATACATCCATAAAAATAACCCCAAACCGGAATAGCTCCCATCCAGAGCAAATCTTGATTACATAGAATTAAAAAAACTTATTCTGCCATAAACAAGAAGGGGCTCTGTGTGTCCCCATGCTGAGTGTTTGCCTTCGTTACCCGGTGTTCTTAATTAGTAAAAGCCTTAACACTGTGGTTTTCCTTTACCTCATTGGATTCAGAGTTATCCGCCTGGCCACAAAACCCGAGTAAGGTTTTTAAGTTCCATCCTTTGTTGCAGAGTTAAAGTCAGCCTCTTCCTGGATTTAATTTAGGAATGAGAGGGCGCATTGCCAACTGCCATTAGAAATATTATGACGATGGAAGGAACTTGACCATTCTGGGCTCTAGCCCAAATAGAGCTACAGCATCCAACTGCCACCTCCATATCATCCCCTATAGATCGTATTCAAACTCTGGCAACGAAGGTTTACAATTCTGCACCGGATCTTCCATATACTAACCAGAAACTTGTGGCAAAGCAAGTAAGGTTTCCATGTCTGAAATGTCCCTCTCTTGGAGAATAACCAGCAATCAATCTTTTTAAAAGCCATGACCCTAATACCACCCTGTGTATGCAAACTCATTAAACAAGCTGGCCTCCCCACAACTGGCTTGTGACCAAGCTAGCCATCTCTTGCATATCGTTGCGATTGGGCAGAAACCTTGTATCTCCATATTTCAACTTTTTTTCTTTTTTCATAAATTGTATGACAAAATCAGTAAAAAATAGCCGATCTACAAGCTCACAACAAGATTGTATGTTGGCTTTTCTTTGCTATTTTGACTAAATACCAACTACAGAACTGGTCGGAATAACGTGTTCCTTCCACGCGCTACGTGACTACGTCCGGCCGGGGAAACTCTCCCCTGTCAGGTGAAAAGAGGCAGCTTGGACTCCTCATGCATATAAGGAAGCATGAGGTCAGTCCGCTGCTCCCCCCAGGTTGGCAGAGGAAGTGTAGCGCCCAGGATTACAATTAAGATAAAAATAAATAAATACCAACTACAGTGGATCAGGTTTTTTTTTTTTCTTATCATTACTGAAAAGTAACAGCTTTGGACATACCAGGTTTCCACCTGACAACAGTGATATGTGCTCATGTTCCTCCTGGCCCTGACCCCCCTTTGTGGATCGTTAAACAGGACTGCAGATTACCCACCGGGCCGGCCAGCTGGCCGGTCCCACCGGCACAGCTCTTCCCCAAGAGCAGCTCCATATTACCGTCACTCACAGCAAACCGGCACTGTCCTGCCGACTACGTTCACCCCTCCCTGCCCGCCTCCAGCGCTGCCGGCTCTGTACGCAACAATGGGCCTTGTTTGAAGTGAAAGTCCGCGTTTCGCTTCACTAGAGCCTGACATCGGCCGGTGCTTTTCTCAGGCCATTAAAATAGATGAGGTATCCATCACGAACGAGCAAGCTCACCCCACCTGGCTCCTCTCACCCTGGAGATCATGTTCAAGTTATGTTGCTGATGATGAAGGGCGAACGGGAGACACACAGAGAGCAGGAGAAAAGGCCAGAGACTGATAAGTGATAGAGAGAGAAACAACACAAAGAGAGAGAGAGAGAGAGAGAGAGAGAGAGAGAGAGAGAGAGAGAGAGAGAGACAGAGAGACAGAGAGACAGAGACTGTGTGGGAGGAAGAGGAGCCCTTAACTATTCCAGAGAACTATATCTTCTCAACCGGAGCCAGAAATCCTAAAACGTCTTCAGCTGTAGCCACACATAGCAGAGGAATGTCAGTGTTTTTCCCCCTCTCTCCAGTCCTCCCCAGTGAATCCATTGTTGGGGAGTGATGTAATCTAGTGCTTTAAGCTCATATTAATGTAACTCTGTCTGTATCCCCCCCTAACTGACACCCTGTGCTCTTGTTATGGTGGGATTCCTTGCACCCCCGTTCCCCCATACAGGATATTAACTGTCCCCTCCGATCTCATTTCCTGCTGGTTGGGGATGGCTTTTCATGTGTCACTCTCCATCGGGGGCCCTCCTGTCACCCATCTCAATTCATCTTACATGGCAAACAGCACTCATCTGTATCTCCTTGTCACCAACCAACACACATGCAAACCTTGCCGCCGCCTGCCACCTTGCTTGTCACCACACTCAAAACATGCGACTGACACGTGCACGTGGAGCAGATACACGCAGAAATACCTCCAAGGCATCTCCGTCCGGCATGGACTGAATTCCCTTCTGCTAGCTTTCCAGGCACAACTGCCAAGGAACACAGCATGTGGCAGCACAGATTAGAGAGCATGCACTCACTCATGCTTTATCTGTGCTCTGTCGTGTGACGGTGTCACTCGCCGAACATAGGAGATCTTTAATATAAATCATGCCTCACATACACTTTCACTGACACACAGCATATGTGAACTTGAACCATATATTATACAGTACATACTTTGTTGACTGGATTCCCCCAGGAATCTATACTTGGTCTTGGTCCCGTCCATTTTCCCCTGTACACCAATTCTCTTCACTGAAAATAGCTCATTTACAAGCTCTACAAGTTGTGAGCTTGTAGATCTGATATTTTCACCAAATTTGCATTTTATGATATGCCACAGCCTAGAAAAGGGATGCTAGGGTTCATGAGGTTAATCAATCTCCATAAGTCCATTAAACCAGCTCCTCACGAGCACAAAGCGCACCGACTGTACACAAACACATTCTCAGCTCCCTCACATTCTCTTTAGTCACTCATACCTGATGCGCCGTCTGCTCTTCTCGTGGAAGACAGCTGCCGGCACGCCACAGAAAACAAACAGTGGCAGAGCCATGTTGGTTGCGCAACCCTCTCACCACCACGCTGCTATATCTGCCGTATGAACACCAAGGGCCCAGGGTCAGGGGTCAAGTAAACCATAGCAACACGTGCCCAACAAGAGCCCTGTCTCTCTGTCTGTCTGTCTGAGTTCTGCTGCCTGGGACCTCATGTACCGAGACACTGATTCCCTAAAGATAAGATTCAACTCAAATATACAGCCCCCCCCCCCCCCCCCCCCTTTCTTCTCCTCAAATGCCACTGGTGTGAGATGGGCCTAAGCTTCACTGGCGTCCCATTTCGTCTCAGGTTTTAGCCCCTAGAAGTCAGAATGTTAAGCTTGGACCACTGCTGCAGATAAGGACAAGGAATGTAGGGATTAGCCTAGTGATTCCTAGAGCTCATGGGGTTTTAAACGATACAATCTGGAATTTATTAGACAATATTAGAGTTTGGGTGTATTCGCATGTGTTCTCAATGAGTCTGATTTGTCATTGGAAAAATAAGCTTTTGGGGAACTTTTTAAATCAATCATTATAACTCACAACAAGGGTCTGCTTTGCCACAATATTTATAAACATTGTATATTAGAAATGTTAATATACATGTCATAATGCACGCAAAACTCTTGTTCGCATGTAACATAATCCTTACACCAAACACTACAATACATAATTTATGTTGAAATGACCACTTATACTATACACTTTTGACACCCAGTAGTCTGACTGCCCCATAATCGTTTCCCTCTACACCAAATCTCTTCGCAGAAAATAGCTGATTTACAAACTCACACAACGCATAACGATGCGGTGTGCTTGTGTATCTGCTATTTTTGAAGAATCCTCGCCTACAATGACATGCCCAGAATAGGGACACTAGGGTTGATGTGGTTAAAGTAGGGCATTGTCTGAGTGCGCCGATTGGGACAACTTGGGAGATGGGTAAATTGTACCTTATTCAGAGTAAATAAGTTGTGTTGATGTACATCATGCATGAACGTATTTTGTCTTCTCTGGAATGAAAGTGTTTGCAGACTTTTTATCTGGGAATGAAAGTGCTGTAAGTGCAAGGCATTGAACAAAGCCTTTAGGGGGAGGCCCGACTCTGCAGAACCCCACGTATCATTGTAATGCATGTATGGTAAATGTATATTAATACATACATAACTAACATAACAGTGGTGGTTGGAGGTGGTCTCCCATGGCCATGCTCGTCAATAAAGATTTTTTTTTATCTTGTGGTCTGGATTTAAATATGAAAGATTTACAAATATTTCACCTACAATGACATGGCCAAAATATGGTTACCAGGGGTACTGTGGGTAAATGAACACCCAGGATGTTGCTGAGCATAAATCCAACCCCACCCCCCAATCATTCTCAGTACATGGAACGTTCCTCTGTCCCTGCCAGAATGGGTACAGGGGTCATATTCTGCCACACATGGAAATATTTGAGGTGCTGTGCAGGACAGGTCTGTAAGGACAGATCATAGCAGAAGTTACGTTAGACTTCCAAGGGCAAAGTCACCCTGATGGAGTGGCAACACCCACAACAACAGACAAAGATGGCTTTAGCTCGAGACCCAAAAAGAGATATTTGATGTCTCCCGGTGACCCAAACTAAAGATAGCTGATCTAGAAGCTATGAGCTTGTAGATCAGCTATTTTCACTACTTCTTAAGTATTTTCTAATCTGATTTATGGAATTTCTTAGATTTTTGAGCGATGGACCATCTCCATCGTGTAGCTTTCTGTGTCCCTATGTCTGTTTAGGGTACCAATAGGTGAGAATGTGGCGCTGTTGAGCTTCACACTATGCACAGGTGCATGATGGGAAGCTGACTACAGTACCAGTAAATCAGTACAGTAAAACAATTACAGTATAGTTCCACAGCTCACTTCACACACTTGTGATTTTTTTTTTTTATTCATGAAAAAAGTTTGAGTTCGTTTTAAATGTATGAACAATGTATGAACCACGACCCACAAATGTTTTCGCGCACGCACGCACGCACAGAGAGAGAGGTAGAAGAGTTATCTATAAATAGGCTTTTTATCCGTTCCTGCAATGAACAACAGTGTATTTCTGGGACTGATTTTCCATGTGAGTGAGTGGGCGCCATTGAGGACTGTTGGGCCGGCTTCAATGATGTGTATAACATTGGGGTCAGTCAGTGGCTGGGGTTTAAACATCTGCACTGGTGCGTCCGGTCGTGCTGCATGCTAGCCCCACGCTCGGGGACAGTGAGCGCGTGCAGCAGAGATTCCCATGGCCCCTAGGGGCCTTTGAGCAAACACAGGGGAATTCCCAGAGGGGGAATGACGTGAGACACACGCCTCCGTCAAAGAAAGTAGTTATTTTGGACACTGCAGCGTTGTTTGTAGTGTGCTGATGATTCACAGGAGGGCGTTTCAATCGTATGGGCCCGAATTACAGACGTCTGGACCTAAAAGGGCCCTGCTGTCACTGTGACAGATGTTTACAGATGTTTAAGAGCAGTGGTTCTCAAACTTTTTCATGTCAAGGACCCCCCTCCCCCATATGTATTTTGCAGCCCCCCACCTGAAAATATGCTGTGCCAGCGACCTCCGTGAGAGAAGATTAATATTAGAATCTTTTAAAATTATTCAAAACTATTTCAACACTGTACTATAGGGCTAAAGATTTGTAGCTGTGTGGGGGGGACCACCTGGAGCCTCCCCAAGGACCCCTAGGGGGAAAGGGTCCCCGGGCCGGACCGTGCTGCACTTTGATAGTGATTTAAGAGCGTCTTTCAGTTGTCTCACAGTTCTCACTATACTGGTCATTGATTGACTCACCACTCTGCCGGAGTGCCTCTCGATGGCCTTCTTCACCTTGCCGTAGGTGCCCCTGCCCAGCGTCTCCAGCAGCTCGTACCGGTGTTTCAGGTTGTGCTTGTGGTGGTGCTTCTTCACGCTCCTCCTCTCGGCGGTGTTCGTCGGAGAACCGCCGCTGGCGGGTCGGGGGGGTGCAGGGGGGGCCGGAGGGGAGGGGGCCGGCCCACCAGCCGGTCTGACCGCTGAGGAGGAGGAGGTTTGGGCTTGTTGTTTGGTTCCAGACCGGGATACTAGTAGTCCCCCCCGGCGGGGTGATGATGATGATGATGATGATAGACAAGCTGTTTCCATCTCTCTAGGGAAGTGGGCAATTTATTTATATATATATAAAAAATAAAAAATAAAACACCTCACTTCCCACTGTTTAAATATCTCAAACTAAAAGGTACTTATAACAACTTGATAATATAATACTTATAGGCCTAATAATAGTAGTATCAATAAATAAATAAATTACAAGGAATAATAATGCGCGCTAGTCATATAGACTATTATCATGAACTAATCATGGCCAGGGAACTATAAACATTCCAGATTGTCTTAATCGATCAATCGCTTTGATCATGATTCGGTGATCAGAGGATTCTCCTCTCCATGTTTTGTATTGCGCGATAGTGTTAGATTAAATAGTAGCCTATACAAAAAAACAAAAACCATCAAGAAGACATTATCGGTCTATAAAATCCGGATAGCCTACATAATAATCGCTATCTAATTATTCTAAGAGTTAGACTATTGCAACATGTAGACTAATCATGTATTCAGATTTCGACAGGGCAAAGCATGTCGGAAGCGGAGTAGGCTACTGTATCTACAGACAGGAACTCTATCCAAAAAATAAAAAAATATATATAATAAGCGATTAAAAAAATAAGAAAAAAAACTCGGTCTATTCGTCTCTCTCGCCTAGAGGATTGGCATGATCTCGTAGTCTGTCGTCGGGGTATTCGCTGGGGTCATTCACATTTGATTTGTCTTCTTCTCACACTCTCAGTATCGTCTTAAAAACGCTGCCAACAACATCACTGACTCCTTCTCAACTAAAAGGCGTCATTGCCCTCCTTTATTATAATCTATCCCGAGAAAGCAGCGACGAAACCGGCGTTCTGGATGAAGATGACCCTCATTTTATTGTATCCACCGGCGCGGCCCAGGTGTCGCTCCTCCGTGCAGCTGGACGCTGTCTAAGGTGGTCGTGGTGCGGGTACTAGACGTGGATGTTGTGCCAATGCATGCAGCCCAGCTGGCGGTGGTGGTGGTCGACGGTGGAGAAGATTGAGAAGATGATGATGCGCTGTGGTGGTGGTGTTGGTGGTGGTGGTCGGAGATATCAGGCTGCTGAAGTGTTTTGAACATTGCCATGGTTCGTTTTGCTACTCCGTCTTTTCTTGTTGTGCCCGTCTTCTTCTTCGTTCTCCCTTTCTCTCTCTCTCTATTCTCCAACGTGAGGGGCTGTCTGTGTGAAGGAGGAATGCGAGATGATCCCTGCGTCTGGAGGCGGAGTTACAAGACCTCCTCCCTCCCTCCCCCCTTCTTCTCTCTCTCTCTCTCTCTCTCTCTCTCTCTCTCTCTCTCTCTCTCTCTTCTCTACTCTTCTTAACTATGACTCACAGTCACTGAGAGCCAGGGTACAAATGTATCCATTTGGTTACAATGTAGCCCAACACTTATTTAAAGTGATTTTACTTGAGTTAATTAGTTAAAGTATCAAATATTGCAATCTAGGAATACCCTGTTACAAGTAAAAGTCCAGAATTAAAAGTAATTATAGAGTAATTATAGCTTACAAAAGTATTGGTATATCAAAACGTAGGTACTAGGTCGTATATGTGTAACAGGATTGTTAATGTATTTGAAGTGCCTGCTTAAAGTACCAAAAGTAGAAAGTGTATGCAGAAGCAGAATGTTCCATTTCACACGTTTTCAAATGAATAAAATGTATTACAAATCTTTTGAAAATGGCAGATCTACAAGTTCACAATGCATTGCAACAACGAACGCATTGTGACCTTGTGATTGGCTATTTTCTATAATATTATTTGATAATATTTACCTCTGAGGTGTAATGGAGTAAAGTAAAGGTACAGAAAATAGGAAATACTCCAGTAAAGTTTAAAAATCAAAATTGTAGCCTACTTAAGTACAGTATAGTAAAGGTATTTAGTTATACTCTTACACCACTACCGTACTACAGTACCAAATGGACCATTTGTGGGTCAATGGCATTGGTTACATTTGTATACCCCCTCAGAGTTACAAATGTTAACACTTATTTGATAGTAGACTGAGTGATTTAGCCCCACCACATATGGCATTGAGGAGCACTAGTCACTCAAAAGGGCAGCGTCTCTCTAAACAATAGAAAATGACTCAGAATAAAAAACGCCCCAGCCAGCCAGCATTCAGTGCAGGGAAGACGGTCCAGCTATTGTTGAAAAATAACAAAAGAAAGTGCTGTTATGAAAATCTGCCTGAGTGAGTCTAAAATGATTCACTCCCATATCCTTTGCTATAAACTGGCAAACAATCTATGGCAACATTTCTGAATTAAGGCTGCATATCTTTTGAAGCCAACACTGCATTTCATGCACATAACTAACTACATTGGTGATGAAGATACTGCCATGCTCCCATGGAGCTTAAATTGCAATAAACGAAAGAGAACCATGCATATACAGCAGAATAAACGGGCTAACATGGATAACAGGTATAGTGCACAATTTGGCTCTGCTTGCTATCTTGCAATATTCCTATAGATCTCCCTCGGTTCAGCCTAGCCTACCCAGGCTACATTCATAATGCCAAATTAATGCATATACAATACTTGCATCTGGTTCCCATAATGAATGATACATGGCAGCATAGGAATCTTTAAAGGGATTATCCAATTAATCCCATTGTTTTAGTGTGGGCTAAGCAAGCCCTACACCAGCTAGTGTGAGCAAGCATCTTCAGTAATACCCCCAGGTGTAGTTTTTACTGACTCCAGTGGAATGGCCCCTCTCACAAACTTAAAGAACCCCCAAAATTGGCATCTGGATGCTTCTTTGATGACCTCATACAGGACATTTTCTAGCTCCTTCTGCTATGTCATCATCAGTAGCATCTAAGCATCTTCATCAGATGGTGTGGTGTGGCGTCCTCCATGGTGCCAGTATGGTCCAAGCCTGGCTGGTTTCAGGTGAACCACAGTGAGCCCTCAGTTACCCCAGAGATTTAGATTTGTTTGTTTTTCTCGCATTCCTAATTTAAGTTAATAGGAAACCATTCTCTTTGAACCTGGATCATCATCATCAGTGATTGCTCTGTGAGAGTTGTTTTGGAGTTTATATTATTCTTTTATGTAGTTTTGCATCGGTCTCCTTAATGAAACAGACGCCATTGTGAGTTTGTAGATCTGCCATTTCACTACTTTTAAAAAAAAAGAAAAAAAGAAATTGAACATTTTCAAACATTTTTGAATAATTGTTTTTTCTCCTATAATGACATGTCCAAAATAGGGACACCAGGTTAAGCAGTCCCAGGAGCCCTGGAAAGACGACCCAATGTAGGCCAGCCCTGGCGGCCCATGGCCTGACAATCAGATAGTCTGTCTGGACTTTACTCCTGCTTGTTTTGTGGTACTTTATCCTATACTTTATTCTATAATTACAAAGGGGAAGTTAAGAATCTGATTGAGGGGAGCTGCTTTTCCCCTATGATCGCCATGATAGCTGGTATAAATTTAGAGCACTCGTGGTATTTGTTTTCATTAAAAAAGGGTCAGTGGAGTATCCCGTTATAGCAACACTCAAGTCTCTGAGATTCTTATCTGAATCCTATGCTAAATTGGCCTTATTTGCACTCCATGGGCAAACATACCGGTAGTTCTCTTTGTAACAGTACTACCGCTGCCCCCTTGTGGAGATAGGAGACTGTAAAGTAAGTTTATAGGAGATGGGGAGATAGGAGAGGAGGAACTATTTATTAATCCCCCGGGCGGGGAATTCAAGGTGTTACAGCAGCAAGTAAAAAAGTGGAACAATGAGCAATAAAATACAGCAATAAACCACACAACAATAGATGCCATAAACTACTCGCCCACACACGCACGTGCACTCCCCGCATGCGCACACACACGCACACACACGCACGCACGCACGCACACACACACACACACACACACACACACACACACACACACACACACACACACACACACACACACACACACACACACACCAACAACAACAACAGCTTGAATTGCACCAATGGCATCCAGTGCAAAGTCTAATATAAAGGTTTCAAACTCATACTGACCATTTACAAACAACATTACAGGCGTCCTCAAACAAAAAACAGAGTCAACCTTTTGATTTATGACCTACTGGATCAACTGTTCCTATCTAGAGCCCAATGAGATAACTGCAGGGCATGGAAGCCAAAGGCCCATAAAACAAAGAATCTGGGCAGTACCTGTGGCTGTGGAAACAAAGTCAGCAGCTTAGGGTGGTAGGCCTATCTATTTGTTCATACATTGTCATACCTTCCTGACATTTTACCAGGGTAACTGGTTACGACATTTGAGCTAAAAAAAGAGAGAGAAAAATAAAGCTGAGCTGCCGGTGACATAAGTTATTGTAGCATTTATGACATTGTCTTCTCTACAATTTGGCAACAAAAAAACACATCCCCTTCGTTTTTGCCTATAGGGAATACCCTGTAAAAACAGGAACTCGGTTTGGCTTTCTTAGTTCTTTCTTAGTTCCCTTTCTTAGTTCACTTCCTCCCGGGTGCTTCTATGTTTATTTCTACTCACAACAACACTACATGTTTAGGGCAGTGGTGTGTTGACAGATTCTGCTGTTGGCAGAAAATAATTTGTTTTTAGAGATTAACAATTTGGTAATATGCAATTACCCTATTTAGACGAGTCTTGCTGAGTTTCACCAGGAACTGTTGACCGGGGTCCCCACTCCCCAGGTTTCTGTACTTGGTCTGCTCTTATTTTCCCTCTACACCAAATCTCTACGCCGATCTACAGAGCATGTGTATAGCAATGCTATTTTCACATAATGTTCACCCCCAGAATATGGACACTAAGGTAGTTTAGAGCAGCAGTTCCCAAACCTTTTAGCCTGTGAGCCAAAAGAGAAATTTGATGTCTCCCCGCAGGGACCCAAACTAGCAAAAAATAGCAGATCTAGGTCTGTGTCTCATATAAGGCTGTGGACAGTTCAGAAACCTGCCTAATCAAGATTTTATTAGGCTATTAATATTATTATTTTTATTAACACGAGAACATGTCATAGAAAGCATGAAGTTTCTTTTAGCTTGGATTTCCCATTGATGATGTTAGGTGGGTTTCTGCAGGTGTCCACAGCCATTTTTGTCTACTATTGTCACAGAGGGGCGACTGTGGCTCAGGAGGTAGAGCAGGTCGTCCAATGATCCATGGGTCAGCGGTTCGAATCCCGGCTCCTCCTGTCTACATGTCGAAGTGTCCTTGGGCAAGACACTGAACCCCAAATTGCTCCCGATGTGCTGGTTGGTACCTTGCATGGCTTCCGCCGCAATCGGTGTATGTGGATGGGTGAATGTAATGCACAATCTATGTAAAGCGCCTTGGATAAAGGCGCTATATAAATGCACCATTTACCATTTACCATTTAGAGGCTCTGAGACAATAGTAGACAAAAATGGTACCATATTATAATGAGCATTAGTGAGGAACATTGCCCATAGAATAATACATAGGAAATAGTTTGAAGTATATGAATCAGGCTTAAAGTTGATTTTATACATAGGAATGCCAGGATAAAAGTTGTTAAAAGGACACCATCAGTACAGAAATGTGGTAGAATACTGCCTGACAGAGAAGGAGTCATACTCATATGCTTGCCAGGTCAATTTGCGTTTAATTTTAGTAAGCTTTGAAATGTAATCCAGGGTCACTTGCCAAGCGCCAAATGTCAATATCCCTGCTATTTATCTAAACAAGTTATAAAAAGACATGACAGAATATATTGCGTAACCGCAGAAAATGTTGGCTGAATAAAATGCACACTGCACAGACAATAATATGAACAGTTTTTGGTATTGCCCAACTGTTTCGTTTGTGATCTCTATGAACAGTGGTGGAAAAAGTACTACATTTTTACTTAGTTAAGTAGGCTATAGCCTATATACCGGTAACTATCAATACTGCAATGTAGAAACTAAAAGTCTGGTTATCAAAAGTATTGGCATCAATATGTAGCCTATACTTAAAGTGCCAAAGGTACCGCCCCACGTCCGAAATGGTTGAGAAATGACAGAGTTACCATGTGGGGGTCCCCAGGGGGTCCCTCTACTGTACTGTACTGTACTGTCACTGTACTGTAACACCCCAAATCATCATATATAGGCCTACAGTTAGTGTGTGTGTGTGTGTGTGTGTGTGTGTGTGTGTGTGTGTGTGTGTGTGTGTGTGTGTGTGTGTGTGTGTGTGTGTGTGTGTGTGTGTGTGTGTACACTGTGTGTGTGTGTGTGTGTGTGTGTGTGTGTGTGTGTGTGTGTGTGTGTGTGTGTGTGTGTGTGTGTGTGTGTGTGTGTGTGTGTGTGTGTGTGTGTGTGTGTGTGTGTGTGTTAGGCTGCGCAACAGTGACACTTGGTTGTGAAAACCAACCAAATGCTATTTTCGTGCTCAGACAGACCCAGCCAGCCAGAGACCCACATAGGCTATAGTCTATAGGAGTGGTTGCACAACTTGCACCACTCAAAAATAAACTCAAAATTGTACTTGAATAAATGTACTTAGTTTCTTTACACCACTGCCCAGGACCACGGGCTTCCCAGAGCATATAAGTCACTCACAATAACAACTCTCAAGTTCAACAACGCTGTTAGGCCCACAGCGGCCATTCGAAATGGAATCCATTACTCTTATGACATAAGAGAGAGAGATGGAGAGCTGCCAGGATACAGATTTGGCAACAACTCCTGTCGCATTTTGAAGAGTCCAGCTGTTCCCAGGCCAAGTCTTGTTGTTTGCACTGAGCAAATAAACACGCAGTGACAAAAGGTGTCAAAAGGTGAACATTTCATACCAGGTCATCGAAACAGAATAGAAGATTAGAACAGATTATGATGTTTAAGGAGAAATGTAATTGAAGATAGCATAACTGCAATATATTATGTATCCCTTTTGGGGGGATATGAACATGTCTATCCCTGTCCTGGGTCATTGTTGTCTTCTTTTTCTTCTTCTTTTTTTTTATAAGAATGTCCATGTCCATGAGGCAAGAACGTTATTCATGCTTTCTGTTGACAGCAAATCTGAGGTTGGGATTCCATGTGTTCAGGAGAGAATAAAACTGACTGAGCCAGAACACAGCATTAGGACATAATTTATACATTTGTACTGGAGTTGATTAAGTGGTTATTCTTGAACTTCCCTAGTAGTCATAGAGAGAATCAGTAGAGGGCGCTAGTGCAGCTACCATATTTTGTCAAACCTTTCGCCTGCTTGTAAAAGTTTGTATCAGTCTTAGTAAACATAAATCAAATTAAAATAAAAAGTTGTTCTTAAAGAACAAGGTTGGCAAATGTGCTTCGCCAGTCTCCGTTGCTTCATTTCAATGTCAAATGTCACTATAGTTAGTGTTTACTAAAGGTATTTAATATAGAGGGTGTTCGGTCAGGCGTGTGGCTACTGCCACTTTTACCTGCCTATATAAAATAATGGAGAAAGAAAACCCAAGTAGAAAATATTTGGTCTACGTGAAATAGCAGAAAATTACTTCCAGCACCGGTACACTGCGTGTCACGCGTGTACATGTGTGCGTGTGTGACGGGTTGCCACCTTTGAGATCTTGAAATAAGGGACACTCTTTACGGCCTTGCGGCGCAGGCGTGTGCGGCAAGGCCGGCAATAGGTTGAAGCAATAAGTTGAAGCAATAAGTTGAAGCAATAGGTTGAAGCAATAAGTTGAAGCAATAAGTTGAAGCAATAGGTTGAAGCAATACGTTGAAGCAATAAGTTGAAGCAATAGGTTGAAGCAATAGGTTGAAGCAATAGGTTGAAGCAATAGGTTGAAGTTTCCCTTCAACTTATTGTTAATGCTATCCACAACTTTTGAAGTAGAATTTTGTTTTCCAAATGAGTATAACAACATAAAGAGTTCTGATTGTGAATCCGAGTGGTTCTTTAAATGGGCACAATATTTAATTATATTGATTTATATTTATATTAGACTTTAAAACTCAACATTATTAAACAATCAACTATAATAGTCTACTGAAATAGCAGGCTAACCTATCCCCACATCAGCAGCCAAGATGTGGGCTATTGGGCAGGTATTAGAAATACTACTGACATGACATCTTGTAAAAACACGGATAAATAAGATGATAAATAATATAAGGTCCCATACCGAATCGATCTCAGGAGATGTTTGTCAAATGTCAAATGGATTTCGCCCTTACTGGATGTTTGGGTCATGAAGAACTGAAAATGAACTGAACATGAAGAACACGAAAAGATGAAATTACCTACCTAGGTTCCATCATGAAGTCAAATCTTTCCGGTGATAAAATGGCCACCAACGTCATCAAAAAAGTCAACCAAAGAACAAGATTCCTATACAGGATCTCCTCACTGGTCAACTAAAACACCTTGAAGACCCTAACAGGAGCCCTCGTACAAGGTTTCCTCGACTATGCATGCACCTCCTGGACGGTACCACAGCACCTCAAAGGCCCTTAAAACAAGGCTCCAGACTTCCCAAAACAAACTGGTCAGGCTACTACTTGGCCTCACTCCCCGAACCCACCTGGCTGGAATGGCTACAGGACTCTATACTAGGAGCCCGCGGACCCCCATTAGAAAATATATGCCAGCGACCCCCATAAGTACCAGTTTGACATGCATTAGTCTACGGACCCCCATTTAATGGCATTTCTATCTCTGGGCCCCCAATTCATATTGTAAAATCAATGTTAATTTAACTCTGAGGGTCCATTTGGTTCCATTTGTACACTCTCAGAGTTACAGACCCATAAGGGTCCATTTGGTTCCAAACTATCATTTAGCTGGGGACCCCCTGGAACTCCTTCAAAGACCCCTGGGGGTCCCTGGGGGTCCCCGGACCCCACTTTGGGAACCACTGGTTTAGGCTACTTTAGGTACTGTGTGCCTCCTGCTAGAACAATTGTGCTGACTTTAATATTTCCTGTGTTTTGTGTTGTTTTGTTTTGTTCATTATTGTTAAATTCAGTGTTGACGTGTAGAGGCTATTTAGGAAAATAAGGAACAAACTGTGTTCCTTATTGGATCAATAAGGGACGCATCATTTAATTCTCCAATAAGGGATGATTCTGTATTTTAAGGGACAGGTGGCAACCCTAGTGAGCTCTTCACAGCTCTGTCTTTCATATTATTCTTATAATATTTGATATTATAAACACTCATGGTTCTCTCATTTCTCAACCGTTTTTTAAAATGTAAAAATCCCCATATTCCTTAGGAATCTTGCTTTCATTTGCTGTATGGTACATGGTTCTATTTTTATCGAATTAAACAATATCAAACAAACTTGTATGTTCGGGGGTTAGACGATTCTGGGAACATTACGCATGGATTGCCAATTTGCCAGCCAATGCTGCGTATCTACTCGCAGTTCCATTCCGATCTGAAAGGTATAGGTAGGTGCCATTTCAAAGGCTTAGTTATTCATTTATGAATCAAATTAACTAGAATAAAGATTTGTACAGCTGTTTTTCATGCTTAGAACAGAAACAAATGAAGTGATGATGTGCGTATATCTCCCTCCCTTAGCATATGGCTGCACCGCTGTAATGACTTTCCAATGAACACTGCAAGTTACTTAACAAAATAGAGACATAGGCCTACAAGCTATGCACATCATGGCTGTGACAGCTTGTGGATCTGTTCTTTTGAGGCATAAAGGTGACAGCATGCAGTGCAATAGGAATAATTAACCCAAATGTGACAAAGTCATGTCATGTCTATGGTGCCAGTCTGCAGAAATGTAATACCACTTGCAGAAAAGGGCGCATTCCGTATGAGGACATCAGCTGACTCGTAAAGAGAATAGTACGGACATGTTGATTGGGTAAAGCCTCAAAACTCCCTAAAATACTCCCATGACTAATTCAAGGCCGTTTTGCTCACACCACGGGGTGTCGAAAGCGCTTCTTACCAGGCCCATAATTGTAATATGACATTGCCCACGCCTCCACGTCTGAAAAACTGTAATATGATATGTAATTAGATTTCACCTGCTTAATCGGGCCCATGGTGTTCCAGCATACAATAAGGTCAGGCTGAAGAGGTCTTTTGTCCATCAGTCGACTCTGAGGCTTAATCAGGATTTTGGCCAGGACTAGACTGAGCTGTGGACATACAGTAGCTCTCTGCCCTTATGTTTCTATGTAAGTAGTAGTAAGTAGCCTTGCCGAGCCATGAGGCCCATAGGGCAGGAGCCTATCTCCTGTTTCTGTAGCGTGAGGCAGCTTGATGTACAAGTACACCCCCTGGACATGACGCTAGTATGTCACAGGGACTTACCCCCAATCCAACCCTTGATGCTGAGTGTCAAGCAGGGAGGCACTGGGTCCCATTTTTTAGAGTCTTTGGTATGACCCGGCCGGGGATTGAACCCCGACCTCCCAGTCACAGGGCGGACACTCTAACCACAAGGCCACTGAGCTGGTATGTTTCTATGTATGCAACTGTATTTTCTTTTTTTGTTGTCTCCACCAGGCCGAAGGCATGGGGAGAGAGTATGTTTTGCACTCCGTCCGTCTGTCCGTGTGTGTGTGTGTGTGTGTGTCCGTCCGTCCTTCCGTCTGTGAACAGCTAATCTCCGGCACCGTTAACCCGGTCGATGCCAAATTTTGCACTCACACTACCTGGGTTCCAACGATGAACCTCTGCCCCAAAATGTCCAGAACGGCCTGTTATAGCGCCACCAGGAGGCCGCTTTGTGCAAAACAAGTTTTTGGACAGTACACCTACAGATTTTGTCCAAACATCACGCAAATTGGTACACAGTCTCTCTAGAGCCATTCAACGAAACGGGTCTTTCAGATTTCTCAGACTCCATCCTGATTGGCTAAGATTGGCTTCCAAAGTTCGCAGGAGTGCTCAGTTTCAAACAAAATGCTGCAAATCATGAACACATCGTGTGATTTCCGTGAAATTGTGCACGCACATTCCCACTAGGCCGAGGAAGAAATGCCAAATGAACATTTTCAACTCAGCCTCATGGTGGCGCTATAACTGGCCGAAAAGTGTTTTTACCTCTAACTGCACGGATCTGTGGATAACTTTGTATGCCAACTCCCTAGAGGCCAAGGAAAAACCTTTGCCTGGAATTTTTCACATCTGCTCTTTATAGCGCCACCAGGAGGCCGACTTATGTAAAACACATTTTCTAATATTACTCCTTCAGATTGTATCCAAATGTCGCGCAAATCGGTACACATGCTCTTCATAGTCATGTGATCAAGACGGGTTTGTTTGATTTCTCATAATCCACCCTCATTGGCTACGATTGGCTTCTAAACTTTTCAGGAATAGCCCGCTTTGTACCCGTTTTGTACAAATCGCCACAACTACTCAACGCAGCGTCCGATTGTGGTGAAACTGTGCATGCATATTCCCACTAGGCTTTGGAAGAAATGCCACTTGACAGTTTTCAAATCAGCCTCACGGTGGCGCTACAACAGGCCAAGCCGCGTCACACAAACACACACACACACACACACACACACACACACACACACACACACACACACACACACACACACACACACACACACACACACACACACGTTTATATTGCTCCTAAACATTTTGCCAAACATCACACACACTCCTATCTTCCTGGTGGAGACCTGTGCCCAGAAGGGCACTTTTTCTAGTTTGTCCTGTGTTATGTCAAATGTGTGTATATGTGTTGCATACAAGGCCGCCGGGTCGCAAAACAAATTTCAGTGCAAACTGAGTACAACAGTACTATATCATATTCATATCATATCATATCTCTACGGTAAAAAAGCGCACCCGTTGTCCTTTTACCTGTGCCTGCCGACCAAGTAAAAATAGCCACTCTACAGCTCACAACTGGTTGCGGACACGTCACGCGACACTTCTATTACTTTCAGTGCGGGACTTGCCAAATTTGTAGCCTAAATTCAAAGTTCTCTATATGGTCTGCAACCAAGGGTGCACAAGTATTATATAGCTTGTAGTACTAGATCTGCTCTTAAAGTATGCAACTCAACTCGACTTCATCCCATGATCTGGGAGAACAAATGTCGTTGATCATTTGTTTAATTGGCTTTACCGGCATCAGAATCAGAATTATTTATTTCATTCAGAGTGAATAAATATGCCTACTTTAATATTAAATAAATGCTGTTAACGTCCTCATATAGAGTGGCCTACTACAAATGAACGGTACGTCCTTTCTCTGATCAGTGTCAACACGCAGGATCAGATTTGAAGGCCTGAAGACCTATTAGGAGAAGCATCCAGAGTTGTCAGGGCCGTGCAGAGAGCACTGTGGGGGCAGCTGCCCAAACCCAAGGAAAGGGCACAGGTGCGCATAGCGCACGCCGATCTTTGGGTGTGGTCTTTTTGTGGGGTCCGTCCCTAGCTCGTGCCATTTCGCACATGAAATGTAGTAGGCCTTGGGCACACTTTGTGGGCACACTTTGAGGCAAAAGGAAGTTGCATGTGCCTGACAGTTGTTGTGACAGCAGTGAAGTTGCGTCGGTTCGTTTAAATGCAACAAACGAAAGGTGCAACCGTTTCCACATTGGAGAAATGTGACAACAGAGTGAGAGCTGGGCTCCATATAAGGTCCACATTCAGTTGATCAGACAGTATATATTCTTCTGGTGATTTGTACCAGACAGACAGAAGGACGGACGGACGGACTGACAGACAGACAGACAGACAGATATCAACCATGTTGTCTTTCATCCAGGTTGCTGTGCTCATTGGCTCTCTCTGCTGCTCTGTCCATGGCTTTGTCATAATAAAGGTAATTATTCTAATTTATTTTGTTTTATAGTAAGATTAATATAATGTTGTGTGAACGGTGCCGGTTACAAGTATAAAATTCTGGCATTCAGAATTGACTTAATTGTATTTGTTGACCAGTGGTTCCTATGGAGACACAAAGAGTCTCCTTTGTGACTCCATAGGGAACCACTGGTCATCAAATTATTAATGCGCCAAAAACTAAAAATATCCATGAATTCAAGTCTCTATAAGTGAGTAATATTGATAGACAAAATAAGTGATTATAGGTGGTTAATGTATGTTTATGGTAATAAAACTGAATCTAAAAAGTAACTAGTAACTAAAATGTTCAAATAATTGTAGTGGGGTAAAAGTACAATATTTTCCTCAGATGTAATTGTGTAAGTTTTTCAAATTGGAAATATTCCACTAAAGTGAAAGTATCTCAAAATTGTACAGTACTTGAGTAAATGTACTTACAGTTGTTACTGTATAAGTTCCTATAGAAAGAAGTAGCATACTGTCACTGTTTCACCATTCCTGTTTCACCAAATCTGTGTGTGTGTGTGTGTGTGTGTGTGTGTGTGTGTGTGTGTGTGTGTGTGTGTGTGTGTGTGTGTGTGTGTGTGTGTGTGTGTGTGTGTGTGTGTGTGTGTGTGTGTGCAGTACACTATGGAAGAAGAATTGTCTGCAGCCTCCATGATTGAGAAGGCCAATGCTCACATCGGTATGTTCACCTCCACTGTAATGATATACATGTCCTCAATCACAACCACTTCAACCCTGTATCTACCTAGATGACCGGAGTCCCCCAGGGCTCTCTTCTAGGTCCATGAGTATTTCCCTCTATATCAAATCACTTGCCTTAAGCGTCACTATGCAACTGTTTTATGTATAAAATGTAATTTTGTCCAATCTGTATGACTAGAGTACGTTAATACAATCTGGATGTTTTATTGTGTCTTACAGAGGCCTCGTATAAGCCCCTCATGGGCTTTTTGCCTCGTAGATCCTAACATCTTCCCTTTTCTATGTTGATTGTTTGTTTTTATACTGTGCTAAATAAATAAATACAAAAAAAAGTACAACTTAACTTAATAGAATCTGCATGGTAGAGTATGTTAATACAATATAACTTAACTTATACAATCTGCATGCATGGTATAGTGTTTTGGTACGATGATGCGCGACTGCGACGCACCACCGCTCCTAGCCATGCCGGTCCGCGAACATTTTATGAACTGGCAGCCGGTCTGTGCTGTGGTAATGGCAAGGTTGGGAACCCCTGTTTTAAATGAAGCCCCAGATCTGTACTGCAGGTTGCCAACCTCCTAAATGGCCCTCGGTGTGGGCGTGGCTGCCCACATGACATTGATGTTCCTCCTGTTCCCAGGAGTGGGCGATGACGAGCTAGGCCTAACGATAGTGGACATGGACATCGCCGTGCCGACAGGCCTGGGGAACGCCGACCCGTGCACGGGACGAGCACGCAGCTGTCTGTGGCCCAAGGCTACCGACGGACGCGTCTATGTACCCTTCACCATCTCCAACCAGTACTGTAAGTACAATTTGGAGAACATTGTGATACGATCATTACAGTTGTATACATTATAATAAGATTATTACAGCTTTGATAACATTATAATAAGATTATTACAGTCGTGATAACATTGTAATAGGATCATCACAGTTGTAATTACATTATAATAAGATTATTACAGCTTTGATAACATTATAAGATTATTAGTCGTGATAACATTGTAATAGGATCATCACAGTTGTAACTAGAACTGCACTCTGTCGAATGCCTACTTGCTTGTTGCACACAAGTAGGCCATAAATGGCCTACTAGTGTCTACTAGCGCCCGTTTGATCGTGCCAGCATATGACGTCAGGGTATAACTAGCTCTCAATGATGACGTAATAAAGATGTGGATTAAAGGACCCAATGCCAGGGTGTAATTGGTTTTCGATGGTGACGTAAGGACGATATGTTTTAGTGTCGGGAGGATTAAAGGTAATGCCCCCATGTATACATGTATGTAATCTGACACCACTGTCATATCAAGCACAAGTAGTCATTACGTCATACGCTGGCACGGCGCATACGCATCAAACATCGTCCTGGACGAAAACTATTACTTGCGCGCTCTGCTTGCGCAAATAATTACATTGTAATAGCATTACTACAGTTGCGATCACATTGTAATAGGATCATCACAGTTGTAATGAACCTTTCCAGCGGCCAACGAGAGGAACCTCATCCTCCAGGGTCTGAACTCCTTCGCTCAGTCAACCTGCATCCGTTTCTACCAGCGAAGAAACGAGAGAGCCTTCCTGAACATCCAGTCTCGACAAGGGTAGGAATGAACCCAATTCACACACGCTCATGAATATGTTGGGTTTTTTAACCCATCATTTCCCTCAATATGGCATAGCAGTGGTGCCGCAAATAGAAAATATTTATATCAATTCTTTTAAGCGTGGAACCAAGCCATCCAGGCCCCTTGTGAATCAAGACCATAACACATTTGAGTAGGCCTATGTGTCTAAAAATATTTGAAATCCACAAAATAAAGGGAATGTATACTTTTGCGATTAAAAGAAAATTATTAATAATAAAACAAGAAATATAAAGCTAGGGCTATTTACTTGTGACCCATAAACACCCACAAATGGGTCCCGAGACCCACTGCTTGGGAAACAAGCAGAGGACATTTGACATCCCAGAACCTAATCATGTGATCTCCATCCTCCTCCTACACCACACGCAGGTGCTTCTCGTTTATAGGTCGCACGGGCAACGCTCAGACGTTGTCTCTCCAGCGCAGGGGGTGTGTCTTCCTGGGCACCATCCAGCACGAGCTGCTCCACGCGCTGGGCTTCGACCACGAGCAGACCCGCTCCGACCGTGACCAGAACGTACGAATCCTTCTGGAGAACGTGCAGCCTGGTGGGTGGATTCTGACTGGCTGCAGAGCCCCGCTTAGATTGATTGATTGATTGAATCCTTTATTACGTGCGTGCGTGCGTGCGTGCGTGCGTGCGTGCGTGCGTACGTGCGTGCGTGCGTGCGTGCGTGCGTGCGTGCGTGCGTGCGTGCGTGCGTGCGTGCGTGCGTGCGTGCGTGCGTGCGTGCATGCGTGCGCACTTCTGTGAATTCTAATCAATCTTGATTTTCTCTCAGGAATGGAGGGGAATTTCCGCAGGATCAACACCAGGAATCTGAACACTCCGTATAACTACAGATCTATCATGCACTATTCAGGGTAACTCCATTAAGCTTTCACTATAATACATTAATTGACACTAGTGGAAAAAGTACTCAAATATTTTACTCGCTCTCAGCTGGGGTCCTTGGCCTGAAAGACGTTGAAGACCCCTGTATGATAGTGTAATAACATGCTATTCAACCATAACTCTGTAATTGCAGTCATTATTAGTGTGGTTGCCCTAAAGGGCAACCAGACTATTGTAATTGTAACACTTTATTGTGGGCTCGCAACAGCGAGCACACACTAGTTATTGCCAGTTTATATTTGTGGGCTCGCAACAGCGAGCACACACTAGTTATTGCCAGTTTATATTTATACTTCTTCTTTATTCCAATTTCCGCCCTTTTTTCGTCCTCCTACTACTTTCACACACTTTATGCTAGAAATTTAGTTCAAACTTCAAACTGTTCAGCTCTCTGCAGTTATTTATGCTTGCATTTTTATTTTTACAATTGTTTATACTTTTTTAACTTTTAAACTTTTAAACTTTTTTTTACATTCTTTATAATGAGAGTCGATGGGAGAAACGTCCCATTTTTCACAGTTGACTTTTTTGTGCTCTTATTACTCTGTCATACTTTCACTTTGAAACTCCATTCAAACTTTAAAATGTTCATCTATCTTTGAATTTTCATTGGTGAAAACGTTGTTTTGAAAAAGTTTATACTTTTTAAAATATTTAACTTTATTTATAAAATGTTTCTCTCATAGACAATGTATGGGATTTTATCTCTAAATCCACCTCACTTTTGCAGCCTCATTACTCTGGCATACTTTGTCGTAGAAACGTGATTTAAACTTTAGCTAGCTCACACGACTGTGGACTTTTTCGTGGTTCAAACCGTATTCGAATATGTTACACGTTTTTTCCGAAATCGCAGTTCAATCGCAGGCCGTTTCGCCCAATCAGTGTCCCCTTAGAGTGCGGGGCCTCCTTGAGTAGAGTGTGGAAACTGAAATTCTTTCCTTGGAAATTTACCAAACAAATTGTCGTCCCGGCCAAAATATTCACTTTACACAGATGTTCTTTGGTCATTTTGTAGCCACACATGTCCTCTTTCACACAATGTAACCACCAAAGCACAGATACATACAGAATGTGAACTACAGCCTTTTAAGTGACACAAATACAGTCAAGCTGCCCATTGACCTCCATTGTATAATTCTTACGAAGAAAGTATCGTGAAGACAATTCTTAACTCGCTCTTATAACCACATTTTCGATCGTACCAACACCACCATCGCACATGTTGTACCTCAATGTCTCAGGCCACTCAAAGTGAAACAAATATTTGCATTCGACTTTTACTTTTTGCGATAGAGCAATTTGTTCGGGCATAGGTTTTTCCCTATTCAGGCCCATTGAAATCTCCCAGTCATAGTGAAGCACTGTTTTACTCTCCCACAGCTGAGACATATAAGGGCTTAATTACAGGGCTGACATTAGAGTTACAAGATCTCAATGAGTTGCTCTGCGAAACCTTGTGAGCTTGTAAGTCTGCTATTTGTGCAGTCACAGACACACGCATGCATACGCACGCACGCACGCAGCTTGTAGATTTGCTATTTGTGCAATTAGGCTCTACACACAGAGTCACAGACACACGCACGCACGTGCACGCACACACACACACACACACACACACACACACACACACACACACACACACACACACACACACACACACACACACACACACACACACACACACACACACACACACACACACACACACACACACACACACACACACACACAAAAACCCTGTCTTTTGCTTGCAGCATGCTACAGTCTTGCAATTTGCTCCATGGGCTTAGACCACCAATAGGAGCACGCTGTACTTAATTAATTGCTTAAGCCCCGCCCTTCTGTCTTCCCATTGGCTGGCCTTTACACAGCTCTAACTTTTGTTTGCAGCATGATACAGTCCTGAAAATTTGTTTATGGACTTACACCACCAATAGGAACACTAATATAAACTTAAAAAATATTTTTTTTTTAAAGTTTTTTTTTTTTTAACTTTTTTTTTTTTAAACTTTTTTTTTTTAAAGTTTTTTTTTTTTAACCTTTTTTTTAAAAAACTTTTTTTTTTTAAAACTTCAAAAAAAATCTTAAAAATAAAAAACTTAAAAAAGAAAACTTAAAAATGAAAAACTTAAAAGAAAAAAATAACTTTTAAAAAATAACTTAAAAAAAACATTTAAAGAAAAACTTTAAAAAAACGTATATACGTAAAAAAAAATAAAAAAAATGAACTTAAAAAATAAACTTAAAAAAAATAAACCTAACAACTTTAAAAAACTTTTAAAAACACAAAAATGAAAGAAAAATCTTAGACCATTGTCAATAATCATTGTGTTTATGCTTTTAAAGATAGGCCTATATGCTATTTGACCCTTTTTTTACATGTAAACGTATGCTATTTAATACAATTTCTGCTCATTAATGCTTTCATATCCATTGATGTTGTATTTTTTTCTTTTTACCTTTTCTTAATTAATCAAGAATGCAATACAAATCATTAGTAGACACAGTTATAACTTTACTTACTTTATTCTGCCACTTTTTGGGCATCATACTACTTCCACATACTTTACTCCGCTTTATGCAGTTACTTATGCTTATACTATTCTTTTTACACATTTTTATACTTTTTAACTTTTTGTATTTTTTTTCCTTCAGCTTTAATACATTTACTACTGTACTTCATACATTGAGTTTTTTGGCGAGCCCACGCAGTTTCACCAGGAACTGCTTTTCTAGTTGTGGGCTCGCAACAGCGAGCACACACTAGTTATTGCCAGTTTATATTTATACTTCTTCTTTATTCCAATTTCCGCCCTTTTTTCGTCCTCCTACTACTTTCACACACTTTATGCTAGAAATTTAGTTCAAACTTCAAACTGTTCAGCTCTTTGCAGTTATTTATGCTTGTATTTTTATTTTTACAATTGTTTATACTTTTTTAACTTTTAAACTTTTAAACTTTTTTTTACATTCTTTATAATGAGAGTCGATGGGAGAAACGTCCCATTTTTCACAGTTGACTTTTTTGTGCTCTTATTACTCTGTCATACTTTCACTTTGAAACTCCATTCAAACTTTAAAATGTTCATCAATCTTTGAATTTTCATTGGTGAAAAAGTTTTTTTGAAAAGGTTTATACTTTTTAAAATATTTAACTTTATTTATAAAATCTTTCTCTCATAGACAATGTATGGGATTTTATCTCTAAATCCACCTCACTTTTGCAGCCTCATTACTCTGGCATACTTTGTCGTAGAAACGTGATTTAAACTTTAGCTAGCTCACACGGCTGTGGACTTTTTTGTGGTTCAAACCGTATTCGAATATGTTACACGGTTTTTCCGAAATCGCAGTTCAATCGCAGGCCGTTTCGCCCAATCAGTGTCCCCTTAGAGTGCGGGGCCTCCTTGAGTAGAGTGTGGAAACTGAAATGCTTTCCTTGGAAATTTACCAAACAAATTGTCGTCCCGGCCAAAATATTCACTTTACATGGATGTTCTTTGGTCATTTTGTAGCCACACATGTCCTCTTTCACACAATGTAACCACCAAAGCACAGATACATACAGAATGTGAACTACGGCCTTTTAAGTGACACAAATACAGTCAAGCTGCCCATTGACCTCCATTGTATAATTCTTACGAGGAAAGTATCGTGAAGACAATTCTTAACTCGCTCTTATAACCACATTTTCGATCGTACCAACACCACCATCGCACATGTTGTACCTCAATGGCTCAGGCCACTCAAAGTGAAAACAATATTTGCATTCGACTTTTACTTTTTGCGATAGAGCAATTTGTTCGGGCATAGGTTTTTCCCTATTCAGGCCCATTGAAATCTCCCAGTCATAGTGAAGCACTGTTTTACTCTCCCACAGCTGAGACATATAAGGGCTTAATTACAGGGCTGACATTAGAGTTACAAGATCTCAATGAGTTGCTCTGCGAAACCTTGTGAGCTTGTAAGTCTGCTATTTGTGCAGTCACAGACACACGCATGCATACGCACGCACGCACGCACGCACGCACGCAGCTTGTAGATTTGCTATTTGTGCAATTAGGCTCTACACACAGAGTCACAGACACACGCATGCATGCACACGCACACGCACGCACGTGCACACGCACGCACACACACACACACACGCACACACACACACACACACACACACACACACACACACACACACACACACACACACACACACACACACACACACACACACACACACACACACACACACACACACACACACACACACACACACACACACACAAAAACCCTGTCTTTTGCTTGCAGCATGCTACAGTCTTGCAATTTGCTCCATGGGCTTAGACCACCAATAGGAGCATGCTGTACTTAATTAATTGCTTAAGCCCCGCCCTTCTGTCTTCCCATTGGCTGGCCTTTACACAGCTCTAACTTTTGTTTGCAGCATGATACAGTCCTGAAAATTTGTTTATGGACTTACACCACCAATAGGAACACTATAATATTTTTTTTTTTTTAATTAAAAACTTTTTTTTTTTTTTAACTTTTTTTTTTTTAAACTTTTTTTTTTTAAACTTTTTTTTTTTTTAAACTTTTTTTTTTTTAACTTTTTTTTTTTTTTAACTTTTTTTTTTAAAAACTTTTTTTTTTTAAAAACTTTTTTTAAAAACTTAAAAATAAAAAACTTAAAAAAGAAAACTTAAAAATGAAAAACTTAAAAAAAACTTAAAAGAAAAAAAAACTTTTAAAAAAGAACTTAAAAAAAACATTTAAAGAAAAACTTAAAAAAAACTTAAATACTTAAAAAAAACTTAAAACAAATGAACTTAAAAAATAAACTTAAAAAAAATAAACTTAAAACAAAAACTTAAAAAAACTTAAAAACACAAAAATGAAAGAAAAGTCTTAGACCATTGTCAATAATCATTGTGTTTATGCTTTTAAAGATAGGCCTATATGCTATTTGACCCTTTTTTTACATGTAAACGTATGCTATTTAATACAATTTCTGCTCATTAATGCTTTCATATCCATTGATGTTGTATTTTTTTCTTTTTACCTTTTCTTAATTAATCAATAATACATTGTAAAGCATTATTCATACATTACAAATCATTAGTAGACACAGTTATAACTTTACTTACTTTATTCTGCCACATTTTGGGCATCATACTACTTCCACATACTTTACTGCTTACGGTATATTATTTTTTTTACAAATTGTTATACAACTTTTTGTACTCCGGTCCCCAGGTTTCAAACTTGGTGGTTGGTCCCACAGACACAGCTATAACTTTATACATTGCGTTTTTAGCGAGCCCACGCAGTTTCTACAGGAACTGCTTTCTAGTTATTATTCCTATTTATTCCGCCACTTTCTTCGCACTCCTACTACTTTCACACACTTTATACTAGAAATTTAGTTCAAACTTCAAACTGTTCAGCTCTTTGCAGTTATGTGTGCTTGTATTTTTATTTTTACAATTGTTTATACTTTTTTAACTGTTTAACTTTTAAACTTTTTTTTACATTCTTTATAATGAGAGTCGATGGGAGAAACGTCCCATTTTTCACAGTTGACTTGTTTGTGCTCTCATTACTCTGTCATACTTTCACTTTGAAACTCCATTCAAACTTTAAAATGTTCATCAATCTTTGAATTTTCATTGGTGAAAAAGTTTTTTTGAAAACGTTTATACTTTTTAAAATATTTAACTTTATTTATAAAATGTTTCTCTCATAGACAATGTATGGGATTTTATCTCTAAATCAACCTCACTTTTGCAGCCTCATTACTCTGGCATACTTTGTCGTAGAAACGTGATTTAAACTTTAGCTAGCTCACACGACTGTTGACTTTTTCGTGGTTCATACCGTATTCGAATATGTTACACGGTTTTTCCGAAATCGCAGTTCAATCGCAGGCCGTTTCGCGTAATCAGTGTCCCCTTAGAGTGTGGGGCCTCCTTGTGTAGAGTGTGGAAACTGAAATTCTTTCCTTGGAAATTTACCAAACAAATTGTCGTCCTGGCCAAAATATTCACTTTACACGGATGTTCTTTGGTCATTTTGTAGCCACACATGTCCTCTTTCACACAATGTAACCACCAAAGCACAGATACATACAGAATGTGAACTACGGCCTTTTAAGTGACACAAATACAGTCAAGCTGCCCATTGACCTCCATTGTATAATTCTTACGAGGAAAGTATTGTGAAGACAATTCTTAACTCGCTCTTATAACCACATTTTCGATCGTACCAACACCACCATCGCACATGTTGTACCTCAATGTCTCAGGCCACTCAAAGTGAAAAAAATATTTGCATTCGACTTTTACTTTTTGCGATAGAGCAATTTGTTCGGGCATAGGTTTTTCCCTATTCAGGCCCATTGAAATCTCCCAGTCATAGTGAAGCACTGTTTTACTCTCCCACAGCTGAGACATATAAGGGCTTAATTACAGGGCTGACATTAGAGTTACAAGATCTCAATGAGTTGCTCTGCGAAACCTTGTGAGCTTGTAGGTCTGCTATTTGTGCAGTCACAGACACACGCATGCATACGCACGCACGCACGCACGCAGCTTGTAGATTTGCTATTTGTGCAATTAGGCTCTACACACAGAGTTACAGACACACGCATGCATGCATGCACGCACGCACGCACGTGCACACACACGCACACGCACACACACACACACACACACACACACACACACACACACACACACACACACACACACACACACACACACACACACACCCTGTCTTTTGCTTGCAGCATGCTACAGTCTTGCAATTTGCTCCATGGGCTTAGACCACCAATAGGAGCACGCTGTACTTAATTAATTGCTTAAGCCCCGCCCTTCTGTCTTCCCATTGGCTGGCCTTTACACAGCTCTAACTTTTGTTTGCAGCATGATACAGTCCTGAAAATTTGTTTATGGACTTACACCACCAATAGGAACACTATAATAATTACAAAAAAACAAAATTAAAAACTTTTTTTTTTTTTACTTTTTTTTTTTTTTTAACTTTTTTTTTTAAACTTTTTCTTTTTTTAAACTTTTTTTTAAAGTTTTTTTTTTAAAGTTTTTTTTTTTTTTAAACTTTTTTTTTTTTTAATTTTTTTTTGTAAAAACTTTTTTTTTTTTAAACTTTTTTTTAAAAACTTTTTTTTTTTTAACTTAAAAAAGAAAACTTAAAAAAGAAAACTTAAAAATGAAAAACCAGTGTTCAGACTTGGTGGGTGGTCCCACAGACACAGCTATAACTTTATACATTGCGTTTTTAGCGAGCCCACGCAGTTTCTACAGGAACTGCTTTCTAGTTATTATTCCACTGGATTAGTCTTTTGTTTGATGCACTACTCCACCCACTGTTTTGACTGTACGCACTTGAGCCATATCTCAAATTGACCGGCTTCATCGGGAAGGTTGTGCTTGTATTTTTTTAAGAGAAATGTTGTATTGTTTAATTGATATGAATTTATTAGTGATTTAAATTTCCCCATTGACATGAATGGGAAAGTGCGAAAAATCACATTCAAGTATTTTTTCCTCAGAGACTGTAAGGGCTATAGTTACAAAACTTGGAGGGGAGGTTCATAATAATTACTAAAATTAATTAACTTATAATGATATCGGTCGGCCTCATGGTGGCGCTATAACAGCCCACTTTACGTTTTGGCTTATAACTCTTGAACCGTAGGTCGTAAAATCAAAATTATTTTTTCCCTGGATTCCTTGGGTCATGACGCATCTCCCCATATAGGCCACGCCCATTTGCGTCATGATAGATTTTCCGCCATTTTGAATTTTCTCCAAAACACACTTTTTGCTCCTCCTCCTACAGATTTTGTCCAAATCTCACACAAATCGGTCCACATGATCTCTGGACCTTTCCGATGAAGACACCACAGGCGGAATTTTGATAGTGCGTATCGTTCGGCCGTAATCGGCTTCCGAAGTTAGTGGGAGGGGCCTACTTTACACAAAATGCCACAAATCACGAACGGAATGTCCAATCCACCCCAAATTTGAATCACATGTCCCGGGTGGTTCAATCAACCAAGTTCCAAAAGCAATTCCATTTTCATCCATAGGGGGCGCCGCAAATGCGAGAAATGTAACCGTTTGTCGCAAAAACATGATTTTTGGGGGTTAAATCCCCTCCAAATTACTTACGCATGATCGCAGGGGTGACGCGACATTGTAATTGGCTGGCAATATCAGTGGGAGGGGCATATGTAAGCCACTGCGGCAACCACACTTTGCAATTTTTTAAAATTGCGACCTTTCTAGTTTCTGATTATAATTAAGGCGTAATAAAAAAAGAGAAGTGCAGTAAATCAAACTCTATAGTTTTAAAGAGCATAAATGAAGCCTGATTCATACATTGGTGATACAGGGCATCGCTCGACAAATATAATATATTTTCAAATATAAGAATAGCATAATAAGCTAATCTTACAAGCTTACAACGTGCTGTAAGCTTGTAGATGTGCTATTTCCCCTATTTTAAAGAAATTCCGAAAGCATACAATTATTCAAAATGTCAGTGATGTCTTTGTATTTATTATGTTATTTGACTCATATCTGACCCGTGCAATTTTTGAGTATGATCCTATAACACATAACAGTCAACCAGAAATATAATTTTAACTCATATGTTCCAACGTTCAATGCCAAAAACACAATTTAAATTGTTAATTGCAATTATAATTTTACGACAAATAAATGTCAACTTAAAGCAGTAGTTCATCCAAAAAATTACCTATTTTCTGTCAATTACACACCCATGAAGCCTTGAATTCATGGAGATATTTTCGTTTTTGTCACCTTCCTATATAAGCAAATAATTTGATGACCGGATCATCGGCCAATAGGTGACTCAGTAGGAGACTCTTTTGGTCTCGAGACTCCACTTTGAGTCTTGAGACTCCAACGGTCATTAAAATAATTGGCTTAGGAATATGACAAAAACAAACTACTACTTTAAATGTTGTAATGGCGACAGCTCTAAGAATCGCAGTCCTATAATGTCCTCATGCAGCTCACAGTAAAAGTTGTGTTTTTTCCCTCCACGGTATAGCACCGCCTTCTCCCGGAACGGCCGTCCCACCATCGTGCCGATCCCCAACCCCAACGTCCGCCTGGGCAACACCCAGATGGACACCATCGACATCCTCAGGATCAACCGCCTCTACCAATGCAGTAAGTATACCCAGGGCTCTATTTTTGTCCATGCTAAACCCCTTATCCCTAAACTACTTTGCCTTTTTTTTTTTTAACTATTTTGATTCTCAACCTTTTCAGGCTGTGCCCCCCCCAAAATAATCCTATCATATTTGAACTGGGGACCCTCAACATATAATCATAATTGAACTGGGGGGACCCCCATACCCTGACAAGCATTTGGAATGTAGGAGTTGGGGCATTACATTTAGTTTGACTCAGTTCCACAGATAAATGTTGTAGATTGGCTATTTTCTCAATGTTTGCTAAAATGTTGGCCAATGTGTTTGTCCAGTTTATATAGTATAGTTTGACTGTACTATCTCCTCCACAGGCACATCTGACCCCATGCTCCCCCCTGACGAGAATATGGAGGACCTATAAGAGGACCTCTTATCATGGAAGTTTGGAACCAAATTAAGGTAAAGACTGTTATGTATTCATTTAACCCTTTGAATATATATATATATATATATATATATATATATATATATATATATATATATTCTTTTTCTTTTTTTCATCATTGAATTGTTTTTAATTAATGAAAATTCACACCTGAACTGAGTGGTGCAACTCCCCTCTCCCCCTGGCTCTCTCTCTCTCTCTCTCTCTCTCTCTGTATAATTAGCAGGCAACAGTGCAACACTATATCTCTCTATCTCTGTTTCTGGCACAACAGCGCCACTTTTGCCCCTACTGGTACTCTAAACATCGGGACATAGTCACATAGTCACATAGGAACATAGCTGTTCCTTGGAGTGGTTGCACCACTCAAAAATGTAGTAAAATCTACAAGCCGGTCAGCATGTGTGTATGGTGTACTCACTGTGTATACTTCCACAGATCTCTCTCTCTCTCTCTCCTGTCTTCTCAGGAGGAGCTGTAGGAGGAGGATGAGAAGAAATGAGACAATGTGTGTGCAGCTTTGCTTCTGATTATTATAAAACAAACAGCACATATAGGCTGGTTGAATAAGCTTTGATGTCATCAATATTTACTTTTGATATACTCTTGCAAAGAATTATGTTTTTGACTTTGTGCCAACAGACTTGCATATAACCAATTCATTATATACTTCTGTATTGATCAAACATTTTAAAAAATCAATAAAACCAATGTGGCATTATAAAAACCTATTAATCTACATTTATTTCTGTGTCAATTCACGTTGAATCCAATGTTACAATACATAATATCCTCTCTGTCGGGTAGAAAACTCATAATGTTCAAAACCATCACTTTTCAGAATTCAAATCTATTCTATCGAGAAATAGGGGGGAAATAGCAGACGTACAATCTCAAAAGCTTGTAGATCGGCTATTTCTGCTGCTTTTGTGCAACGAATTATAGTGTGACCAAATGGCCAACTGATTGTGCTGTAAAATACATGCCCAAAGTGCACGCTTGCTGAGTGGTCTATGGACACATTGGACAAACAAGCAAGCTACAAAGTTTATTTATTTTATTCAAACAACATCACCATCATCTCTCTCACTGTCTGCTCTGGATCATCAAACAGTCAAAATCAGATTCAGAACTTTAAATGTTTGCCAGGAACTAAATGATAAAACTTTGGAACCGCACTATTCCTTCATACTTTCACATAGAAACTCGATTCACAAACAGAACAATCCCCCTTACTGGTGGAAATGCACACTTGATACTTTGAAACAATTTGTAGTTTGAGATATTTAACTTTAAAGCACCCAATGCATTTCCAAAGGGGTTTGCTACTGGGGAGAGAGGACACAGGAGCAATGACAATGTTTTTTGTAAAGTCACTGCGGCCGCAATTTTTACACTACGGATATATTTTTTACATCACCAAGTTTGCACGGGTCTGCTCTCAGATTTAATCCAAAAACCTAAGCTGTGTCATGTATACATTTTGAGTTAAGACCATTAATATCAATCAACCCGTGTCCCTCTGCATTATAGCAATTAGTGTGGTGGTCTAGTCTTTGGTAAAGTCTTTGGCTGCTCAGTGGTGCAAACTGCAAAGTAACTAAGTACTGTACATGTTCTCAAGTATATACAAGTGCTTACTGCTTACAATGCAATAATTCCAGCATTTGACAGCATTAGTTACTTGTTACTTTGCAGATTAACCTACAGTAACCACATACAGCCAATCTACAATGTGACTTGTTATGCTTGATCTGATGTTTTCTGAAAATGTGAGTACTCAAAGTACATTTTGATGCTAAAACGCTTGTATATGCCAAGCTCCAACTGCCATGCCCCCCCCCCCCCCCCCCACACACACACACACACCCCACCCCATGCATACTCCATCGCCACCCCACATTTTTCTTTGTTACAGACTATTGTATTTAAAGTGGTTGTGAAAGCATGACAGGGACAGATTATTTCTGTTGCTCGACAGTTTGAGTTTGTTTCAACCATTTTGCAATAAATGATAATAATACCTTTCTAAACCTTCAATATCGAGCTCTCTGATGGAAACCTTTGGACATGTTTCAGAAAATGAAAAACAATAATAAAACAAACCAGTGTTTCAATGGATCCAATAGTTATTTAGTCATAAACCCTTGTTAATAGGTTTATCGGTTCAATGTTTATAAAACCCACACACACTCTTAACCACTTTGACTTAAACTTATTAGGCCCGATTAAGCAAGTCGAAAAACCCATGCGGTAATACATATTTTGGCCTCGCTCTGCGCCTTTTCGTATTATGGAAGCCGTGGTGAACGCTCACTCATATGGAATACCACGTTCCTGAATATTTTAGCATTGGGGGAGTGTCCATATGTTAATTATTTTCGCTTTGCGCTATTTGCTATTAAGCCCCTTGACCTAAAAACCCTCAGCGCATACCGTTTCCACCTGGGTCTGACCACCTCTTAAATGCAAAAGGCACTGTTTGATTTTACACTTGAGCGGCTCTGGAGTGCTGCTGGAGTGTTGCCATGTCTGTAAGCGGCTTCTTTTTCTGTAAAGTTGCTTGTAAATATTGTTAGTTGTGGTTGCTTTTCTTGTTTCTAAAGTGCTTATTTGGGCTTTTCTCCTAATGTTGTTTAAACCAGTGATCCTCACACAGCGACATTCCCATGTCAAGGACCCCCAGATGAATGCATTTGCCCAACTAAGCCAGTGACCCCCATGACAGATTTGTGTTTTTAAATGTTTCAATAACATTTTTCAAAAATATTCCACAATTGTCACTTTTTTCAAAGATTACTTTTGAAAATAGCACATCTACCAGCTCACAATGCATCACATTCATTCATTAAAACTATGAACTCTGACTGCAGGGGGATATATATTTATAATGATCATTATAACAATGTGCAAGAAAATATGTAAAAAGAAGGAAGAACTTTATATTTGTGGACTTTATTTAATGAAATTAAATAAAATAAACGTTATTTTACTGGTGTTTTTCAATAGAAACTAGAAAAAGTGCCCTTCTGGGCACAGGTCTCCACCAGGAGGATAGGACTGTGTGAGATGTTTGGCAACATGTTTCGGAGTAATATAAACATGTTTGCCTTTGATGGCAATTGGATGATTTGAGGCATTTTGTTCCAAAAATGTGTTTTGCAAAAATCAACCTGTTGGTGGCGCTATAACAGGCCAATGTGAAAAGGGTGGGATATATTCCTCAGCCTAGTAGGAAAATGTGTGAAAGATTTCACGTAAATTGCATGCTGCGTTCATGATTTGAGGCTTTTGTTCAAAAGGGGGCAATCTTGCAAACTGTGAAAGCCAATTATAGCCAATTAGGATGGAATATGAAATATGGGACAGATCCGACTTGAGCACATGACCATAGAGATACTCTGTAACGATTTGTGAGATTTTTGGACAGAATCTGGAGGAGTAATATCCAAAAATGTGTTTTACAAAAGTCGGCCTCCTGGTGGCGCTATAAAAGGCAGATGCGGAAAATGCAGGTCAAAGGTTTGTCCTTGGCCTCTAGGGAGTGTGCATGCAACGTTTCACGCAGATCGGTGCAGTTTTAGGTAAAACATGTGAAAAGCTGCCTCATGGTGGCGCTATAACAGGCCGTTCTGGAAAATGTGGGGCAGAGGTTCATCGTTGGCATCCAGGGAGTGTGTGTGCAAAGTTTGGCATCGACCGGGTTAACGGTGCCAGAGATTAGCTGGTAACGGACGGACGGAAGGACACACACACGGACGGACACACGGACGGACACACACACACACGGACGGAGTGCAAAACATACTCTCTCCCCATGCCTTCGGCCTGGTGGAGACAAAAATAAAGAGCGTGTGTGCAACAGTGCATATACTTGCATGCACTATATGCTATATTTCCTCGTCGGGATGGTGAGCTGTTTGTGTGTGTGTGTGTGTGTGTGCACTTCCAGCACTAGTACACTGCGTGTCACGTGTGTTGTGTGTGCGTGCGTGTGACTGTGTGTCGCGCATGGTGGTGGGACTGCGCACACACAGGCACGAGCAACGACGACGCCTTCAACTAATTAGAGCACGTGTTTTTGCCAGAGCTATTGTGTTGTTATTTACAGGCCTAGGCTATACTTCCGAATTGCAGGGCAAGTTGACACTTTTTGGGGGGAGTTTAGAAACTTCATTGCATGGAAACATGCAGCGATGTATCAGCAGGCCTAACTGGTGAAGTAATATTTGGAGACAGACATCTTCTTCAGATAATGTTTTGCACCCCATGCAGCCTTTTGCTTATTAATGGTAATTTTCCCGACTGGCTGCTTTGTTGACGAGCGAACGTTAGCTAGCTAGCCTGGTTGTGGTGTGGTTAGTCATACATCATGTCTTTCCTTTCAGTATATATATAGGCCTATATATTTGTTTTTACAATAATACATGAGTTGTGTGCAGTTGTAGTCAGACCATGTTAGTTTACGTGAGCTTAGCTATTTTCAGGGACAGGGAGTGACGTTTGTATTGATTGACTGATTGCAGCATATTACCGTTTGTAAAACAATGGGTGCGAGCCGTGCGACCCAATAATCGATGCGAAAATCATAACGCAAAGCCCCGAGGGCTTGGTCCTGTGTATTCAAGAAATACAATAGCAGTGAAAGTGTGTTTACAAAAACAACATAGTTGAAAACTGCAGACAGGTTCTCTTTTACATACTAGGCCTACAAGGTATAAATCAAGCTTGAAGTTGACCCTTCCTTCCTTGTATTGTTCCTTCCACCAGTTTAGTTCCTTGACAGTTTGCAGACATGTTGATGGCCTCTGCAGTGAGATCTGTGCTGTCCAAGCTCCTGGCTCCATTGTGGAGGACAGTGGTGATAGAAGAAGAGAAAGATGCTTATGTGTTTGGTGCAGGTAAGGTATCAACAACTCATATTGCTTATATAAAGATAACTCCGCTAAAGCTAGTCTACCTGGTTTGGTTGTTACCTTGTTTTTAAGATAACTTATTAAAAGGATCAGCACTTAAGTCACAGGAAGGTCCTGTGTAACCGTAATGTTGATAAATTAAATGCAGATGTGATCCAATGGCTGCGGGCCACTTTTTATTTTTGGGATCTCCTTTTGGGGGTTTTGCATTCCCTGTGTATTTGCCTCATAAATTAAATGCTGTGACTTGATGTCAGCACTTGTCTATCCATTTGTCAGTTCTGGCAGAAAACATTTACAGGTATTTTAGTAAAAAAAAATCAACGTTTCAACAATATTCACACAGACCACATTCTATGTACGACATGTGAACTTCTTTCGAAGAGCCTGCAAATATTTATGGGACGCACAAATTGACAGGTTTGTTGCTGTGAGTCACTTGATCACACCTGTCAATTTGTGTGCCCCATACATACCGGTAGCTGCTCATTGAAGAAGTTTTACTGTCACTGCGCAAAGAGAACGTGTTCTGTGTGAATATCGTGGACAATTAAGACATTTTACTAAATGCATGTTTCCATTTTTAAATTAATAATATGATACTAGATGACAAGAGATGACCCCAAGTCACAGCAATTAATTATTGGGTGGGGACACCCAGAGCACTACAAATTAGAATGCCACTGAGATGAATCCCTCCTTGAAAATGCATTGCACTGCCTGCTGGCCTAGCGGACCAGGCGCATACATGTAGGCTCTATGCAGCCTGACAGCGTGTTGAACAAATCCCGATCCTGACTACCCTTGCTGCATGTTTTCCCTGTCTATCTCCCAGTTTCCTGTCTATATCCACTGTATACTATTCATTAAAGGCATAGAAAATCCCCCAAAAAAGATTGCATTGCAGCGTTCTATGTCCATTTTAGGGCTACAGCTACCTTCATGCCTGAATCGTAGCATACTTTGTGCCTTTGTGTGCCAGCCACGGAGGAGATCCGCCACCTGCGAGGCAGTGTGGTCACCCAGCTTTGTCAGGACTACGGCATGATAGACGAGGAGATCTACTTCACCAGTGGAGAGGTGCTGGGAGGGACGCCATTGAAAGTAGGGGATACAGTCAACGGCATCGCCGTTAGGAGCGGTGTCGAGGGCGGCTGGAAAGCTCTTCGGGTGAGAAATCCCATTAAGACCTGAGGCTAATTCTACAAAAGCCTTGTTTTCCCACGATTCTTAATTTTGTTTAAAAAAAAAAAAAAAAAACACTTTAGCGTCGCCAAGATGCCAAAAGGCGTCTCTTCCGGGTTTTTAGACCGCTGGTGGATGGAAATGAAGCTCCACCCACACACGGGGGCAAGCGCTTCCGGGAATCTGGCCGACGCGGCAGGAGCTTAATTTCCATCCACCAGCTATACAGTGTATACACAGATCGTTATACACTGGTGACGCGAGTAACCTCACGTCACCAGGCTTCTAAGCACCGTCTTTGTAAGTTTGTTCAGATCTGCTTCTGCACTCGCTGTTGACTTGAGTGCAACAGACACCGTTGAGGGAGAACAAACACAACCCATTTTGGGCGGGAACCCCTTTTGGTGTTAGCATTATGTTATGCTTTAGCTATTGAAAAATAGCAGATCTACAAGCTCATAGCGCGCCACCGAGTGGCGCACTATGAGCTTGTAGGTCTGCTATTTTTGAAAAATCGTGAAAATATTTTTAGAAAACTGGAGGATTTAGAAGAATATTTTTAAAATGTTGAGGTCAGGCCGAGAAATGATACTCTGATGCAAGCTTGCTAATTGAAACATGTCCCGTTTCGCATATTGATCAGCCTACCTAACGCTGTGCTCTCTCTCTCCACTCTTAGCAGGAGCTTATTAAAATACATTTCCGTCAGAAAAGTCCCAACGAAATACTCCATGACTGTAGATAGGAACCCTTCTTGTAATAATATAAGCATAATATCCTTAAATCCTCATGCAGATATATTTTATTATAAACTAAACTGTAGTATTTGTCCATGCGACACGGACACACGCCTATGTGAATCCCTCCCCTTGTGTGCGTGTGCGCGTGCGAATATCAGAGTCCTTTAACAGTCCCAGAAGTTAGGCAAACCTATTGAAACACATACACCAAGGCACATCTGATTGAGTCCTCCTTAAAGAGGAAGGAGAGTTCTGTGAGTTCTGGTTTTCTCCTTTAGAGATGTTCATGTAAAGTTACTTACCCGACCACGCACCCGGTAAATATGCTTTAGTGTTTAAAAGCAACTGTCATGTGATCTACTACCTTGATAAGCTGTAATTTAAATAACTTGCTAACTGAGAAAAAACCATTGTGTTTTGTGAATTTTTGTTGTCCAAGTTGGAACATCATCTAACATCAACTGCATTAGTTGTTCTGCATCCTTAATTAGAAATGCAAATTCCATCCTACGTTTAATATTTATTTAGTTGATAAGATGATTTCATTCTGTTGCATTCTCTTTTTAGGTGGAAAAGTCTGCCGAGGAATGGGGTGGACATGCCGTAGAGGCAGACGGGCTGAAACTGCGCCCTCTCATCGGCACTGTGACACAATATGACCAAGATGGAGGCTATATCAACCAGACTACGTTCTTTCCAAGCAGTGCCCTGCAGGATGGTAAAGATCTGAATTCAGAAAAAGTGCTGGTTTCTGAATTCAGTGTGTGTCATGCTCCAAAGCTTAAAAAATTATTTTGGTTCCGTTTTACACCATTGGATGTCATGTTTCGAGTCGGTTTTTCATCAGACATTGCTTATTTCAGTCTGAAGAGCCAGTAGGTTCGAAACATCATGTCCAATGGTGTAACAAAATAATATATATAATTTTTTTAAGCTTTGGCGCAAGCATTTGCAGACTGTTTACAAGGAGTGCAAGGCGTTTTGCCTGCTGTGTTTACCATATTTGATGCTGCTTTGAATTATGTTTTATAACTTTCAGCTTGCATTATTTATTTTTTGATATACGCATCTTGGGCTCTATTTTCGTCCATGCTAAACCTCTTATCCCTAAACATTTTCGAATAGTACAACTAGCCGATCTATATGGACACATTGTCTTATGTTTCCTCCCCTATTTGCAAGGGTATGAGCCAATGAAGGGAGACTGGGTCCAAGCACAGTATTTCGTCAATCCAACCCAGTGGACCAGCCAGGCTCAATCAGTGGCTCCCTTACGCTACTGCCGTTTAGATCAGGTAATGTCCATATTTGAATAGTTAGGCCAGATACTAAGGTACTTAGTGTTTAGGCCCTGAAGCACCATGTTGACGTGACACTCACACATGGCCTACATTTAACCCATTAAAAACAGGAAAGCATCTGTTCCATTTTAAAATGTTTAATAATTTAGTTCTATTTGATTTGTTTTAACACAAGTTACACAACTCTTCTCTGGTCCATGAGACAAAACATTTTCAAGATGGGGGGATCATGTCCTCTGCTCAATTCCGTCTCTAGGTTCACATTACCAGTATGTATGGTAATAATGGGACGGTAGAAGACAACGTGTTCTTCAGCCTGGACTCTCTGCTGCTGCCTGCTGACTACCGGCCCACGCCAGGGGACCTGGTGAACCTGGTGGTCATGGAGAGCAGTCAGTCCTTGTGGAGCTGGAGGGCCTTATGCATGGCCCCGACCGAACAACGGTAGCAAGAGAAGCCTTTCAACTAGGGCTGGACAATTAACCCACATTTTGAACCAATAACTGACTTTTAATCTTGCTCATGTAGGTTAATCAAATGATTCAGAAGCAGGGTTTTCTTTTCTTTATCAATGAATCGAGACACAGATTCAATTCTAATAGTGTTCTTTATAATCGACTAAATTGATTAGTCTAACCACTTGTTATGTTGGTTATGTTTGTTATGTTTGTATTGTTCAATGGTGGCGTGCAAATATCTAAAATGGCACATCTACAAGCTCACAACTATGAGCGTGTAGATCAGCTATTTAAAAGACTAAATTAATAAGTTGTATCGAGACAAGAGTTTACCAACTTTCTATTGACTCTTAAATCACAAGACTCGCCTGCTGCTTAATACAACTTTGCTAATAGATGTACAGTCCCTGGTTGCACTGATCTTAATTTCCCATTCAGGATGAGATCTTATGATGCTAACTCACTAAACAACATGCTTTGTGTGTGCTTTTCCTCGCAACAGTGTGAATGGTTTTGCTAAGCCTACTCCTGAGGCTGACATCCAGAATCTCCTAAAGAATAAAAAGGGACTGGAGGTCACAATGTATGGTAACTTTGGGACTCTGTTACTTGGGGGAAGCGGAAGGCTGGTATTCTGGATTCAGTGAGTGTAACTATTGAATGTGTTATGAAAATACCTTTCTTATTCTAGAACATGTATATTGTTTTTAGCCTATGTCTCCTGTAGTGACACTTTCTAGCTGCATTGACACCTTCCACTTAACACTTTGCTTGCTTGTAATTTTAGTGAATGTAACTTTATTCTACTATTAGACTCCTTATAATCACAGGTGCTGTAGTCAATTTTCAGCCAAATCCTTCAAATATAAATGATCTAAATAAATGGCATAATAAGAGTCGACATGTATATCTCATAATGTGTTCTCATTAAATTCCCTTCTTTGCACCAAAAAAGGAACAACGGTACAGAGACCCAAACTCTGACACACTGCGAGTTGTCCGGCTGGGACTCGCAAGAACAGTTCACCTTCTGTAAGTTCAAAGACCTTTCCTCAGCAAAGCGGGACAAGGTAGTGTTGCAGTCTCTCGGCAGTGAGGTTCAGGACCCCAAAAACGCAGCCTTAACTACCCTCGGTTCCAAAAATGGGTCCGCTGTTGTTGACAATGTCAACGGTCCAGTAAAGTCGGTCAGGAATGACATTGAGCCGGAGGAGGTCGTGGTCACTCCTAAGCCTGCTGAAAGGACACAGGAGATGGAGGCGGAACTGAAACCAGGGAAGAGGCTGGCAATTGAAGTGAATTGCACTGCCAAGTAAGTTAACTCTTAACGAATTAACTCTTAACTTAAATGTCTGCCGGGGAATTCATCAGAATAAAGGCGCTAGACTGCCAAGCAGATGCGCAGATTTTACTCTGAAAAGCCCTGCCTTCCATTTCCCCTCAAAACCGGGAGGTGAAATCTTCCATTACTACGTTGCGCTACCTCGTCTGAGAAGGAGGAGGAGGAGAAGCGTTAATATTCCAAAACGAGATGCTTGATTATGTCAGAAATTATAACATTAGAACATTGCACATCAAAACCATGCAGAGCACCGTAGATTTAGAGTAAAGAGGCCGTAAATAAGGGAGTAAACGTCAGTGCGCATGCGCAAAACATGACAAAATGGTAAATGGTGCATTTATATAGCACCTTTATCCAAGGCGCTTTACATAGATTGTGCATTACATTCACCCATTCACACACACATTCATACACTGATGGCGGTCGGAAACCATGCAAGGTACCAACCAGCACATCAGGAGCAATTAGGGGTTCAGTGTCTTGCTCAAGGACACTTCGACACTAACTCTGGGGGAGCCCGGGTTCGAACTGGCGACCTTGCGGTTTCCATCCGGAAACTCTACCCCTGAGCCACCGCCAGCAATGGGAGCTGTCAAAAAATGGATTACAGCGATCCCGTTTTTATCATTAAAAAGTATTCTGCCATAGTAGACACTGTGTTAAAAGCAGATGTAGTAATTGTTGTAGTAGTGATTGCATGATTGCATCAGTAGTGGCTGTATCACAAGTAGAGCGCCTGACCGATTCCGAAGTACACAACAAGCAAACGAGGAAATATAAAATACACACACAAATTGAACTTTATTTTATTCTACCAATTAAGCCCTATTCTTTTGAACTTGTAGATTGGCTATTTCAGAAAATAAATTAATATGTAAAACAGGACATCGTCCAAAAAAAGTCAAATAATGGCTTGATTATGTTGTCGGGCTCTAATCACAAGCAGTGGTGGCAGAGTCATGAGATGTCTGAAGGTTGTTTTGGCATGCTGTGTGGACAGTAAATAATGTGTGTGACTTGTGTTTGGGGACTTCTGTGCTTCAGAAACCCAGGGAGTTGTGCTGAGCTGTTGTTGCTGCACTTCTCCTCCTTCACCATCGGGAGGCGCCTGGAGGTCATGGTGGCCAGCCAAGAGGAGACCCTGCTGCAGCCCAGTATGCCCTACAATCCCCAGCGGCCCTCCTTCCCTATCCCTCAGGAACCCACCCACGTCATCACTGTTACAGCTCCGCCTCCTCAAAGGTTCCACTAATAATAACCACCAGTGTTGTTTTTTGGCAGCAAATTTTAGTCTCTTGAATAGTTTTCATTTAGTCACCTGGAATGTTTTAGTGTTAGTCTAGTTTTAGTCGACTAAATGTCATAAGATTTTAGTCGACTAAATCTACAGTTGATTTAGTCAAACAAAATGTATTTTGGCGGACCTTGATGCCGTTGTAATTTCACTTTCTGAAAATAGCCAATCGGCTATTCAATAGGGGAGAGTGTAACAGGAGTCATGTAATGTTAATGTTAATTGAGTGAAGTTCGACAAAATACAGATCGGCTAAATAAATCGGCTAAATAGCCGATCAGCTATTTTCAGCATGCAACTAATTGTAAAATGACTTATACTGGATCTCTTGTCCATTAGTCCCTTCCTAACATTTTAGTCTAGTTTTTTTTTGTTGATGAAATTGTCAGTATATTTAGTCTTAGTTTTAGTCATCATAGCTTATAGTTTCTATTTAGTCTTAGTTTTAGTGGACGAAATCAACACTAATGACCACCAACCTGGTCGTTTTCCTAGTTTCAGTAAACAGGATTCCTTGTATGATCACTAACGGGAAGAGAATGATATCGAAATGCTTGTGCACAGAAACGATTGGTGAGCAATTTCTTGCTTGTAATACCCACCGTCACATTTTGTAATATCGGTGAACAGTGCTTCATGGAAATGTTCTGTACCTGACCCGCAGATAACATGGCTGCGTTTATGTCTTCCATGCTTTGATGAACTAGGTGTGCCTAACCTTTCCTTGGATTAACGGAATGTTTTGATCTCCCCCGCCCAGGCTCATTAGCCGGAGGCTGCCTCAGTTTCTGGGCAACTACTCTATCCCCCATGCTTTGAGAGAGTGCGTGGACGGCGAGGGGGACGTGCTGGTAGTCCAGCCCTGCCTAGGAGAGGTGAGTTCTGTAACGACCTGCAGGGAGTTATGAAGCCTGGTTTATACTATTTTAATCATCCGAAATGTTTTAGTCTAGTTTTAGTTGACTAAATCTCAGTCAAATTTTAGTCGACTAAATCTACAGTTGATTTTGTAGCCAAAAGTTTATTTTGGCAGGCATTTGTCTTAGTTTTAGTCATCATAGCTTAGCTCTTATTTCATTTCTATTAGTATTCATCAGTGAAAAAAGGTAGTCGATGAACATTTTTTGTCATAGTCAATGGAATCAACACTGACACTCTTCCATGGCTGATTCCTCCTGCTCAGGTCCTGTCTGCATCCAACATGTGCTCACGTTTCTCTGCCCTGCTGTGGATGGAGGAGCTGAACGCAGTGGCAGAGATGAAGTCTCTCACCATCACTGGAGCCCTCCTCCGGAAGGGAGCCGTTTACCTGCACCTCGAAGTGCTGGGATTGGCCGAGGGACGACCCAACCTCTCCGTAGGTGAGGATGATGAGGCTGAATGGGGCCGGGCAATTAACCGGAAATATATGAAAACCGATATCTTGCTTATGTACTGAAGGTTAATAGAAAGACATTTGTGGATATTTTTTTATTTCTTATACATGATCAATGAATCTACACAAAAAAAATTGAATAGATCTTTCATAATGTTGGCGTACACAAATTGTGAAAATAGTCCATCTACAAGCTGCTTGTAGATCTTCTATTTTCTCAATTTGTTTCCAGTTTTATAATCATTCATTAATTGTAATCGAGGCAAAACTTTGAAATAAACATGATATTGATTTTGAAGTCGTATCGCTCAGCCTTAAGACAGAATGTGTAGTTGTGTCCCAAAGCCAGTCTTTTTTTTGTATGTGTTTTTTTTTTTGTGGCTTTCGCTTTATTTAAAAAAATGTTATGGAGGCCAAGGTGCCTGAGGCACAGCCCAGTCCCCCAAAGCCTGTCTTATGTTGGTAACTTCATGCATGTTGCAAATATGATACATGCTGGGTCTACTTAACAGGTGATCGCCTTACACTGAAGAAACCACAGAGTGGTGGAATGGTGCTGGAATACTTTGCCTATGTAACAGAGGTAAGCTCAGCACTGTCAAAACATGAAAATGGTTTTAAACGCACATGGGCCTGATTCACTAAGCTGTTATGCCAAGCTGTTACGCCAACATTTTATCTTTTTAATTTCGTCCCTGAATTTGGACTGGCATCTGCTTGTTGTCATTAGACTGATAATGGTGCCTAAAATAAAATGTGTATGTGCCCAACATTTGTCAACACATAAAATAGAAAAAAGACAAAATGTCAAACGATCTATTGCTTGTATGCAATATTATAACTATGATGCAATAATAAAGTATCATACATCCATGATACATCCCATGAACGCAATCTTATCATCTGATGAGGATTCAGTGGATGATATCTAGATGAGTCCATTACACCATTTCCACGTGAACTCTGACTTTCAGACAAAAACAAGGAACACCAGCAATACACACACATCAAGGCTGTAAGTCGGTTTATGTGAATCGCAAGTCGGTTTATGTGCAAATGGGCACCCCTTTAGTCACTTTATTTAGGCACCATTTAGAAATGGATCAACCAACTGTAAAAGCTTGTTTTATTCTTAGTGCGATGACCTATATAGGGCTTAATCCATTGAGACCTGGAACGCATCCATGTCACGTTAGCGTTTAACCACATTAACCATTAACCCATTTTGGGGCGGGAACCCGTTTTGGTGTTTTAAACATTGTTATAATTTAGCTATTGAAAAATAGCAGATCTACAAGCTCATAGCGCGCCACCGAGTGGCGCGCTATGAACTTGTAGGTCTGCTATTTTTGAAAAATCTTTAAAATGTGCCTCAAATCTTTCCGAAAATTGTCATGATTTAGAAAACCTTTTTTTTTTTAAATTTCGACGTCAGGCCTGAATGGGTTAAGTGATTAATCATGATTAGTATAATCCTTAAGTGTGATCATCTCTTTACTGAAAACAGCTGATCTAGTAGATCAAGTTTACAGCTTGTAAATTAACTATTTTTGGCTTTTTAAAGTGGTTAATAAACTCAGTTTGATAGATGACCAGTGCTTTTGTTTTTGTGCGACAGATTCGCGACGAGACTGTGAGTCTGAGAGTCAACCCCGACTTTCAGAGGGACTATCTGGGAGAACCTCTGGATGTAGAATTCACCTACAACAGGTCAGACAGATAGCCGGGGAGCCACAGGCCCAACATTTTAGAGGACCTGTGATGTCATGCCATACTTTTTATTTGTGTTTTTTCTATTAATTTGGTCATTGGGGTCCACAAAATAAGAGGCCTGCTCTGCCGGAAACATCATGACCATTTTTGTATACCACACCATAGACAACCTATTTTCCAATTTTCATCATGCTTTAAAACTAGGGGTTTTTCATGATTCTGAATTGATTCCAAGCATTAGTTTTGCAAGAAAAACACTCCTTGGGCTAAAACGGCCTTAGCATTCATCACAAATGTGATGAGGTCAGCACATTTGGGCACATTTGAGCAACTGGCTATGGCCGAATTTAGGCCAAGGAGTGTTTTTCGTGTAAAACTAATGCTTGGAATGGATTCAGAATCATGAAAAACAGCAGGAAAGCCACAACAAAACACAACATATTTTTTTATTAATTTGTTCAATGCCAAAAACGCAATTAAATCGTCAATTGCAATTATTTGTGACAAGTAATCGTGGCAGCCCCAGTGCAGTAATGCACAGATCAATTATACTGACAAATGAGTATACTAAAATGTGCCAAAGGGACAAGCAGGTTCCATTGCACTTTCCACCTTCAACCTGGTGTCTCTATTTTGGGCATGTCATTATACTTAGTAAAACATTGCTGATCTACAAGGCAAGCTGACAAAGGGTCACATGGTGTGACCCTTGGTCCATACACATTACCCATGATTTATTACATTTTCTCCCCCCAAATTATATGCCTAGATTGACTATGAGACGATGTCACCAGGCAATGGAGCAAGCCACGCAATTTCGGCAGAGTAAGTATGTGTTTTATTTGCATTGCTAATTTTCTACATGTGTGTGTGTGTGTGTGTGTGTGTGTGTGTGTATATATACACACAGTGGAATTAAATGCATCATTCTCATTGGCTTGCTTCTTTGGAGATGGCAGCGTGTCACCTCAGGAGAGGTCTGCACCTATATTGAAGGTCACATTTCACACCTGTGCTGCATTACACTGGCTAGTGGCTACCAATTGACTGTAGAATTGTTTTTTTTAAATTGTGTTAATCACCTATAATGCTCTCCATCGGCCGGCGCCTGGCCCCAATCTAATTAACTGAATTAGTGTAAGTAAGTAAAGTACATAATATAAATATAAACAGTCAAGTTCAAACAAGTTAAAAACTGAAAAATATTACAATAGTATAGTAATACAGTACAACAAAGATTAAACAAAACCAAAACATGCATGTACAAGTGAGTCGGGTATAAACTACATGGGGAAAATGTTTAGCAAATAAAATGGTTAACAATTTGGTTGCTTTTGATGGAATTCTTCGTCAATTAATGTACTTTATCAATATGAAAATTAACTTAACACTGACCCGTTTGCTAGGCAACACCTTCGTCAGCACCAGGAGACGTGCGCGCGCATTCCATAGGGTCCCATTAAAAGTAGGATCTTCTTTGGCTGTTATCTCTGAAACCAGGGCTTAAAGTTCTCCGTCCTGGGGACTTCATATGGGCCATTTATGAGATCAGTGCGGATCTGCAAAAATAATTAAATAAGGGGGGGTGGGGCGTGTATGTAGCCATGGCCACGGTGTGAATGACATAAACGCAACATAGACTTGCTAAGTTGCTACTAGTCAAGAGATCTCTCCAAAGTCCAAACTACCAAGCATCCATTCCCTCTCAAATAATATTTACGTACATCGATCAGCTGCTCAAAATGAAAATACATTTCCGTCTTTTTGCTTTAACCCCTGTCTGAAACTACGAGCGCTGTCCGTGGTGATGATCATCCATCCGATGTTCGGATCTGATTTGTGATTGCTCCCGGCATATTAAAGTTTCTTACAATGGAGCTCTGTAACCCGGATGTGAAAACATGGTAATCTGCCCTATTGTGGCTGACACAGCTAATTACCCTCTATCGCCAGTCGCCACCCGGTGGCAGTTAACTAACATTCTCTTAAAACCATCGACTGACTCAGCATTTTTCTTTAGCACCCCAAGATAATTCTCTCCACCACCCTGTTGTCCAGTTCTGTTTCCCAGCAAGATCGTTATTCAGAAACCCCAGTGGACAGGATCATGGATGGAGGCAGACGGAGAAGAGAAGACCACAGAGGACGATCAGGTGAAAAGCTCCACTCCAACCTTATTTCGTCACTGTCTGGCAGAAACCTCTTATCTCAATGTTCTAACTTTGTTGTAACTTGTCCTTATTTTGACATGCACAGTATAGGGATGCTAGGGTTCATGTACTAGGAAAAAAGACATTACTACAGTTTAAATTGTTTTTCAGTATGAAAAGGTTTTCTTCATTTTCTTTTTACTCTGTAAGCAGTCTACAAGAGGGTCTGGATGTGTCTAATCTTGCAACCTGCTGGACCGATCGGATCAAATCTCACAGAAGGACCTCTACTCATTTTTCTTTTTTTTTATCCAAATCTGCAGGTGACAACCATGGAAAATGGGGAGAAGGTGTCAAGCATCTCAGTCGACATGAAGTCAAAGACAACGCAGACTAAAGGTGACTGAATCGACACACACACACACACACACACACACACACACACACACGTTTCCTGTGGTCCTTGAAGTGGGGTCTGGGGACCCCCAGGTGTACTTAGGGAGGCCCCTTTTGGCAGTAGTTCCCCCATCTGAAAATGGGCCCCCATCTGAATTTTTTTTGTGCCAGGGACACCCGGAAGAGAAGATCAAGATTTGTGTTAAGAAATGCAAAATTGTTGAAATTATTTCAAACACTTTAAAGATTTTTCATAAATGCATGCCGTGATGTGATGTACAGCTGCTATTTTTGAATAGTCAACATATAAAATATGGATGCAGGGGTTAATATGATTGTGATGTGTATTAACACATTTTGCTGGGGACCTCCTGGAACGCCTTCACGGACCCCACTTTGAGAACCAGTGCATCATGGGTCTTTAACTCTTGAGAACGTACAAATGGTACATTTGTGCACTCTCAGTTATGGGGGTCTGTGAAATTAAAACGTTAACCAGTGGTGTACATCAGGGGTTCTCAACGTTTTTGGCTGGGGACCCCCGGAAATGCTTTGGCCATGTCTCGCGGAAGCAGAAAAGGAAAATAATGTGGGGACCCCCCCAAAATAATTTGGCGACCCCCTGAGGGGTTGAGAACCCCTGGTGTACAGGGCACAATGTTGAGAACCCCTGGTGTACATGGCCAATGCTGAATCCGATAACAAAATGATGGGTGAAACGTATCGTGTGTTGGTCGTCTTCCAGGCGGTGGTCTGCCCCCTGCCACACCCAGGGAAGGGCACCTCTTCAACCCCAGCCTCAACCCCTCTCAGAGGGAGGCAGTGAAGAGGATCCTGACAGGGGAATGTCGGCCTACTCCATATGTGCTTTTTGGACCACCTGGAACTGGCAAGACTGTCACCCTTATAGAGACTATACTGCAGGTATTACATAGCTCAACAACCAGGCACTAGAGGGTGCTGTTGTTTGACGTGTCAACCACAAGGCACATTTCACCACCAACCTTCTCACATGTGTGCACACTACAGCACAAACCAATCAGATCTCCACTCCTATTAGTATTAAGTGTAATCGAATATTTAAACATAATGGATAATTTCATAAAATTATATTTGATTTGAAAGGGAGATTTGATCTGATCCAGAATCCGGTCCAGCAGTTTGCAACATTAGCCCCACTGATCTCACTGAACCCAGTTAAGACACACAGATGGGGTTAAATTCGTTCTACTGCTATGCTGCAAAAATGTGGTATTTCCTACCAACGGTCATAAATGTGTTACCTCTGCCAAAACTGCTGCAGATGGCTGCTAATTGTAACTGGCTCCTGTAAGAAATCTAAGCTAATCACAGGAAATTACCCCCCCACCCTCAACTTAACTTTTAGATCTGCTATTTTTGCATGACAAAGTTGTGCGACAAGGTATAATAAAAAAGTATGTTGATTTGTTCAGAATGCCAGGAAGACTGGAGGCTCATTCATGTGTATCTAAAGGGGATCCATTAAGTGGTCAATCGATTCTTGCTTATACATATTTTGATTATCCAATTAACCGTAAAAAATAATCAATCGAAGAATCGCTAAGAAGTTGCACACTGTTTTGATTATTTGTTTTGCCCTTGAGATGCCCATATAGTTGGTATTTGTTCAATCGCCCCTCTGAGTTGTTGTTTTCCCAACCTTCCAGGTGTACCACTTTGTGCCCAGCAGCCGTCTGCTGGTGTGCACCCCCTCCAACAGCGCTGCCGACCTCGTCTGCATTCGTCTGCATGACAGTGGCTTCCTGCATGCCGCCAGCCTGGCTCGCATCAACGCCTTCTCTAGGCATGAAGAGGTAGTTCAGTCCATCTCATTGTGCCCTGTTCAGTTCAGTTCAGTTCAGATATTTGTAATAACTGTAAGAATGTTTTTAAAGGAGTAGTTCAATGACAACCAAAACAAACTTGGCAGTGGCTAAACACAGCCAGAAATAAATCTGGCAAAAAAAAACACAGCTGTTCTTTGGTCTCCAGGACCAGAATAAAGAACCAATGATCTAGGTTGGAGATTAATTTTGTCCAGTCCACAAAAAAATAAAATACTTGTGAATGAAATCAAAGTTGCTCAGTCAATTGTTCTCCTCAGTCGATCCCAGAGGTTCTGAAACAGTACTCCAGGGCAGGGGACGACATCCGCCATGCTGCTTTCCACAGGATTGTGGTCAGCACCTGTTCCAGTGCCGGCATGCTGCATCATATAGGACTCCAGTAAGACACGGGGGCGTGTCAAGGACCCCCACATTTTAATATGTATTTGGCCACACACCCCCATCTAAACATTATTTGGTGCCAGCCAGGGACCAGGTGTAGATGTAAGAGCAACATTAATTCTAAACCCTGTCTTCCTTCCTACAGTTTGGGCCATTTCACTCATGTGTTTGTGGATGAAGCCGGCCAGGCAACGGAGCCCGAGGCACTCATCCCCATAAGCCTTGTGTCGGAGAGAAATGGACAGGTTGGAGCTGCTTTTGTCTGCTGCATCTCTCTCTCTCTCTCTGTTCATCTTTTTCTTTTCAACCTTCAATGTCCAAGGGATCTGTCGCCAAATTATTTTGGGGGTTCCCCAGATTTATTAAAAAATAAAAACAAAAGTCATGGCCAACGATTTTCCGGGGGTCCCCAGCCAAAAGCGTTGAACCCCTGACATAGCAAAGAAAACAATTGAGCACGATGCCAGGTAAACATCAAACCTTCCATCTGTCTTGAGATCCTAATTTGTTGCGTTTTGCGTCCCAAAACACAGTATATAGGTAATGAACCCATTAAACCAACGGCCACTGCATCCACGGGACTCACTACTGTACAGTAATAATAATCCACGTTAAAAAACCAAATTTCGCAAACATATGTGGTAAAACGATAAACGACAGACATGACCCGCATCCGACCTCATCCTATGTTATAAACAATACAATCCACGTAGGAAGCGGCGTTGTAGAAACACGATAGTAGTTTGATAATCATAACACCAGGGCGCCGCCATCTTGCTCAGCGAGACAGGCAGCGCTGAACGCCACCTCAGACCAGAGCTATTTAGAGAGAGAGAGTCCAGACAACAGCTCGGTCAGTGACCCATGAATGAACAGTGAACGGAGTTGTCGCAACTCTCACCTAAACGGCGCTGCCTCAGACGGTCTCAAACCAAAGATTATTTACTTCTTTGACAGAGGAACTCTGCCGTGACATGAGCAGACCTGATTGAATGGTAATGTGTTTTTCCGAGCTTGTAGACCTGCACATTTTCTTTTTTTTCGCGGCTTTCGCCTTTATTTTATATTTTTTATAAAGGGACAGACAGTAGGCTGACAGGAAATGGGGGAGAGAGATGGGGGAGTGACATGCAGTAAAGGCCGTTGGGATCGGTAGTCGAACTGGTAGGCTACCGGCCAAGGTGCCTGGACCGCTGAGCCACGGCCCAGGCCTAGACCTGCATATTTTGGCTAAAATCCGTCATTGGACATGACAAAGGAGGAAATGAGAGACTTCAATTGAGCTGTGCATAAATGCACCATACACTTTATTTAGCTCACTGAGTATGCCACAAAGTATTTCATTTACTTATTTTATTTTACTTTATTTATTTTGGTGCTATTTAATTTACTTTGTTTGCATAAAGGCCTACTTTGCACTGCTGTTTGCATAGTTAATTGCAATTGCAACAGCATGCTATATCTAAATAACATTCTTCGCATTTTTGGACTAAATAACGACGAGAACAAGTGACCAACATACATCTGTATAGTAACTGTCATCTATCAAAAGCAGATATAACTAGATAAAATCAACCTGTTGGTGGCGCTATAACAGGCTAATGTGAAAAGGGTGGAATATATTCCTCAGCCTAGTAGGAAAGTCTGAAAGATTTCGCGTAAATTGCACGCTGCGTTCACCGTTTGAGGTTTTTTGTTCAAAACGGGTCAATCCTACAAACTTTGATAGCCAATGTTAGCCAATTAGGATGGAATATGACGTATCGGACAGATCAGTCTTGAACACATGACTATAGAGATAGTGGGTAACGATTTGCAGGATTTTTGGACAGAATCTGGTAATATAAAGAGTAATATAAAGAAATATGTTTTTTTGACGGCCTCCTGCGGTGCTATAACAGGCCGTTCTGGAAAAATTGGGGCAGAGGTTCATCGTTGGCATCCAGGGAGTGTGTGTGTGTGTGTGTGTGTGTGTGTGTGTGTGTCAACGACCGGGTTAACGGACGGACTCACACAGACTCACACACACTGACGGAGTGCAAAACATACTCTCTCCCCATGCCTTCAGCCTGGTGGAGACAACAATAATCTATCAAACATGACTCACTCCACCATTTTTCAGACCTCTTCAGACTCTCCTTCCACCCCCTAGCGCTCCTCACTCCTTATAGCACTTCTTGTTTCCCCATGTTTGATAGATTATTGTTGTCTCCACCAGGCTGAAGGCATGGGGAGAGAGTATGTTTTGCACTCCGTCCGTCCGTGTGTCCGTCCGTCCGTCCGTCCGTCTGTGAACAGCTAATCTCCGGCACCGTTAACCCGGTCGATGCCAAATTTTGCACACACACTCCCTGGATGCCAACGATGAACCTCTGCCCCAAAATTTCCAGAACGGCCTGTTATAGCGCCACCAGGAGGCCGCTTTGTGCAAAACAAGTTTTTGGACAGTACACCTACAGATTTTGTCCAAACATCACGCAAATTGGTACACAGTCTCTCTAGAGCCATTCAACGAAACGCGTCTTTCAGATTTCTCAGACTCCATCCTGATTGGCTAAGATTGGCTTCCAAAGTTCGCAGGAGTGCTCAGTTTCAAACAAAATGCTGCAAATCATGAACACATCGTGTGATTTCCGTAAAATTGTGCACGCACATTCCCACTAGGCCGAGGAAGAAATGCCACGTGAACATTTTCAACTCGGCCTCATGGTGGCGCTATAACTGGCCGAAAAGTGTTTTTACCTCTAACTGCACGGATCTGTGGATAACTTTGTATGCCAACTCCCTAGAGGCCAAGGAAAAACCTTTGCCTGGAATTCTTCTCATCTGCTCTTTATAGCGCCACCAGGAGGCCGACATATGTAAAACACATTTTCTAATATTACTCCTTCAGATTTTATCCTAATTTCACGCAAATCGGTACACATGCTCTCCATAGTCATGTGATCAAGACTGGTTTGTTTCATTTCTCATAATCCACCCTCATTGGCCATGATTGGCTTCTAAACTTTTCAGGAGTAGCCCGCTTTGCACCCGTTTTGTACAAATCGCCACAACTACTCAACGCAGCGTCCGATTGTGGTGAAACTGTGCATGCATATTCCCACTAGGCTTTGGAAGAAATGCCACTTGACAGTTTTCAAATCAGCCTCATGGTGGCGCTACAACAGGCCAAGCATCACACACACACACTCCTATCCTCCTGGTGGAGACCTGTGCCCAGAAGGGCACTTTTTTTAGTTACATTTAATTTATAATGGATTGTTTGCAGATAGTCCTGGCCGGAGACCCCCGTCAGCTGGGGCCCTTGGTGAAGTCCAAGCAGGCTCTGGCCTTTGGCCTGGGAGTGTCTCTGCTGGAGAGGCTGATGACCAATCCACTGTACAGCAGAGAGAGCTGGGGATACAACCCTAAACTGGTCAGCATAATGCACACGCACACACACACACACACCAGTGTTGATTTCGTCGACTAAAACTATGACAATTCTTTTTTCGTCGACTACCTTTTTCCACTGACAAAATAAATGAAAACTAAGCTCTGATGACTAAAACTAAGACTAGTTTATATTTGTTGACGAAATTGTCAATATATTTAGACTAAAATGCTAGGATGGGAATAGTGGACAAGACAAGTCATTTTACACTTGGTTGCATGCTGAAAATAGCTGATCTACAAGCTCACAACGTGTCACGCTGCTACACGTAGTGAGCTTGTAGATCGGCTATTTCAGCAAGCGTAAAATCAGCCATTACGACGGCATCAAGGCCCGCCGAAATACATTTAGTCGACTAAAACTAGACTAACACTAAAACATTCCAGGTGACTAAAATGTGACTTAAACTAAATAAACTATTCAAAAATATAATATTGCTGCCAAATCCAACACTAACACACACACCTTTTATCTTATGAAATGCATTTGCCACCAGGTGACCAAACTGATTGACAACTACCGTTCCCATGAGGCCTTGCTGCGTCTCCCATCCAAGCTGTTCTACCACGGGGAGCTGTGTATGAAGGCTAACAGGGCCACGGTGGACTCTCTGCTTCAGTGGAAGAGCCTGCCTCGCTGGGGCTTCCCACTGCTCTTCCATGGGCTCAGGGTGAGGACAGGATGCCTCGGAAGGAACACTGTTCAAACTTTTTCATTTACTGCCAACACTGTTATTTAAAAGGATAAGAAATACATAAAACAAAGCTGCACTCTGTAGGTTTCCTCTTCTAGCCCGGATTTGAACCTGGACTATAAATGTTTTAGTCACTATAAAGTGCTGCTATTTTTACCATTGACCTAATAGATCACCCCCAGTTCAAATATGTTTATTTTGGGGTGTCCCCCAGTTCAAATGTGATTGTGTCCACCAGTTCAAATATGTGACCAGATTTGAATGAGAGCCTGCCAACACGCAAAATCCAGATTTTCACCAGAGGAGAAAACCTTTTTTTTATAGTTAATAGCACAGGCAGACTCTTCACATACTAGAGCATGTCTGAAATAAGTGTCAGGGCTGAAATTGACTTGTAAATATGAAATAAATGTAGCTAGGTGTAATGTTAGAGACCACAGAAGTGAACCTTTCAAGCCTGTTTTCTCAAATCACTGTTTTCTGCAAGACATTACTCTATAAACCACATCTCCAAAACTGGTGGGTCAAACTGAACAACCAACGGTTGAGAACCACTGCTTTAATCCGTGTTGTACCTCCACCACAGGGCACAGAGATGAGGGAGGGTTACAACCCATCCTGGTACAACCCAGCGGAGGCTGTCCAGGTCATGCGCTACTGCTGCCAGCTGGCCAAGAAGCTGTACAACCCTGTGGACGCCGCTGACATAGGCGTCATCGCCCCCTACAGGAAACAAGTACAACAACCACAGCTTTTCAAATTGAGCCTCTTTTGCTTCACAGGTCTTAACCAATATTATACAAAGGCTCTGTCCCATTTTGTGTAGCACAGTGGTTCTCCAAACGTTTTGATTTCAACTACCGGTAAGCTACGATGACTAAATGTATTGACAATTTCGTCAACAAATAAAAACTAGACTAAAATGTTAGGAAGGGACTAGTGGACAAGAGATCCAGTATAAGTCATTTGATTTTACATTTGGTTGCATGCTGAAAATAGCAGATCTACAAGCTCACAACGCGTCGCAGCGCGTTGTGAGCGTTGATCGGCTATTTTCAGCAAGTTTAAAAACGGCCATTACGACGGCATCAATGTCCACCAAAATACATTTTAGTAGACTAAATCACCTGTAGATTTAGTCGACTAAAATCTTAATTCTTTTAATTCTTAAAATGTGACTAAAATTAAATAAACTATTGAAGAGACTGACTAAAACTGAATTTGCTGCCAAAAACAACTCTGCAAAGATCCCCATAATGCAAGCTCAAGACGCAGATCGGCTATTTTCACAGTTATTTAGAGTTTGTGTGTGAGTTTGAAGTGGTTAAGTGTGTATTTACTATGAATAGTATTAACAAGAGCTTATGACTAAATAACTTAATTGGATCCACTGGAATGGCGGTTATTTCTTTTGCCCCATTTTCTGAAATGTCACAGTTTTCTGCCTGACGGCGACGTTATGTGAAATGGATAATGCTTTCGGGTGGGTGGGGGACAGAAAACATTCACAGAGAATAGCCGATTTACAGGCTTGCGATGTGATAGTTGTATTGAGCTTGTTGGAGATAGTCTATTTTCGGTGAAGAGATTTAATGTAGAGGGTAAAAAGGAAAGGGTGTGTTTTCTTAAAGTTGTAGTGAAATGGCTTTTTTGGGCATTTTATTTTGAAGTTTCAGCCTCAGACAGCAGTTTGAGTTTCTGAACCAATCAGAGTGTCACATCCATCCAGGCTATGGGACCTAGGTCTACGTGTATGCAGAGTGATTTGTTTACAAAGTGACAGAGACAGCAGAAAAGCCAGGGGATTTTTTTTCTAACCTGTACACAACCTATATACATATTGTAGTGTGATGATTAAGTTGAAAACGAGTAATACACTGTCCGGATGTCATCTTGAATTGGATTAAAAACTGAGGATTTCTGTAATCAGTAGCAGCTGTGATTTGAGGACGTGCAGCTATGGGAATCAAATGGGTGAGCTTCTTTTTTATCGGCTTTTATCGATGTGTATCTCTACACGTCATCATGCAGCACGTTTTCATTTTAAGGAAGTAATTACATTTTTATTTGTATGGACTTTTGATATAAAAACACAAATGAGAATTTTACCTTTTTTTTTGGCATCCATTGTTAGGTATGCCCATATGATGACCACGCATATGGTCTAAACGTGTGAAAAACGTATTTTTCATTTCACTACACCTTTAAACACGCCGTTGTGATTCGACAAACCTTTTAGTTTGTACTGGTTCTAAAACTTTTTGGGGCCAGCGTCCTTTAACCCCGCAACACCCATTTCAAATGTATTGTAGGCTAAGTTTCTGCTCTGAAAATGTTTATTATTCTGTTGCTTATAAAAACATAACACAACACAATCAAATCAAATAGCAGAGTTACATTAAACTGGATTGTTTTATTCATTTAGCCTACTTCCCAAGGTGAGAGGGGGGAAAACAAATAATTGTATAGCCTTTAAATAAATAGGCCAGGGGTGCAATTCTATTATATCCTGTTAAACAGTTACAGTTCTATATCAGAGCAGACTCTAACTGGGTCTCGTTATTGATCATTTGGTTCAGGTATCAAACAAGAAACACTGCAATATTAATAATAATTCCACTGTAAAATACATATGTATGTCAAAACAGAAAAGCGTTATGAACTGTTTTGTATTAATTGAATACATTTTGTATACATTTTTTGTGGACCGATTTGTTTGTAGTCATGGCAGCCAGGTCCCACTTTATGTGGTTATTTAACACAAACAGCTTAAATATGGAGGTAAGAGATTTCTGCTCGACAGTAGTCTTGCGTAGCCAGACAAGTCTGGAACTACACCTCCCAAAATCCGAGAGGAAGCTGGCATTTCCGTTCATGAAAATATAATTTTAAAATATCTTTAGATTTTATTTTTTAATTAATTTCCATTTCTGTTAAGCAGCAAGCTATATTATGCTTCAGTGGTTTTCACATCCACTTTATCGCTTTACTTTATGATCAGAGCTTCCGTGCTCCAGAACATTGTGGGAGTCAACAGGCCATGCGAGACTAGCCTGACAGTAGCCTGCAAGATCCCTATGCTTTTGGCGGAACAAACTAGCGCTGGAAAAGCGACTTCCTCCCGCTCCCCTCCTCCCCAGTAGAACGCAGTGGAGAACACTGAAGTCACCAAATTTGGAGCGACGATCCTCTGCACTCTTATTGGTAGTGAAATACAAGGCTGGTTCACTCCAACTCCTATGCCTCTTCCCTCCTATGCCGCTTCGCTCACCCAGGCTTTTTTTTTTTCTCCTTTGAAAACTAAACGCCTGCAGTTTCCGAGGCTAGCCTGACAGTGACGATATGTACATTCCGTCAATAAATGTGCAGTCTTATTACACATGCATGCATCTTCTATCCTCAATGAGTTTTTCTCTCTCTTCTCAGTCTGAGAAGATCCGTCTGCTGCTGAGCAAGGTGGGCTTGTCAGACATCAAAGTGGGCTCTGTGGAGGAGTTCCAGGGACAGGAGTACCTGGTCATCATCCTGAGCACTGTAAGTCATTGGTTTCATGTCAAGGACCTCCAAATTGAAAATATTTTGCAGGGACCTCCAGAAGAGAAGATTTGTGTTAAACTTACAAAATAAATTAAAATACTTACTAGATTAAAATGCTAGATTTTTAAATGTGTTCAAAATAGCAGACACAGCCACAGTATAAATTGATAAAGTGGTTAAAATGATTGTGACGCTATATTTTTTGTGCGTTGGCCTATTCAAAGCTTTGGCTGTTATGGTTAAAACTATAGAATGTGTCTTGAAATGTAGTGGAGTGAAAGTCATAAGTAACAAAATATATAGAGTACTCGAGTAAAGTACAGATACTTGAATAAATGTGATACCATTGGATTCTGACATGTTGTCTCTGGCTCCACCTTGTGGATTTGATCATGAATGCAATCTGAGCCCTGCCACAGTAATGTATTGTACATCATGGGGGATACATGCACCTACTGAAGAGAACCTTTCATATCAAAAAGGTTGCATAACCATTGGATTAACCTTGTTCGACAGTACGCTTTTACTGTCGGGTGGAAAACCGCATATGTCCAAAACTGTTACTTTTCAGGTTTCAAATTCAAAAGTAGGAGATCTACAAGCTCAAAACACCTCAATCTATTACTTTAAATGCTTTTGTGACGCTGTAGGATGATCAAGTGCGGTTTTAACACTTTTTTTTTGCCCAGGAATCTTTCAGAATAAAGGCGCTAGAGTGCCCAGCAGATAAAGCTGATTTTACCCTGAAAAGCCCTGCCTTCCATTTCCCCCCAAAACCGGGAGGTATAATTTTCCATTACTACCTCGTGCTACCTCAGTCCTATACAAAATGCACACCCCCACTGCCCTAGGGACCTCCAGGATATGCACAGCCACACCAGAACATGCTCTCGACCCCCCCAGGCTCCAAAACACGCACAATGGACAGAACTTTTCTCCACACTGCTGTCCAGGTGTGGAACACCCTACCAGAGCATGTAGTGGACTCCATCACAGACAATGGCCTTCAAGCCTTTAAACGCAGAGTTCATAGACATCTCCTGACCAGCCCTCACACTGACTGTTGAGCTGCAGTGAACCATTTGATTGGCCAATGGATATGTATCTTATCTTACTTGGCTATTGTTCACAATTGCGTTAATATTCCAAACAAGATACTTGATTAAGTCAGAAATGAGGACAACATTGCCGTTCTGATCGAAACCATGGAGAGCGACGTAGATTTAGAGCAAATGGACAGTTTTGTCGGGCCGTAAACAAGGAAGTGAACGGCTGCGCGCATGCTGCGCAAAACATGTACGAGAGCGCTGCACAAGGCATTGACTAGCAACGGCCCTGTCAAAAAATAGATTTTAGGGATCCAGTTTTATACCATTAAAAAAAGACCTAAAGATGTCTCCACATGTCATGGGCCTTCTACGGGTGTAATTACAATTTACAATTTAGGCATTTAGCAGACGCTCTTAATCCAGAGCGACTTACATTAAGCAAGAACAAAAAGCATGGGAAAACATCACATATATAAACAGCATTTATCAAGAAACATGCGTAAGCTAAGAACGTAACTAGAACATATCTATATATAATGACACTATACATATAAGCTATACATATATATTATACTATGCTGTACTGTTATTGTGCTGTCTACATGACATGCTATAAGTCTGTTTCAAATGCTATCTAAGTCTAAAAAAGTGCTGTCTAAGGGGGTAGGGTAAGTGCTATGGGCCATGGTGGAGTCTGAAAAGGTGAGTTTTCAAACTACGGCGGAAGATCGGGAGTGATGCTGCAGTTCTGATTGCAACGGGAAGTGCGTTCCACAGTTTTGGGGCCAGAAGGGAGAAGAGTTTGGGACGTGTGGAGCGTTGTCCCGGCGTTTTTAGTGAGGGTACTTCCAGCTTCCCTGCGTTGGCTGATCTGAGTGCTCGGGAGGGTTTGTAGGGTTCAATCATGCTTGCAAGATATGGGGGAGCCATACCTTTGGTTGCTTTAAATGCCAGCAGTTTTGTATTCTGTGCGGGCAGCGACCGGGAGCCAGTGCAGGGAGCGGAGCAGGGGGGAGACATGTGAGAATTTTGGCTGGTTGAAGACCAAGCGAGCTGCGGCATTTTGGATCAGTTGGAGAGGCTTAAGTGCACATGCCGGTAGGCCAGTGAGGAGGGAGTTACAATAGTCAAGTTTTGACAAGACTGTTAAAACTTATAAAGACATGTGGGGATGGGGATGTCTTGGCCACAAAAGCTGTTAATTTACACTTATCTATGATAAGGTGATAATTGTCATTGCATGTACTCCTAGGGGCTGTACATTACAGTACTGAGACATTTTCCTTGTTGTCCCATCAACACACAGGTGCGTTCAAACGAGTCGTTACCTGCTAATGACATACAGAATGCCCTTGGCTTTCTAGCCAACCCCAAGCGCTTCAACGTGGCCATCACCCGACCCAAAGCCCTGCTCATCATTGTTGGAAACCCCCATATTCTCATTAGGGTAAGTGACCACGGAACTCGCTCTTTCTTTGGTGTGTCGTCCAGTTGGCTAACCCCAGAGCCTTAGATATAGACAGTTACGCAAACTGCGTTCACTTCATGGAGCCAGTCCAATGGCTGCTCTCCTACATAGACTTCTATTGAGCATGGGGACAACCAACTGGGACATGTCCTGGACCGGAAGTAGGCAGAAATGCATTGGACTCAGGCAACAGCCCAGCTTTAATGATCTTAAATCCCTTTATTTTAGATTGTGTTGTAGTAGTACTACAACATAAACATTAAAGAGACTTTAGTTGTTACTGTACAATACTTTAAAACAGTTGTCATGTTGCACACATGCTTAAAATTGCTCTTATTTGCGCCGCCCTCGTTGAAAACAATCCATTTCCAACTCCAGCTTGTCTCAGTTCAGGCTGCATGAACAGCGCTCGAGCGCTCTGTTTCTGCCCCCTCTATTTATATCGTAACTGTTCTATTAGATGGCTCTGGCTAACCATAACCTTAACCTCACAGAAACTATGCCTAAACACAACCTCAGAACACTAGGCTGACGCCCTAATGCAACTAGTACATCATGTTATTCTTTTTAATTGATTTTCATTTTGACTTTGGTTTTCCTTCAGGATCCGTGCTTCAGAGCTCTGCTGCAGTACAGCTTTGACAACGGGGCCTTCATGGGCTGTGACCCTCCGGCCTTTCTCAGGGAGTCACGCAGGTAGAGACTGAGTTGCCTCTAAATTAATTAATATATCTCTTGAAAATGTGGGGGAAAATAAAGAAATGTATATAAAAATACAATATATTATATGAATAGTATATATAGATTATTTTTTTCGGGTTAATGTGGTTAAGAGACCTGATTCAAATGATTATCCAAGCAGGTTAAAATCAAAGACTACATACAGTATTCTACTATTTGACTAATTTAGTTTTTTCTGCGCTGACGCAGGGAACCAGAGGGGCAAGGGAACCCAAAAGCGGACATTCCTCAACATGCATCTGCCTCCATTCCACCTTCCAACTAGTTTGTATTTAACTAAAAGTTATTTATTTTCTTTGCTGTCTCCGCATACTTGTCTCCCCTCTCTGAGTTGCAGCAGTCTTGTAATATTGTTTTTTCCTCTGCATGGACCAACTGCGGCTAAATAAAGACAACGATGCTTACTGCACAATCATTTGATTACATCATGTTATTAAACTGATGTGCTTGGCTACACAGATACTTTTTTAAGACCAATACATGTTCCTGTACAACACTGAAGTAGCAAAAATAGCAGATCTAAAACGTGCCACGATGTCCTGTGTTTTGAGCTTGTAGATCTGCTGTTCTTGCTATTTGAAAAGTAACAGTTTTAAACATGAGGTTTCCACCTGACTGCAACGATATATTATGCCAGAGCAGTTACACTGTTCATTTGTCAAGAAGGGTAGGTAATGATGTTGAAATTATTTGGCTAAAAATATAAAAATTCCTGGAACTATAGCAAGTAATCAAACTGCCACACAATCTGTCTGATTCATAGCCAGGGAGTTGATTCATTACATCAGTGGTTCTCAAAGTGGGATCCGGGGAGCACCACGGGTCCTTGCGTGTGTCCCCATAGATAGATGTGTTAATACAGCATCTCACTAATTTTAACCACTTTATCCATGTTATACGTTGGCTATAGATATATCATGGTGCGGTCGTTCTCAAACGTTCTCAGTCACTCATCAAATCATGAGTGACTGATGCCCAGCCAGTGTCTACACTCCTCTGTGTGGAGGCACCGTCTGCCTAACACGGCCCATGTGACAATTGAGTGGGACAGTCAGCCCTGCTGGAGCCCTGCAGGGGGGGGGTCCAATCTGTAGAAGTCAATGACCGTCTAATGGGCACGGAGGAGACAGCTTTTATCTGTATGTTATGCTGCCAGGTAGGCCATCGACCCCCCCCCCCCCCCCCCCCCAACACACACTCACTCTGTATGTGTTTATACCAGTGGTTCTCATCATTTTAATTTCACAGGCCCCGATAACTCTGAGTGTACAGATGTTATCGAGTTAAATACCCTGTAAGGCTCCATTTGAAACCAGTTAAATACCCTGTAAGGCTCCATTTGGAACCACTTCAAGGAAACCCTGAGGGTCCCTGTCCTAAATCCCACACTGCTGAGAACCAGCGTTACACTTGTCCCAATTTCTGTTGGTGGAGACGGTCTATGTCTCAGTATGAATTGAATTGTCCTCATTACATGGCATTTAGCTCAATTGCATGTTCTTTGTGTTTTTGAAGATAAGCCCAATGCATTTACAGCATTAAGAGCTTTTTTTTAGCACACAGTTGTCATCCCATGTACAGTGTAGAATTGTACACTGCACAGTTTGCCATCATAATCACTAATGTAGTACACATTTTTCATCAAGTTCATAGGTCATCATTGCAGGTCCTTTTTAGAGATGAGTGGTTCCCAAGCGGTGCAAACCTCTGGTTTGCTGTGAAAAAAGTCTGGCCGTCCTGTGGGATTTTGTAACAACACCATTATTGGCATTGCATCAATACAATTGAAAACCACTTCGATCCCCCAGACACGCACACACTAAGCTCAATGCATCAAGTTTTATAGGTAGGGTTCGGGCAGACCATACATTACCAAGACAAACACAACGTCTACAAGGCGGCATTAAGCCCAGCAAAAGCCCCCCACTGGGTTGCCGGCAGGGGGAGCTTGTTATATGTGTGGGGCCCCATTGTTCTCCCAAATTGGTCTGTGACACTAATTGCTCAGTTAGACCCCTAGCCTATCTGGCTGTCCCTCGTCTGTCCTGGCCAGAGCCAGCCTCTACTCATCATAACTAGGCTGTAAAACATTGGAGGGTCCTTGTTGGTTGGCTGGCTGAGTGATAGTATTGGAGACACGGGCTGGGAGTTAGAAGGGAGGATATGATGAGAGGGGCCAGTCAGACTGGGCTCCAGCCAAACCAACAGCTAGGCTGGCGGCTGGAATAGAGACCTGATTCAATTTGTGAGAGAGCCCTCAGGCACAAGCCCCAAGATACACATCTCTGCCTGGAGACACTACAACCTCCCCTTGTAAGAGTGTCTGACTGCTTCTTACACACTTTACCAATGCCTGGATTTACACGTTTTAATATGATTAGTCTGTTAAATTAAATATAGTTATAGTGACACTAAGGAAATTAATGAGTGGATTTTTTTTTTAAATAAATCTGAATCCGAATTGCTATTGCCACTTTGTATTTGTTGTACATAGGAGAAACATAGTGACGTGCAGTTGATGCATTACCAGCAGTTGATTTCAACCTACTGAATAACTAAATATGGCTGACGATGCCTACCTTTCTATTTGGTGTGCCAGCATAAAGGACCGTTCACACTGAGCACTAACTATAAATGTTATACTTATATACTTTTAAAAATCGTTAAATAAGTGGATGGCAAAGTTCACACCAACTATTAAAGAAATATAATACTTAACGTTATTTACATTACTTTATTTGTTTATTCAACGGATTCGAACACATTTTATACAAAATATAAAAAACATACAAGAAACAAAGACTACAAAAAGTACAAATAGAAACGGTTATAGTTATAATGCTCAGTGTGAGCTGCCCTTAATACAGATACTTTTGGGACACAAAGGAAGGAGCTGCCGGCTTCAGTGCTGCATATCTGCCAATCCAAGTTTACAATAATGTTTATTTTGAACAAGCTGAGCCTGTAACATTTAGCATGTGGATCTGAGTGTGTTATTGGCATATCAAAGCCAGGAGACACACTGCTCTGCTAATGAGAGCGAGGGGCTCTGATGAGTTCTCTTTTGAAGAACCCCCCTCCAATTTGTAAGTAGGGACATGAAAGAGCTGAGCGATATGGAGGAGACTGGCTGTCTAAACACACCTTTTCTCCAAAGCCTATGTTGATCTAGAAAAGACATACCATATCATTGATTTTCTATTCTCCTAATCTCACTGCAGGAGTTGTTTTTACTTTTGCCTCTCTAAGTCATTCTGAGATTTTATTCACACCTAAAGAGTCAGAACAAGTCAAACTATGGCTTGACATTTTTGAGTTTGGATAGGAATTCTTTCCATTTGTGCTCTCATTTACAAAATGCTGTACCCCCACCAACTGCATATATATACTTCCCCCATTTTTTAATTATATTTTGACACTTTGACATCGCTCTGGCAATGTAAACGTATGTTTTCTCATGCCAATAAAGCTCCTTTGAATTGAATTGATTGAATACAATTATGGTGCAAATATTCTTTGGCAAAGAATGAACTCACCTTTCTTTTTAAAGATTTGTGTAAACCATATAACAAAGTATCACTGCAGTCACTCTGGAGCCTGACATAAATGCATGAAAATGTAAATTCTCATGGTTGGGCTGCACTGTAATCTAGTGAAAGCTGGTGGCTTGCCCATTGTCCCTCCACCCACCCTGCATAATATACACCATGCCCCCCCCCCCCCCCCTGTCTGCAGTCATCACAAAACAAAGCCGTCTCAGCGTCTTTGATAGGTACTTGATAACAGACTAACTGACTGATGGGGCTGGCTGGCCTCTGATGGGGCTGGCTGGCCTTGCCCTATATAAAGGGCCAAGACAGCCAGAGTGAGAGTATTCATTCATTCCCCTGCAAGCAACAGCCTCAGCAGAACTACCTCCAGCACTACCAGGACTTTGACCATTAGAATGACTGTGTTCTCCTTCACCGTGGTGGCTCTCTTGGCACTGGCATGCCCGTCGATGGCCTTTGACATGGGCCAGTCGACCCGCTGCGTCCCCATCCCGGACCAGATGAAGATCTGTAAGGACGTGGGCTACTCTGAGATGCGGCTGCCCAACTTGCTGGGCCACAGCAATGTGGAGCTCGAGGTGGTCCCCCGCTCAGAGGACTGGAGGCCCCTTCTGCAGAGCGGCTGTCACCCCCAGGCTCAGGAATTCATATGCTCCCTCATCGCTCCGGTCTGCCTTGACACGTAAGGACATTTCTAGTTCTACCCTTGCATTTGTTTGCTCTGTTCCTTTTATTTCTTATCTCATCACTGTGGATTCCAGCTTCCCTCCAAACTGGTGGGGAGCTGAAATCCAAGCCTGCCATTTCATTTAAGTTTGTGCACTTTAATTATCCGTTACTCGATGTCTGACGGTTGCACAATTATCTCATTCCAGGTTTATCCAGCCATGCCGCAATTTGTGTGTGGCAGTGAGGGACAGCTGTGCCCCTGTGCTGGCCTGCCAGGGTCACGCCTGGCCTGAGGTCCTCAACTGTGACCGCTTCCCTGCCCAGGAAGATACGTGTCTATCCCCCCATCCAAAACTCAGCCATTTTCCCAAAGGTATGTTTGTGACATGTACATTTAATTTAAGATTTTCAAGACGATATTTAAGATGAACACCATATTCTGCTCATAATTATCACCTCCACTAAAGTTATCTTATGCTTTCTCTCTTTTACAGATTTACCAAAACCTGCATGTCAAAATTGCCCAGAGGTGGTTAATTCCCCTGCAAAGAAAACTGTTCTGGATGCCTTGTGTCAGCATGACTTCGGTAAGCCCCACTGCAATCTATGATTTATAACAATGCTATTTTTTTGCGCATGTATTTATGAATATATTTGATGTATGAAATAACATCCTCGATCAAGTCACTCACTCCTCTTTTCTCTCTGCAGCGGTGAGCGCCAAGCTGTATCGCCGTCGCCAGCCAATGGGAGACCCGGAGTTTGAGATCGACGGCCGTGTGGAGTTCATCCGCCAGGGTCCCCTGCTCCCCTACGACACTCGGCATCTCCTGCAGCAGTGGCTGCTCATCAACCTGCGCTGTGCCGACACCCTGGTGCGCCCCGGACGGACACAGCTCTACCTGCTCACCGGCAGCGTGCAGCATGACGGCAGCGTGGTTCTCACCCGCCTGTTCCCTTGGCACAAGAAGGACGCCAACATCACTGTGGCCACCAGGAAATGGAGGCACCATAGATGCTGAATGGAGTAGTAATGACAAAAGATTAAGAAGCTGTGAATCTGCACATGTTGTGAAGTGACAGAGTCACACAACAATGGACTTGAGTCAAAAGTCAAGAAGATGATTAGATATGAGCATGTTGTGGACTTTGGTGGTCAGTTTATTTGTGAACTAGATTAGAGTGGAGATTCAGGGTATAATAGGAAGAGCTGGACTCAGACAAAGATACCCTCTGCTGCCATCTGTGGCTCACTTACAGTATCGCACCTCTGCTCCGAGGTATTGGAGTCAATGCACTAAAGATTTGTACATAGTAATGTAAACTATTTTAAATAATTTATTATATGTGGCTTGTGCATAGTTCTGTATTTATGAGTGTCTGTTGATTTTATAGGATGATAATAAATTTATATTTACTCTTAATATGTCTCCAATGTTTATTTTATTTACATAATTATTGCGTGGCCATGGTAGTCAATAATCGATACATCATTAGCCATATGGCCTCTGCCCATGGACCAGTCAGTCACATAAATTAATCACAGTTAGGTTATGTAGGTTCAGCTACAAGAGTCTTAATATTTTTCACTTTATTGCCACTACAATAAGCAGTGACAATAACGATTCACTAAAGATAATGAATGAATGAACATAAATATTTTTCAATGAACATAAATAGGAGAAAAGTAGCCATATATAAAGTGGTTAACAGAGTGGGCACATTGTGACATGGGGAGGGACAACTTTACCTATTCTCAACATTACCTCAATGCTTCATTTAGTGATAGCGAATTCATTAGACATGGGTGTTATTCGTTAAAATTAAGTTTGACCATTAATATAGCTACAGTGAGGATGTGTAGACAATGGGGATCCATTTCACACCATCACTAACTAGAACAGGCATTATGATTATCCATAACGTATCTTTGTATGAATGAAATGTTATTTTGACCAATCTGTAATACAATATAACTAACTTAACTGTAGTTAATGGTATCCATGCTCTGCTATTGAGACATTTATATCATGGAAACCTCATTATGTCCATTATGTTATGTTTCAGGATTCAAATTCAAAAATGGCAAAAGTAGTAGATCTACAAGCTCAAACGCGTTTCGAATTCTGCAAATTCTGCTACTTTTGATACTATTGTACTATTTTTCTTTGTATGATCTATTGTAATTTTGAGGTATTTGTACTTTACTTGAGTATTTCCAATTTTCAGTACTTTTACTTCTACTCCACTACATCTCAGAGCCAACATTTTTACTTTTACTCCACTACAATTATGTGAAAACCTTAGTTACTAGTTACTTTGGAGATTTAAATTTTGATTAGAAAACCAATCCTATACATTTCGGCCATTTGAAAATAGCCGATCTAAAAGCTCACAATGCGTTGCAACGTGACGCATTGTGAGCTTGTAGATCTGCTATTCTCAGTAGATTTTGTACACATTTTGAACATGTGAAATGGCACATTCTGAATCTGCACAATGAGTGCTTTAACTTTTAGTACTTTAAGTACATTTTGATGCCGATACTTTTGTACTTTTACTCAAGTACATTTTCAATTCCATACTTTTACTTGTAACTAAGTAGTTCTAAATTGCAGTATTGGTACTTTTACTTAAGTAAAACAATTGAGTACTTTTTCCACCACTGATATCCTGTAGTAGTCAACAGGAGTGCAGGACTCAGGACCACCACTGGTTGATATTGCATGAATTCATCCTCTACCCAAACGGGCTGTGTGCTAAAGCGCAACAGTAGAAATGTCACGTCAGTGCTCGCACATGGGACTAGGGCAGGATTTACCAAACCTTTTAGCTTGAGACCCAAAAGAGAATTGGTTTATGTCACCCTGGGACCCAAACTAGTGAAAATAGCAGATCTATAAGCCCACAATGCATTGGACATCTTAAAAGTCCCCTCCCCCTTCTTAATTTATTTAGGAAATTATTTTGAACCCAACCCAATCTTTTGAAATAGTAATAATTAGTTATTATAATTGGAGAATGAATAGTGTCATTTTCAGTATCCATCTTTCGAGAGGAATGGATCGGTACAATAATGTTTCCAGCCATGGTGAGACTACATGCATGCGGTTATCAGGTGCTGTGCGACAGATTCGAGAGAATGAAGACTATGTGTGGTACATGTCATACATACAAGCTCATTTCTGTAGGCTATACCATGCTACATGTTTATCTCACTATTGCAGATTTAATTTTTTTTAATGGTCTCCACGCAACGCATTTGCTCTACTAGTCCTACATTGTAGGACTAGTAGCATGCCAAAGTTTGTGCTATTGCCATTGAGAATGCATTGGGCGTTTAAGTTAAATAACTCAGAAACTACAAATCATTTCAAAGTAAAAAGTTCCAGCATATGTCTCCACAGTAAGCTGAATTATAAAATGTGTGAATGGAGTTTCTAGGTGAAAGTGATTTTTTGACGTGCCATAGAGCTACCATTGAGCCCCATTATACATTTCTCAAATTTGAAAGCACTATATTTCTAAAACTATGAAACATTTCAAAGATTCCTTTTCAGGCAAACATGTCCACCGTAAGATGAACCTAAATAGGTTTGAATGGGGTTTCTAGGTGTAAGTATGTAGGACTATAGTAGCATGCCAAATTTGTGCTATTGCCATT
>NC_136810.1:23802594-23957881 GCF_951216825.1 Electrona antarctica
CAACACATCTCGAGCTTGTTGATCTGATTTTTTATTTATTTTTTAATCCTGCAAAGTAGTAGTAGTAGTTTTGGACATATGACCCTAACCCTTCCACCCGACAGATGGACATGATGGTTTTTCATGTCAAGGACCACCAAATTGACAATCATTAGCCTCGCAGACCCCCATTAGAAAATATACGCCAAGGACCCCCATAAGAGATGATTTGTACGGCTCTAGCAGTGATTCTCAACCCGTTTAATTTCAAGGACCCCCAGTTTGACATGCATTAGGCTACGGACCCCCATTTAATGGAATTTTGGGATGCCAATGTATATTGTAAAATGTATTATATATCAAATTAATTTAACTCTGAGAGCATACAAATGGAACCAAATGGACCAGTTAGGGTTCATTTGGTTCCATTTGTACACTCGCTGAGTTACAGACCCATAAGGGTCCATTTGAGTGAGGAACCATTGTATGTAAGGACCTATTGAAACACAATTATATGAAACAACAACACTGTTAACATTTAGACAATATTTAGTTTTGATCTATTCAGACATTGTACTACTTGGTACATGAGAGTTGATCAGTGGCAAAAAGCGAGGATGAAAGGGAGTGATGTCATGAGGGAGGTGTCCTGAGGTGGAACCCAAAGCCAAGATGTTTCATTTGATCATTATCTGCCCCAAAAGTATTATTTCATTATTGTTTTTAGCATTAAGGTTTAAATGGTTGTAATAACATATTTGAACTGTTGAAAAAGACCCACAATAAGGAATCAAGTCAAAATGAAAATGGATCATGGAACGTGAATGTTTTAAGGCAGGTTACTGTGAGAAAAGAAGCAAGTTCCTTTATAGTTATCTTAGCAACAAACGCTAAAACATTCTTTGTCAAAGACATTTTGCACATAATAAAGTTGCGTGAGAAAAGACTCGTACTACTATAGGCGATATTTGATGTTTAATCGTGCCGGCTTGATACTCATTCTCACTATGATGATTTGTATGAAAGCAGCCCTCAGGGGTAAACCTGGCTCAAGCGATAGAAATTAGCTGTGTGTGTGTGTGTGTGTGTGTGTGTGTGTGTGTGTGTGTGTGTGTGTGTGTGTGTGTGTGTGTGTGTGTGTGTGTGTGTGAGAGAATGAGTTGCTAAGTATTTAATAGGCCATGGGTCTGTATGAGCCACAATGGAGATCTCTGGAAGGAGGCTGATGAAAAGAGAAAACTATTTACTACTGGGAGAGAACTGTTTGGCGCATGTTAAACTATGGCCAGCGATTCATTGTCTCTGGTGTCTATCATTTAATAGGCCGGTTGACGTAATGAAAGAGAGCGGACCCACCTTCTGCCACTCCAGAAAAAAGGGACCCGGCCTTATCTGCATTGAGAAGCGGCATTTAGAGCCTCTCGGCCAATCACGGCACGGCTCCTATAGTAAAAAGAAAAAAAAGTGCAGAGAGTGCAGGCCCTAAAAAGAGGAAGAGGAGAGCACTGTTGTTTTCTCCCTCCAGACTTTAATGAAGTTGGCCTGGTCACTCCCAGGGAGAGATTTAAGGAGAGTTTAGTGTCATTGAGCTGTGACTGGAGCTGGAGGGAGAGAGAGAGAGAGAGAAGTGTCAGGGTTAACCGTGTGAACAGGATGGTCTCAGGCCAGTGGCGCAAGAAGACGAAGAATATGGCTGGGTCTCTTCCTCCTGCTCCACAGGGGTTTGGGAGCACGGGGAAGAGCTTCCTCATTGACAATCTGCTGAGATCATCAGGGACGGCGGCGGCGGCGGCCATAATTGCGGAGGAGGGGAGGATAAGCGGATATCATCATCATCATCATCATCGGAGGCAAGCACCTTGTTGTGAATCCCCACGGAGGACGTCCTACTCCTGGGGCCTTCAGCATGGAGCGTACCCATTGATCAGCCATCAGGGCCAGGTGCTTCCACAGTACTGTCAACAGGTCAAAGACCTCCTAGGCAGCCCTTTTCTGCCAAACACAGGTAAACCAATATAGTTTTAACAAATCTAATGTACCTCTTCCTTTCCCCCCTCTTCCTTTTCATTGTTATTTTATTTGTCTGTCTGTCTGTCTGTCTGTCTGTCTGTCTGTCTGTCTGTCTGTCTGTCTGTCTGTCTGTCTGTCTGTCTGTCTGTCTGTCTGTCTGTGTGTCTGTGTCTATTTCTCCATTTATACAAAAATAATTGTCATGCATTGTCTATTTCCATTGTCTATGTATTGTCTATTTCTCCAACCAGTTTGATTTTTATAATCTATTCAACATGTTTTTCTTTCACGGTTTATTATCAGCTAATAACAAGGAACACAAATGTCCATACTGTACCTGCCATTAACTGTAACGGCTCATAGATCGTACAGACAAATATTCTACCAAATGAGCAATACATAATATAATTAGTTCAAATTCAATAGTATTATTAAACAATATTTTTGTTTATCTTCACATCACATCAGCTTTAAAAAAAAATATATATTAATACTGAAATGTTGAAGTTGTCTAAGTAATTGAAATTGTTACTAATCAAGTAATTGTGTGTTTGAATTTGTACTTACGAGGCTCAGTGGTTAATGTATTGTAAACTAAAATCACCGTTTTCTCCTCCACAATGCCATACATGTCTTTGCTCTAACAGTAAAGGACATTTCAATTTCAAGTAGCTCTAGCTTCATGATGCTGGCAATTCACAGTTTTGTGTGTAATTTAAATAAGCAAACTTAACTACTATACAATTCAACCACTTCAGTGTAGATAGATTGTACCATAGATTGATTATAAACAGACTATGGTAGCTCCACAGGTGCATTTGATTTTGAGTCTGAGCCAGGAACTCTCAAAGTAAATGAGTAGATAGTGTAAGGTTGCTTTTATTGATCGCTATGACATGTCATACAGTATCTTTGCTTTTCTCGTAAATCATTGTCCTACTTGATCATGCTACAGTGTCACACAAAAGTAGCAGATCCACAAGCTCGAAACGCACAAAGCTACGCCTTTAACAGACGTTCTTATCAGAGTGACCAGTGGTGGAAAGTAGCGAAGTACATTTACTCAAGTACAAAAATAGCCAAACTACCAGCTCACAACATGTTACACTGTGAGCTTGTGGATCTGCTATTTTCTAAAGATTTTGAAAACAAAAAAGCATTTCTACTTTAAGTCGCTTATTATTGCATTGGTGGAAGAGTATTTCTTCCACCAATGAGAGTGAGTATATGTGCTACCATGTGTTAACTGTAAAACTGTACAAAAGGAGCAGGAGATATATTTCCTCATGCACAGTAAATTCCCTGAGTGTTAAACCTGCAATCTGGGACTTATTTGAAAGAATAAGTTATTTTAATCTGTATAGACTAGACTAGCATGTACATTATAATTAATTGGTCATGTGCAGTGGTTGGAGGTGGTCTGAATTGAGGATGTATAGTCTTGCCGTCACAGACAGATAACTGTTAGGTGGTCTGATTCATAGTCCCTATACTTACTAGTATACTCCATTGAGAACTGTAGGATACTTTACTGGTTGACATGGGGCGACTGTGGCTCAAGAGGTAGAGCAGGTCGTCCAATGATCCATGGGTCGGCGGTTCGAATCCCGGCTCCTCCTGTCTACATGTCGAAGTGTCCTTGGGCAAGACACTGAACCCCAAATTGCTCCCGATGTGCTGGTTGGTACCTTGCATGGCTTCCGCCGCAATCGGTGTATGAATGTGTGTGTGAATGGGTGAATGTAATGCACAATCTATGTAAAGCGCCTTGGATAAAGGCGCTATATAAATGCACCATTTACCATTTTATAGTACTGCCTGAGGCTAGTGAATACAATCTCTTTGCTTTGCTCTCCTCTGGCAAAGCAAGGGATTGTGCTTTGGAAGTACAGCGTAGGTTTGGCCTCCCACGTGGTAGACCCTGGTTCAGAAGGGTATTTAGTCCAGTTTTCTTGGAGTTTGTTACAGATATGTGGTGCATAAAAAAACATACTGCTCCACCCACATTTATCTTTGGTTTTTAGGGACAGATGGCAGACGACCTGAGAGATGTGGATGGTTCATGATATCACACACGGTCAGAAATGTATTTTGGCCCTGTAGGTTTAGTTCACCCTCTGAGGGTGTACAAGATGTAATCAAAGGGTACATTTATATATAGTGCCTTTATCCAAAGCACTTCACAATGTGTATTACATTCACACACACAAGGCACCAACATGTTCATTGGGAGCAAATGGTGGTTCCGTGTCTTGAGCAAGAACACTTGGACACAAATCCAGGGGGAGCTGCATTTTTTGGGGGGTGGCGGATGTTACGGGATTTTGGTGGAACTATCGCTCAAGGAAATTACGTTGACGCTTTACAAATCTGTTTACATTCTCCATGTGAAATATATATCGTATCCGGGGGAAATACATCTGGCGGCCCGACACTTCCGCCGATACACTCTCTGCTTTAGGTCGTGACCAGGCTTTTCTCTTCGCAGATGAGTAAGGCTGGGACCGAGGCTAGGGGGAGCTGAGGATCTAACCGGAAACTTTACGCTTTATCCCAAGCGATCGCTCTACCTCCTGAGCCACTGCCGCACGGCCCCCTTGTACATAATGTACTCATATGTACCTCCTGAGCCACTGCCGCACGGCCCCCTTGTACATAATGTACTCATATGTACCTCCTGAGCCACTGCCGCACGGCCCCCTTGTACATAATGTACTCATATGTACCTCCTGAGCCACTGCCGCACGGCCCCCTTGTACATAATGTACTCATATGTACCTCCTGAGCCACTGCCGCACGGCCCCCTTGTACATAATGTACTCATATGTACCTCCTGAGCCACTGCCGCACGGCCCCCTTGTACATAATGTACTCATATGTACCTCCTGAGCCACTGCCGCACGGCCCCCTTGTACATAATGTACTCATATGGGTCCATTTAGTTACAATCATTGTGCACACTGAGAGTTAAATTAACACTTCGGTGTGGCATGCATATATACGTGTACTATCACAGTGGGTGTGGGGTTCCAGGGGGTCCCCAGTAAAAAAATTGTTTAAACCAGTTGAACAACTTTAACCATACATCAACAACAAGCTCACAATGTGATGCGTTGTGAGCTTATTGAACTGAACATGGAAAACCTTTGAGAACCACTGTTGTGTTGTTCTGGCAGCAAATTTTAGTCACCTGGAATGTTTTAGTGTTAGTCTAGTTTTAGTCGACTAAATAACATAAGATTTTAGTCGACTAAATCTACAGTTGATTTAGTCGACTGAAATGTTTTTTGGCGGGCCTTGATGCCGTCGTAATGACTGTTTTTTTCAATTGCTGAAAATAGCCGATCTACTCTACTTTGTGAGCTTGTAGATCAGCATGCAACTAATTGTAAAATGACTGGATCTCTTGTCCATTAGTCCCTTCCTAACATTTTAGTCTAGTTTTTTATTTGTTGACGAAATTGTCAGTATATTTAGTCTTAGTTATTTAGTCTTAGCTTTAGTCATCATAGCTTAGTTTTTATTTAGTTTCCATTTAGTTTTCGTCAGTGGAAAAAGGTAGTCGACGAACATTTTTAGTCTTAGTTTTAGTAGACGAAATCAACACTGGAACCACTGTACCATCACATCTTGCTACCACATACTGCATCAACAACAGTACAACGTATTAGTAGAAGTAGAAAGTAGAGTGCCCATGTGGCGCAATAGTAAAAGTGCCTGCCCACCATTGTGGAGGTTGTGGGTTCAAATCCACCATGGTGTGTGTCTATGGTTCCCAAACTGTGGTGCGTGCACCCCTTGTGGTGCGCGAGCGCCTTCTAGGGGGGGGGGGGGGGGGGACGACATGAAAAGGCTAATGGTGGTGGAGGAGTAGGATGAAGGCTATTATATATCGTCCTTGTGGGTGCTCCTCGCTGGCAGGTGAGTCGGTATAGGATACAACAGCGGTGACAGAAATGTGTGTGGGGAGGAATTAAATACATGAATTGGCATGAAACGGCTCAAAACAAAAAAGTAGACAGTAGAAGCTATTATTTGGCGTTTTAAACATTGTGTTATACTTTAGCTATTAAAAAATAGCAGATCTACAAGCGCGGCACCGAGTGCCACGCTACAAGCTTGTAGGTCTGCTAGTTTTGAAAAATCATCAAAATGTGGCACAAATCTTTGAATATATATTTCAGAGCGAACATTTTTAACTAAAATATTTGCTTCTGGCCTTCTGGGGGGTCCTTGGAACTTCATATTTTGAGATGGTGGTCCGTGGCCCAATAGAGATAATTCTGGGGGTCCTTGACATGAAAAAGGTTGGCACCACTGACATAGAAACATAGGTTTTTCAGAAAAAATTTAGGATTTAGAAGCCTTTTTTTTCAGTCCGAAATGGATTAATATGAAACTATGTACTTTGTGTATGTGTTTCCCTGCAGGCATGGTGCTGAGCAGCAGTGTTTTCCTGCAGGGCCCGGCGACGCAGCAGCAGTACCTCCTGGCAACGTGCTGCGGTGGGTCCAGCCCGCCTCCCGTCTTCCCCAGTGAGTGTTGTGTTGCGTTGCATGGCCTCATCAGCCATGCATCATCAGCTCCCCTCTATAGAGCCTTCACCGCGGGGGGCTCTCCGCTGGCTTTCTGCAGCTAATTACCAATTGCTACGCCAAGGAGCTAATTCTCCGCTCAACTACTGCACAGCACTATTCATGGCCATTCACGGTTGTTTAGGGTGGTGGATGGGGATGTGTGTGTGTGTGTGTGTGTGTGTGTGTGTGTGTGTGTGTGAGGGGTCCCCCCCGGGGACCCTCCCTCTTTGTATTCTCGGATACACACTTTCGCTGGTATATATGTGTGCAGAGCTAACACAGATCTTGTCTTCTGTCAGATTAAGATTACATTTAACAGGCCTGCAGACTCTTGATGCTGAGCTGAGGGAAGGTTGTTTTAAAACATTGTATTTCCCACCTCTCATATTCAAATGTTTGGCTGTGAATGTAAAAAAAGAAAGAAAGAAATAGAAAGGAAATTGTTTTTACCTTTTAATTTCGGACAAAATGTGAACGCTCCAAGAGTATCATCATTGCATCATCATTGAGTAATTAGAAGTCTCATTTCTATGCATGTGATTCATGTGTGTAATCATTCTGCAAAAAAGTTAAATTCTGCTGTTCTTCCATGGCATTCTGCACAGCACTGAGTAGTGTTCATTTGTTACCCATTTGTACCTCTGAGAGTGACCAAATGGACCCAAGGGTTACATTTGGTTACATTTGGTCACTCTGAGTTAAATTAACATTAATACAGTCTTATCAGGGGCTAAAAGAGATGGTTGCTACATCCAATGATGTCAGTCAAGTGAGGTAGAAAACAGCACGGTGGTTCAGAAAGCCTTCAACCCCCCCTGGCCCTCCGAGCTATACCCTTAATGGGCTGACACTTTCCCACAGTGCCCAGCAACGCAACAATGCCAGGTCTGGTCCGTGACCAATCGCCACTTTCACTCCAGCATCCACACGCGACCCCACTGCAATTTTTCAACTGCAGCAATGAACTCCGCTGAGCACAAAAAAAGAGACTCTGCATCCATTCCTCTGCAGAAGAACAGGGCTGTGCCAGGAACATCCCCCTTGCCCCATTGTGTAGTTAAAGAGCCTCGCTGCAACAACCCCCTCCTTTCACCCCCCAGCCCTGTCCTTCCAAGTCCATTCGAGGCTTCTCCACTGGGACCATAAAGCATTCAATGAAGGTGACTTTTATAGACTTATTTGAGATCATCTTCGCATACAAACCGGGCTTCATACCTGCGAGTGAAAAGATTTAGTGCCGGGGCACTGAGCCGGAGAGAGCGAGCGCTGGCCTTTGCTCTGAGCCGGCCCATTGTTGGACGTCCCACAGGGGCCACATGGGGAGAGACACACACGTAGCCCACGACTGACCCGGTAATCGGCCGTTTAAGTGGAAGCCTTTGTGTCCCAATAGGGGAGTGAAGAGCGTGTCCGAGCCTGTTATGTGCTCCCTAGAGGTGGTCTGTGTGCAGATTTGTCGTACAGATTAAAAAGGCAACACTGAATGGTTTGGATAAATCGTCCCACTTGACTTTTGTTGTGCGTGCACCTGTGAGTGAAGCAGCGTGGGATTGGCCCTCAGAGTTCACCAAATCCCCCTTTTACCCCAGTGGAAAGGCCTTTCAATTCTCTCTTTAGTCACCCCCAGTTTGTTAAATTGGACAGATTGGAGAGAAACCCCCATGAGTGGAGAATGAGTGATAAAGTAAGTGTGGCCAAAAACAAGTGTCATGTTAGGATTGAAAAGCTGGTCGATTTGGTACAGTTGGGGAAAGTGCACATCGTTTTTCACGTGAACAAAGCAAGCATTTGAAAAAGAAAATGGGGAAAACAACTTTTTTTCCCTACACTTGAATCCTATACTTACTTGACCGGTGCTCCCCTGGACTATATTCTTTTGATATAGAGTCTACATCAAATATCTGCTGAAAATAGTTATAAGCGGACAATGCGTCATGTTGTAACGTATTGTGAGCTTGTCGATGTACTAGTTTCACTGAATGTTTGCCCATTAAGAATAGGAATGCAAGGGTTCATGTGGTTATGGTTTTAGCCATCTTGCTCCATTATACTTATTACATTACTTCTTATGTCGTCTCCTGTTTGCCACTTGTGCCTCCTACCTATTTGTCATAATTATACTGTATATTTGCTTGACAATGACGAGGCCTAAGGCCTAGGTGCACATTGGGTCAAAAAGCAAATAATTGATTTAACTGACAATGAAAATGTACCGATGAAACATTACAGATTATTCTCGTTGTGTCAAGTTGTCAACCTGGTTGCCAGGGGGGGTTACAATGCATTCACAAAGCAATTGTGTGTGTGTCCCCCCTCCTCCTCCTCCTCCCCCTTTGACCATCATACAGAGGAAGCCAACCTTTCAATGTGGCCCCACAACATGAGCACCAAATCCCGCCGAGGGATCCTGAGGAGGGCCGTGTTCTCTGACGACCAGCGGAAGGAGCTGGAGAGAACGTTCCGGAGACAGAAGTACATCAGCAAGACAGACAGGAACAAACTGGCAGCTCACCTCAGCCTCAAGGAGTCACAGGTAACCTAATCTTAGCGACTTTACTACGGTTATCCTTCTCAAACGTTTACGTGTCAAGGACCCCCCCCCCCCAAATTCATAGATATTTGGTTACGGAACCCCCACCTGAGTTTTCCAAAAATGTTCAGAAATAGCGGATGTACAATGATGTATTTTTTGGTTGATGTATTTCATTGTTTTGTATTAGTGTGTTTATATTGTAGGCTATTATTGTCTTCAGGACCCCTTCAAAAACAACATGCTACAGTACATCTCAAGGGGTTATTATTCCTAATCAAAGACAATCCATAAACAGAAAAAAAAGAAAATGTCTGGAGTGCTCTTTGGTTGGGGACTCAAAACGTGCAATAAAAAGATGCTCTTTGGTTGGTAAAAAAAAGACTTTATTGAGATGGCTTATCATTGCTATTTCATCACTGAATTGAGTTCAAAGCTATGATGGGGAATCGGGGATAACCCATGCGTTGACTAGTGGCCCCATGGCCTTCTTCAGGGTATGGCCATCCCAAAGCGGAAGCCCAATGTCTATCTATCATCCTGGTATATATAGGTGAAGATCTGGTTCCAGAATCGCAGGATGAAGTGGAGGAACTGCAAGGAGAAGGAGGTCCAAAGCGCACGCTCTCCCATGGACGAGCTGTTGGCCCAGGGCCTCTCTCCAGAGGAGGAACCCCCAGAAGCAGCGCCTTTAACCACACCATCAGTCAGACCATCGCCTTCACAGAACAACACTGCCAGGGAAAGGGAGAAGGAGAGGGAGTCCTTGCCGGCAGGTGTTTCCCTGCTGCGCTATAACTCCCCCTGCCGCCCTGGAAAGACCTGTACACAACCTGAGACTCTGACGCATGCGCTAAGTCCACACTGATTTGTTTATACTTGATATCGTTGCTGTCGGATCCCCTTATCTCCATACGTATGAGAGGTTCGATCATACAGTACAGCGTCACACAAAATAATCAAAAGTAGCACGCAATGCACTTTGAGCATGTAGATCTGCTACTTTTGCCTTTTTTTTTTATTATCCTGAAAGGTACAGTTTTGGACATGAGAGGATTCCATCCGACCGAGACGATATCGTCACTGTTGGGTGGAAACCTTGTATGTCCCCAAACTGTTACTTTTCAAAGAATGAGGAAAACAGAGAACCTCTGTTCCAAAGGATCCAATTTAGTTATCATTTAGTCACAAGCTCTTAAAACACACGGAACAGACTTAACCACTTTCACTTATACTTTCAAATGTATTTAGTGGAACTAGCAGGCCTACAAGTTCACAACACTTCGCATGCATTGTGAGCTTGTAAATCAGCCATTTTCCGCTAGCCTGCGCTTGTGCGACACGTGTAGTGCATGGCGAAGTAGCAGGAGCATTCATTTACGAAAACACCTACTGTATGTTGTAATACATGGAGATATGAGGTTCCTGCCCCGACAGCGACGATATATGTGTGGCATTCTCCTGGTGCTCTTATTCAGAGTTTCAGTCGGCCACTCAGCCACGACATAAACATTGTTGATGGACACATTATTAGCTGATTGTGACCATCAAACCGTGGCTGTGACTTGGCTACCTTGCCAGCCGAGCCAAGTCTGTAAGAGAGAGAGTTAACAAATGTGTGTGGATGGAAAACACGTCTTGCAAAGACTAACACTCATTATAATCAGTGTATATCACTGCATTTGTCTTGTTGGATACAGGAAGAACAGGCACCTGATCGAGAAGTCCTGGGCACCTCTATGTGAAATTGCCAATTTCCCCTCCCCTCAAAAATGTGAAAAAAGTAAAGAATAATACTATAGCATGCTTTGAAAATGGTATATGATTTGAACATGCACGGTACAGACCAAAAGTTACCTTATACTTACCTTAAATTGTCCATTAACTGTCATCTGGGGACCCCCCAAAGCCATGTGGGGACCCCCCTGGGTGTCCTGACCCACAGATTGAGAACCACTGCTGTACAGCATCGTCAGAGGTAAATATTATCACTCTTCAGGAAATGGAAGAAAAACTAAATCTGTGTTTCAATGCTCGGAATCTGATTGGGAATCTGATCGGGAGCAAGAAAACGTTGCTATTATTTATATCCATATCATGATATTATATTAGTCTGTGATTATTGTCTGTGATTTTGGATATTGTATTATTGTGATATGGCATAAGTGTTAATATAAATATTGGACCGGGAAAAAAATCAGTATCGGCAGATACTCAAAATAAAATGATCGAAATCGGATCGGGGCAGAAAACGTGATCGGGACATCCCTAGCTTTTTTCATTCCATTTCCTGAAAAGTAACGCTTTTGGACTTTTCCAAAAGCGTTCCCGCCAGCGACGATTTGCATTAGCTATTATCACTGTAAGAGGCTTTCCCCTCCAATGCGTCATATTTACTAAGCTTTACACTAAAGCTTTCTTTATTATTAAAACATATTTTTGAAGTCAAATTTCACTCTGTATATTTTGTACATTTATCTTCTTCTTTGTTTTTACTTTTTTAACTTTGATACCTGTATCGACTGTAAATAAAATCTTTCAGGGAGCCCTGATTATTGACTCATCTTCACATCTAGAACTTCAATCAACCAGTAACCAGAACGGTTGGTACAACAACCTAGTCGGACCATTTTTTTCCTGCAGAACTAGTTATGCAAAAACTGTTAAAACGACAGAGGGACTTGAGCCACGAGAGCCACCACTCCTGCTCTCACTAGAAGTACAACGAGGACCTGTTTATCCAACTCGAGAACCGTTAGCCCCACCGGCTTCAAGTTCGACACACGCATTCCACACCACCACAGGGGGTGCGGTGCCCGGTGTCGAGGCGGTCGGACCCACGGTTGTCCAGAACCGCCCCAAAAAGGCCTCTGCCCGGGCTCTGGACCGGGCCCCTCCCTGCCCAGCGTCCATATAGGGAGCTGGCTTGTTCTGACCTCAAAACACTCCATATTTGGGCATGCCTGACACAGAACTCCACAAGCTGGCTGCATAAACTCCATATTTGGGCATGCCTTACAAAGAATATATGGGCATCAAAGGGAGACAGACATAATATCTGGGTGGGGCATGCATTTCAAACTTACATCATTCCAAGTAGGCCTGTGCCCAACGGGCACCGTTGTAGAGGCTCCAATGCCAAACGGTGAGGATGCGAAGCCCACGACCATTGGCCAAAGGGCGGTGCACTCAAATGAAAATGAAAACTTTGACCACGCATAGCTCATGAACCGTTTGACCGTCAGCAATGAAACAAGTAGCATACTCAAGTAGCGTGCTCTTACTTTTGACCTCTGACCTTTAGATCACCTAAACTCACCCCCCCCCACACACACAATTAAAACCGACCCTGTCGCAATTACATGGTCTTCATGCCTTCTTGCTTGGTCCCGCCTTATCGTTGCTTGCAGCTATATTTTCGAATTGTATTTGCACGACGCATTCATCTAAAATGACGCATTAAGTCTGGATTCCTTCCATCTTTGGAGTGTGCGGTCCCTTCCTTGTCTCCAAAGGAATATACATATAGGCCTACATAGGCCTATATAGACTGTAGGCATATATTTATGTTACATAAGATTTTTTGTTATTATATGTAGCCTAACATAAATCTTCTCAGTTACATAAATCTTCTCTTCTGGGGGAGGGGTCCCCTGGCAAAAAACATTTTCAGATGCGGTCCGCTGCCAAATACATAGGCCTATGCATTTTGGGGGTCGTTGACAACTTGACAAGGGAGACACTGCATGCCTGCATTGATTGCCATCAGTGTCATATGATCTGTGGTCAGATGCTTTAAATTCACAGCACTGTCCACAAGATGGCGCTGAGAGAATGAAATATAGCCTACCGTGCACAGTATCAAGTCTGTTAGGACCGCTGTGGAGAAAGTGCAGCAGTCCATTCATCTACATTAGCCTCATAGTATAATGTGCCTTAGTACTTTTTTGGCCAAATTGACATTTCTGCCTAACTCTACATAGTATACTGTTGCTCGAGTGTGCCTTATTAGCCTACCTGATGTCCTCAGCCTAACAGAATGCTTTGTTACATTCAAAAAATGACATGGCCAATTATGCTATGAAGCTAACTTTTATTCTAAGATGGCATAATAAGTGGCTACGTTACATATACATATGCATAATTTATTCTCACTACTGCTGCTGCTGCTGCTGAGTCCTAAAGCTCTCTGCTGCTGTCTGGGTATGACTGCTGCATAAGGTGGTGTCCACATGAGGACGTATTCTGCGTTACCCGGGCAAGTATTTAGCCAATCTGCCCTTTCCACCACACGGAGACAGCGTTTTTGGGGACTTAATTTTGAAACCACCTCCCAGAGTGGCAAGCTTTGGAGACAGTACAGTACAGTACAGTACAGTACAGTACAGTACAGTACAGTACAGTACAGTACAGTACAGTACAGGACAGTACAGGACAGTACAGTACAGTACAGTACAGTACAGTACAGTACAGTACGAGTAGTATGTGTACTACAGTACAGTACGTATAGTTGCACCGGTGAGTACACACAGGAGTGATTTTTTAGTGCAATTGAGGTCAGAAAACAAAAAATCACATCTGTGTAAAGTGAGGGGCGCTAGCCCCTCCTATATTCAGCTATAGTGTAGAACAAACATTGACATGCCATTGACAATGAATGGAGAATTTACGTCATATGTAGGCCTAGACGGGCAAATCAGCAATTTTCGTCCTACACAACGAAATTAAAAGGTTTGAGAACCACTGGTATTGTAATTGTATGCCATTGCCTACATACATACAGCAGACGTGACGTCCACACATACCAGCTGACAGTGTGATACAAACCGGTTCCGGAAACGCTTCCAAATGTGATGGAACCGATTCCGGTTCCTCAATGTTGGATCTGGTTCCTCCGATTCCCGGTGCACGGCGTCGAGCCACTCAGATGGATAGGCTGTTGTCCAGAACCATATATGGGCATACTGTATAATATGTAGGCTGGTGTCTATAGAACGCTGATCCACACCCAAAGGTGTGATTCGCCGAGTGGGAAGAGAGTTTGGATCAGCGGATCTAAAACAAAAAATCCCAATATGGAGTAATCAATAATGACGTCATAGACTTGCGTAGACTACATATTTGGGCATGCCTGTCATGGAACTCATATATGGGCATAAAGGGACGCAGACAGTAAGACAGTAAGAGTAGTATAGGCCTACTAGTAGGCCTAATTATAATAACATAATAACATTTGAAATTAATATATTCCATTCCATTCCATTCCATTAATTAGGAACATGCCATTATGAATGCAAAACACTTCTATCACTAAACATCTAAACATCTTCTATGTTTAGACAAGGTCGACTCAATATGACCTTGCAACAAAGTTATGCAACAGATTGTTCCCAAAGGAAATGTGAGATGAGGTTTTTTTTCCCCCATTGAAGTCACCACACACTCCTTTTGTCTCTGTATGATAAACGTTATGACCAGGAGCATCGTATACTGAATCATCCATCTGTTTACTTTTACAGAAGCACACACAGAAAAACACTTTTGCTGTCCTGTGCTGTCCTTGCCGTGTGTGTGTGTGTGTGTGTGCGTGCGTGCGTGCGTGCGTGCGTACATGTGTGCGTGCGCGCGCACCTGCGTTGGCGTGCGTGTAGCTGAGTGTGCGTTGGTGGGTGCACGTGCGTTTATTTATTACTTTGTAGTCTTGTCTGGGAACATGTTTTAATGACTTATTTTCCTGGTGGCACTTTAGGAAATGACAACTTGTGGGCAATAGAAAGTAATTACATTTCCTGTGTCTGGACCCAGCAGAAATGCATTATTAATAATGAATATAGATGCAGGCCTAGAAGATGTGATTCTCTGGCTTCCGTTTAAAGGCGTGGGGGGTTGCTTGTCTTTGTTTTACAGACAATAGCCGGTCACTGGATGCCCGCCATGGTTCAACCATGTTATCTGAAATGGAGCTGTATGGGTCATCAAATAAAACAAGATTTTAGTAGTCCATTGAAATAATTCATTTAATTTGAGGGTTAAGGATTATTTTAAATGTAATAATGCAGTTAAATAAATAAATACATGATCGTATTTACAATCTGATCCATGCTCGGCTGGAAATTCACTGGATTGGTTTAAAGATTGGGCCTCAGATGAGTTAAGAATTCAGAATCTCAACTAAAGACCCTGTTGTCTACATATTGACAAGAACGTGAAAGAGGAGAAAGTGGTGCAGTCAGCTGGGGCATTAAGGCCACTGTGGCCAGATTCATACTTTGGCTATTTTTGAAATATTTTGAAAAGAGTCATAACTCATAACACGTAAAACACAACATACATTTGGGGGTCCTTGAGATAAAAAATGCTTAAGAACTACTGACATACTGTAGTAGCATATTGACATTATGCTTTTGCCAATGTGGCCCATATACTATATATGCATTTCCATAACATTTTGACAGAGCGGAACTGATGAAATTCTGCATCCCATCCGCAATAATGGAGTAATATAGGCCTAATACCAGGCTGGAGACGAGAGACCGCTCTCTGGTCCATCATGGCAGGACGTTGAATGTCAGAGAGGATTTGGAGTCTGTCAGACAATCCCAATGGTGTCTGCTTGCTGTTTCCTTGATAACAGCCTCTTCTTCACTCTGTCATGCTCTATGATGCTTCCTGGACTCATATAGCCTACAGTCTCTCAACAGGACATGTTGAATGAAAAGCCTTCTACTAACGTCCAGCTGGTCTGCAATTTGTTATGGAAATGTTGTGTGTGTGTGTGTGTGTGTGTGTGTGTGTGTGTGTGTGTGTGTGTGTGTGTGTGTGTGTGTGTGTGTGTGTGTGTGTGTGTGTGTGTGTGTGTGTGTGTGACTGTGAACTGACAACTGAAATGTAATGCAGTATGATATACTAAAAACAACATATGCACATATGCATGTAACTTTCTTCTATACCCCAGATTTTAACCCTGTTTCTTGCAAAATTCTTACCATTGAACTAATATAGAGCCGACCTGCTTGCTCAGGGGAAAATTGCAATCGTGTTAGATCCTTTGTCTACATGACATGACCTTCGACACGATATGTCTCAAACTCTCAATAGAAGAGCAGTGTTACAAAGGCCCTGGACTATAATTTATTCAGAGTAGTTTAAGGACATACAATACACCTCCAGGCCACTAGGTGGCAATCTGTATGCTAAACACAGCATAGAGAGGAAGTGCAGTCAGCATGTTTAGAGACTCAAGTGCCTAGCTTAGCCAGCTAGCCTCAGTAGAGTTTGTTTTCATTCAGTACAGGTTAATTGTTCTGAAGTTTGAGTTCATGACTAAAGTGAGTATTACAATTATTCAAGACTGCAGAAAGTAATATTATGGCCTAATTGTGTTTCATGCTCCAACCTATGTGTCATGTTTGTTTATGTTATTGCCTGATATTTGGTTATTTCAACTATGCCAGTGGTCTCTGCATGCTGTAGCTACATTATTCAGCTATTTAATGCTAGCTGGTTGTCAGCAGATGTCAGAGTGTACTGATGTCAGAGTGTACTGAAATGTGATTGTTCTACATATAGATTTAAGGTTTATAGTTGATATGTGTATTGTTATTTAAGCTGCAGTATGGTTTGCTAATTAGCTATATTGTGATGTTTAATGTTCCTTTCAGAAACCAACAACAACTTTATTACACAACAATGCAACTTGTCTGACCTGCATTATGTTATTAAAATGCACCAAAGAGGACCATGACTCCTGTACTTTTATTGGTACCCTAGCCCCTTTCGAGACCCTCCGTTACCGTTTCTGAATTTTGGACATCGGTACCCCAGGGTCCCTCAGTACTTATTCCACTCTCCATGGGAGACAGATGTACATACCCTCCATTCACGCTGTGCTGCGCTCCGCTTGAGTGTCGGTGAGATGTTTCAAAGATGCATAAAGCGGCTATAGGAGACAACGGAAACGTGGAAGAAATCGCATTAACACAATCGGTGCCGGAAGTCCTTCAAAATAGGAGCTCTGGGGTGCCGGAAAAACATGGCCGCTTTTACTCGGAAAGCCATGATCCGGAAACAATCACTTTACATAGCTGGCTTACATTGCGATCGTTTTAGTTTATACAATATATGATCCAAAAAGCGTTCATATTTTGCGGGAGAGACGGATGAGGAGCAGAAATGAAGCGCCAGTATATTGATCCGTTCAACACCACGGAAAGCGCCCTGGATTAGGAGAGACGAGTCATTCTTTCCGCCGCGCTAACGGCTAACTCAATGATAAGCTAACATGGGGACAGAGCGGAGCATACGGTAGCCGAGAGGTGAACTGACAAATAAAAGAAAGGGAAAAATTCAGAATATTCTTATCTCGCCCCGTATCATTGAGGATGTGCTAGGACGTCCTCACACGTCTTTAGGACACGTCGATTGGGACCCCTAGGACGTGCTGACACGTCGGATGGACGGAAACGGTTAAGCGCCGATGCCGTTAAGTATTTTTAAGTTTTGGCTGCTCTGAAATTCTCGCTTCCTCACTTCCCATGTCCCGCCTCCCACGACACAACAGCATTATAAACATCTTGCATGCACGCGGTCGGCCAATCAGAGGCAGTAACTAGGACGTGCAGCTAGCCAGTCTCGGTGCGGGAGGCGGTACAATGGGAAGTCAATAAGGAAGTGAGGAAGAGAGAATTTCAGAGCAGCCAAAACTTCTAAAAAATACTTAACGGCATCGGCGCTTAATGTGATTTCTCCCACGTTTCCGTCTCCTATAGCTGCTTTATGCATCTTTGAAACATCTCACCGACCCTCAAGCGGAGCGCAGCACGGCGTGAACGGAGGGTATGTACATCTGTCTCCCATGGAGAGTGGAATAAGTACTGAGGGACCCTGGGGTACCGACGTCCAAAATTCAGAAACGGTAACCGAGGGTCCCAAAAGGGGCTAATTGGTACCCCTGAGGTGAAGCAGAGCAGTATCCAAACCCAGCTATAACCAGCCCAATTGGCAATTGATTAAGTTACCGTATACGTATAATCGTATATTGTATTAGCATACCGGAAGGGAGGTTCCCATTTTGATTTCCCATTTTTGAGTGCCTAATTGCTCCCGATGAGTAGGTTGGTGCCTTGCACGGTTTCCTCTGCCATCGTTGTATGAATGTGTGTGTGAATGGTTGAATGGAATGCACAATCTATGTAAAGCGTCTTGGATAAAGGCACTATATAAATGCGCCATTTACCATTTTACCCAAAATAGCTGTTCTACAAGCTCACAATGAGTTGTTTGTGACCCGTTGATGTTGATCTGCTGTTGACCTATTTTGGCAATGGTCCACCCCAGAATAGGGATGCTGGGGTTCAAGTGGTTAAGCCATAATTTATACATCAGTGTACAACAAAATAGCTGATCTACAAGCTCACAACTCGTCACATCATGATGCATTGTGACCTTGTAGATCTGCTCTTTTCACAATTTTCAAAGATTTCTGCAAAACGTTTGAAAGCCAATAATAAAACATGCCTAAAATAGGGGGGCAAAATGGTTGACCATTTATACATTATGGATCAATAGTGTGGACTGTTATTCGTCTGTGGCATTATAGAAAATAAAAATTGGTCCCATGGACGTGAAGGATGAAGTAATATCTGTGCATAAAACATAAGCGCATAAAGACTGCACTGGGGCATGCATCTCACTAGATAGGATCTTGCTGTGCCATCTAAATAAAGATTAAGCCAGGCCTTATGGGTCAGATCGGCCTCTTATTTCCCCTGGCAAAAACTCTGGGAACTCGGATTACTTATTTCCACAATTTAACTTTTTATGGTTTTGAGGGGCGCTAGCCCCTCCTATGCACAGCTTTGTGTGTGTGTCCGTACCACGGAATGTGATGATTTGATTGACTGAGCACGGAATGTGATGTATGATGATAAAGGTGCCCCTCACTTCACACATGTGTGATTTTTTTCCATAAAATAATGGCCTATAGCCTACTTGATCATATAGTGTCACGCAAAAGTATAAAAAATGACAGATGTACATGCTCAAAATGTGTTGCAGATTATATATTTGAAAAATACCCAGCATAATTTTTGGGAAGGCTAGCCCTTACATACCCACCGCCTCACTGCTAAAATCTAAAATATCTAAAACCACATATTGCACACAAAGACACATTTCGAAAGTGTTAACTTCTAAATCTTCTAAACGTCATTAACATATATATTTTTTTCAAAAAGGGTGTAGTGAAATGAAAAATACGTTTTTCACACTTTTAGACCATCTCCGTGGTCATCATATGGGCATACCTAACAATGGATGCCAAAAAAATGGGAATATTCTAATTTTTGTGTGTTTTTATATCAAAAGTCCATAAAATATATTTTTTATTACTTCCTGAAAACAAAAACGTGCTGCGTGATGACGTGTCGAGGCCCACTCGATAAAAGCCAATAAAAATTAAGCTCACCCGTTTAATTCCCCATATCTCCGCATCCGTCCAAACAGGCAAACACAGCTGCTACTGATTACAGTAATCCTCCATTTTTATTCCCATTCAAGATAACATCCAGAGAGTGTATTACTCGGTTTCAACTTAATCATCACGCTAAAATATGTATCTGAAAACATTATAGGGTAGAAATAAGCCACATAACAGTAAACTGGTACAGCTGGCCGTCTATCTGAATTGTAAACAAACACACAGCATGCTACCGTCCCATCGCCTGAAGGGATGCGACTCTCTGATTGGTTCAGAAACTTCAGACCGGTGTTTCAACTTGAAACCATTTGAAACTTAAAAATACAATGTCCACCATTTCCGTTGCATTACACCTTTAAGTTTACCTTCAAGTAAAAGTATTTAGGACGCCCGTTGAGACGATTCTACTCTATGGCTCCGAGACATGGACACTTTCAAAGAAATTAGAGAAACGGTTGGATGGCATTTACACCCGCCTTCTAATGAGAGCGCAAAATTTGTCTTGGAAGAGCCACCCATCAACTAATCTAATATACGGCAACATTCCGTGTTTCTTCACTAGTCCGATCCAGAAGAACACAGTTTGCCGGCCATTGCTACAGAGCTGACAATGAGATTATATCTTCTCTGGAATCCTGCCTCAAAACAGACCAGAGGTAGAAAACTGTCGTTCCCTGATGTCATCGCTAGAGACACACGCATCAGTAAGCAGGAACTGGGGATGGCAATGAAGGACCGGAAAGTCTGGCATGGCATTGTGAATGTGAAATCCTTGATTTCGACCGCGGCCGAAAAATTATGATGATCATCATGTATTGGCTACTTTTTTTTATATGTATTATAGGCTAGCTTTCCTTTATCTTTGTATGTATCTTTTCAGTTTTTATCCTTGCTGCAGCAGTCCCTCTCTCTGTCTCCCCCATTCCTGAAAACAGTGAATGATTGGAGCTTGCACAAAACATAATTTCACACAATTCTTGTAGGCTACCTGTAAACCTATGGTGATGTGACAATAAATCACTCTGATTCAATAAGCAGTAATTGGGAGCTCGAGGGAAAACTCTTAGTTAATGGGCTCTTCAATGTTTTCCCAGGCCAACCTCAGATGATACATGGATGACCCCCACCTACATAATATTGTGTAAATGTGTTTTGCTATTTAAACAAACATTAAAAACGCCATTGACAATGGGCAGAGTTTAATGTTTGTTTAGTCGCTAACACAAACATTAAATGCCATTAACAATAAAGAGAGTTTAATGTTTGTTGTGTCTGTTTGTTTTACATCACCATTACATCACTTAATCATAGCAACATGAGTTAGACTTTAATATAGTAGCGCCACTCACTTCACACAGGTGTGATTTTTAAATATAGAGTCTCCTCTGTCATACAGCTGGCTGGCATGTATTGCATACATAGAATTGTCAAGTTGGTTGAGAAACAGACGGATACATTAATGTTGTGATCCAGGCATGGTCACTGAAATTTGCAGCCAGCTCTGCACGTTTTTGAAATTTAGAGAATAGATGTGCATGGGTGTTTCTATAGCAACCCCCCCTACAATAAAAATAAAGAACTGGGTTTTTGAGTGGTGGTAGGTGAGAGTGCACTGACGGTCTGTAGTGTACCAATGCAAAGTTCAGACTCAGAGTCATCAAAGAGACATTTAGATAGATGAAGGAAGAAAGGAGTGTCTGTCCGTCTCTGGTTTTCCTGATTGCTTCGAAGCCATTACGAAATATGGTATAGATTCTAGAAAGATGGCAGAAAGTGGCCTTGGTGATAATAATTCCACATTTACAGGGTTACAATTGCTCCTCCTATGCCAACCCTCTCAGCTTCCCTATACCATCTCATTTAAAAATGTGCTGGATATTTTCAGACATATTTAAAAATAAATAAAACATTAATTAAACAATAACTTGGCAGCCCCCCACCAGGCCCCCTGTAATGATTGTGAGGACCCCCTAGGGGGTTGAATAAGACTAATGGCCTAAGCATGCTAATTAGAAACTAGTTAACCTAATGGTGAATGTTACCAATATATTTTATTTGTTTGTGGTTGTGGACTTTAGTATGTTCTATTGTACCAGTTTTGCCTGAAGAAGGTCTTTGACCGAAACGTTGCCTAAATAAAGTTCGTATCGCAAGTACAGACGGTGTGCAGGACTATTTTTCTGAATACAAAGTAACACTGCAATTTTGTGAGCTTGCAGTTCAGCTTTGTTGCAATAAGGGCCACAGATTCCTGTTAACCCCTTAGAGGGCCAAGGCTGGCCAGGTTATCTAATAATGAGGTGGCAATTAAGGTCAGGTGTTGTTGTGCTGACTGGGAGTGACAAACCAACATTTTAACTGCTCTCTAGGTGCTTAATGTGTTCCAATTATATTTGTGGACAGTATTTTGCAGTTTTTTGTTGCTATATGATGGCCTGGGCAATTGTCTGCAAGGCCAGTGTTTTTTTTGGCATGTGTGTCTAAACAAATATCACCACCAGCTAAATTAAGGACTTTAAGGTTTTCAAAAGTTTAAGCATATTTTGATTAAATCCTCTTGCATAATTTTGAATTGTAACTTTGTTTTTTTTGTATTGTGTGATAGGCCTATTACTATTATTAGCCCACTTTTAGTTAACCCTTCCATTGTGTTAGGGTCATTGTTGACCCGTTTTCAAGTGAAACTTGAATTTTTTTGGAACAAGGCTTCATGATATCCTCAGAAACAGCTAATTTAACGCAACAAAATTAATTATCACCTTTTTAGTTAGCGTAATTATTTTGGCCCCCCTAAGCCCCCCGTCCAAAGAAGCCCAATTGACTGACTTCTATGTAAACCAAGATACATTAGCCCCCTCTCTAAATAGCCAGCACTCCCATAGCACCGCTAGTCACCATTTTCTGGAGCCATCGCTGTCCAGAACTGCCAAAAAAGGCGCCGACACCTGTCCAATTTCCAGGCTCTGCCTGAGCCAATTGATTGCCATGGCAACCCCCACACCTGCCATTTGACAGTCAGTTTGCACTATTCAGACATTCTCCACAGACGTTTAATATGGACTTTCCACAATCGCCGAATCACACCCCCCCCCCCCACCCCCCCATATACCCATGTGGCCAGGCTCATATATGCCCATATACTGAACATCGGATATAACAGGTATTGCATTGATTGATTGATTGATTGAAAATTGTATTAACAGTTTGCAGAATTACAGTACATTTCAAGCACAAACTCAATACAAAGGCTGTTAACTGTGAGTGGACGACCCAATTAAGCATTACACTTGTTTACAACAGGGTCCACCATGTTCAATTCATCAAAACATTTAGAGACGTACAAATAGACACTTCTATATAGACAAAAAACAGTACAGGAATTCATCATAATGGAGGTAAAAAGGGAAAAGAAACATATACAGTGAGGGGAAAAAAGGGGTGGGCGGTGGGGGGGGATTCAGATTTTACGGGGGCCAGTTTCGAATTGCAGCCATCCGTAGGTGCCCTTTGAGAGCGGTTTTGAAGTCAAGGGATTCGCATGTCTTAATGACTGTTGGTAGGGCGTTCCACATTTTGGTGGCATAGGAGCGAAAATAATTTAGTCCCTTGTTTGTGCCGAATCTGGGTTGAACATGGTTCGTTGCACTCCCTCTGGTGTTGTGGGTGTGGACTTCGTTAACATTAAGGAAGTATCTACACAGGTACATGGGTATCTTGGTGGAGTATCGAATCTTGTGGACCAGACCCATTGCAAGATGCTGTACTCTGTCGCCAACCCTAAGCCATGCCAGTCTGTCAAAGTGGGCAGGGGTGATTCCCAACTTCCATCATTCCAAAGTAGAATGGTGCCCGGGCCTGGGCCGTGGCACAGCGGTCCAGGCACCCTGGCTGGTAATCCAGTTAGGCAGTGTGCCGCGGGTTCCACTCCCGGGCGATCCCGACGGCCATGTCACCCCCCCCCCCCCCCCCATCTCTCTCCCCATTTCCATACAGTGTAAAAAGCCACAAAAAAAGAATGGTGCGCGTGTGCCACTCAGTAGGCCTGCGTTCCCCCATAACTTTAACTTTAACATAACTATAATATTAGTCTATTTTTGCCAGATAACATCATTATCCATTGTCTTCATTAGCCTATAGGTAATGTAATGATTTAATTTACATTTTTTCATAATTGAAAACAAGTGCTATATTGAAGCTTGAATCCCTAACCCAAACACAAAATCATATTTTAAATAGGCTAAGTGTTTACATGGATTGGATATCCATATGAAAAATTCAATTCTGATAGTATTTTGGGCTACTATATAGTATAGACGTATATTATCGTATACGTCTCTAAATGTTTTGATGAATTGAAAATGGTGGGCCCTATTGTAAACAAGTGTAATGCTTTATGGTGTTGTCTACTCACAGTTAACAGTTTTTGTATTGAGTTGTACTTGAAATGTACTGTAATTCTGCAAACTATCAATCAATCAATCAATCAATCAAAAGCAAGGGTTAAAGTAGCCGGCGGGATAAAACGAGCGCTCCCTGGGATACAATATTGGCATACGGTACAGGCCTACTTCTCCCACTATTGACACCAGGGGGCGTCCGCGTCAATGGGTCCTCCTCTCCTCTCCTCTCCTCTGCTCGGCTGGGTCCCCAGCCCCACAGCTCTCTCTCTCTCTCCCTCTCATCCACACTAGTAGCCTCTATACAGGAGCGTCTTCTCCTCAGACGGGTGGTGAAGCGACAGCCAGCATCCTTCCTTTGTTTTCATATAATAGCCACCTGTACTGCGGACGGACAGACAGACATACAGGCTCAAATGGAGTAATATCTTCTCCCCCCCACCCCCCGGACGCGTGTTGTTTTTTCTGTTGCAACATTGCCTTGGACATCTAAGTTCTGATGATGAAGCCAGCTGCTCTAAAAATCTGGGATTGCTAATAACATCCTCCTGCGCTACAGTACAGTGTGTTGGTTACAGACCTCGTTCGCATGTGATTGAAGCAACATTTGTCTCTTGGAAGTGGGGGAAAAACATGGACTGATTCTTTTTGTTCTTCTATTTTCACCATGGGAATATCACGGCTATTTCTGGTCCTCAGTTTATTTGGCGTCGCCTCAGGTAGGAACACGTTGCTTTGCCATTGATCATGAAATATAGATTGTTTTGCAGTGAATAATAGTCTGTATAACAAAGTAGTCATAGGCTACAAACACATTTCGGGAGAGGGTTTGTGCTGTATTGTGTGAAGCCTAGGAATTTGCCCTACAGTAGCCATGTAGCCTACAGTTGATGTATCATTTTTTTATAGCCTATAGTTGATTATACGCACGTGCATCTCCTTTTCAGACAGCAATATGGACTGATTGTATTCGGGTTTTTTTTAACGAGGCATCAAGTTGAGTCCAAACTTGACTAAATTATGTTTGTGTGTGTTCAGAAGTTGTAGGTTTCGGGGTTGACCCTGCTCTGCGCATCAGCGTGTTTGACGAACTGGCGGTTGGAGATGAAGGCTTTGATGGAGTTACACAGGTCCAGGGATTCCACAGCGAGTCCAGAGCTTTCCACTTCCAAGGTACAGTAACGTCTGATGTAAGACATGTTTGCACTGCAGTCTGCAGTACCATGGGTTGCACTCATAGTGCACTGTCTGAAAATAGATGATCTACAAGCTGTGTGACACCTGCACAAGTAGGCTATAGCCTATAATCATCCTTTAGTTTAACACAACCTGCTTTGCACTTGTACCAAGTTGAGCTCATGATGCATTCTTGTGGTTAGTGCCTGCTGAAATGACAGTGTATGAAAGGCTACTCATATTAGTCTACATCTGATCACTTTATCAAAGTGCTAAATTGACAATCCGCAAGTAGGCTTCTTTTTATTGACTGAATCCCTCACATCAAGGTGAAAATGGTTTGGTTTGCCTCTGTCCATATACAATACAGTCAGTGGTTCTTAATTCTCAAACATTTTCATGTCAAGAACCCCCGAAATTGATGTGTTGTTTGGCAGCGGATGGTAGACCATAAGAGAATTGTGTTAATTTTGTTAAACTAGTAGATTGGCTATTTTTGAATAGCCCAAAGTATGAAATAAGGTTAAATAAAGTGGTTAATCAGATTTTTGCTGACGTGGAACGCCCTGGAAGTTGAACAGACCCCTCAAGGACCAGGGTATAAAGAGCCTGTTGCAGAATGGATCTGCTATTGTTGTTGAGGCTGTGCTCTGGGGGCCATGGAACGCCACCTGCCCCAAACAATGGGGCAATGTCTGGGTCCCCGATGCATGAGAAAGAGAGGGAGTGGGAACCACAGACCTATATGGTGGGAACAGTAAAGAGGAGGAGGGGGGCAAATGGCCGGGGGAAACATGCTTGGAATGATGGAAAGGGAGTGTGTGAGAGCATAATCACATTAGGCTGCAACAACAACACCCCATGTTCACGGATGTTGTTGCTGTCGGCTGGAAACCTTGTAAGTCCAAAGCCGTAACTTTTTTTCTTTATTTTGTAAAAAACCCACCGTCACAAAAGGATAATGAGAAAAATAAAGCAATCTGTGCACAATCCGAATATGTATTGCAAGCTTTCGGCCAACACTGACTTTCTTCAGGCATAATTCTTAATTCTTATTTTTTTTAAAACGTTTAAATAGTGAAATAGTTGAAATAGTGAAAATAATCCAACCTACAAAGTTTGTAGATCTGTGTTCAAGACTATTGTATGGCACTCTTGTATGAACCAGCTCATTATGGCCTTGTGGTTAAGAGTGTCTGCCCTGGGACACTCAGCATCAAGGGTTGGATTGGGTCCCTGCGACATACTAGCGTCATGTCCAGGGGGTGTACTTGTACAATACATCAAGCTGCCTCACGCTACACAAACAGGAGATAGGCTCCTGCCCTATGGGCCTCATGGCTCGACATGGCTTACTTACTCTTGTATGATGAAGTATAAGGCATTAAAGCGGGAATTTTTGACCTGAAGGTCAAGATTCCATTTATCCCCATAGCAAGCAGGCATCGTTAGCTCAATGGGGGGGAAAATCCGGTTCGAATCCGGGGTAGAATAGGTGAGGAAAACTTCATAACAAAGTTGAAATATGGATACAGTACAAGCTTTCTGTCCTGTATAATGTGAAGTGGGCTGCTGAATGCCAGCGTGTGACTGTGGACCCCTTCTTTGGTCCTTCTGAGTCTGAGGTTGATAGCCTACTACGTTCTCTCTATAATGTTATGATATATTAGATCAGCGCTTCTCAAGCATTTCCATGTCAAGGACCCCCGAAATTGATACATATTTGACCGAGGACCCCCGTTTGAAAAGGTTTTGTGCCAGGGACACCCCTACTTTTGAATAGTCTACAGTAGGAATTTCTTTTTTCATGTTCCTCATTTTTGCTGGGGACCGCCTGGATCGCCCTCAAGGATCCCTCCCCAGACCCCATTGTGAATACCAGTGACTTGGATGTTGCAGAGACAATCTTGTAACATTGCGCTACAAAACATCCTGAGAGTGAATTTAACTCTGTTCAGCCTTTGTTGATCTTCTTCTGTTGTGTGTCATCGTCAAATGTCCAACTCAGTGTCGCGGGGCCACGCCCTTGTCTCTGGTCCCACTTGCATGGATTCAAGTTCTCAGTCGCCACGACTGATTTTTCAGTTATTTGGATTCCATAGAGGCCAGCATGTCGTCATGAAAGCATGTTTCACACCAAAAAATGGCAGATCTACAAGCTCACAACACGTCGCTCTGCGACGTGTTGTGAGCTTGTGTTGTTCGGTGTTGTTTCGGTTAGAGTAACTTCATTTGAAGTAGTCAAACCATAAATAGAATTCATGTTCAGAAGCATCTTCCTTAAACATGCATGGTCTCAGAAATGTCATAAAAGCAAAAGGTTAATGCCTAAAATCTGGTTTAGAATCACAAACATCATCATTACACTTTCAGTCATGAGATTTTATTTTGCTTTGTTGCATCATGCACTTAGAAAAGGCCAACCTCTGAAGGCGGTCTGTACAGGAGACAGGTGGTGACTATGTGTTTTGCGGTCTGCTCAGGCTCGTCACACTCGCATGCTGCGCTGTCTGCGAGGCCCCACTGTGTTGATGTGAGTCATACTATGGCAGCAGCATTCTGGTAAATTAAGATGTCAAAGTCAGTTTTCTTTGTGTCCATCTTGGGGCCAGTGAAAGCTGTTCCTGACAGCGCCTGATTACAGTTCCGATAGGGCTTGATATCAACCCCTGTGTCGTGGCCGGGTTTGGAGACTGGCTACCATTGGCGTCTGTGTTGATTTTGTCGACTAATATTATGACACAAAATGTTCGTCAACTACCTTTTTTCACTGACAAGTACTAATAGTAGGGGAGCCTATCACTTTCCGTGATTTTGGAATGTTAATTTTTGGAGACAGGTATATCTTGATTCTTGGGGTTACCAGAATGCCAAAAAAACATGTCTCCAATTTTTTATGTCAGGTTTAGCATGTTTAATTAGCATAATTAGCTAATAAATTGTCAAAAACGGAAATGGCAATAACTTTGCTTCTAGGTAACTTATAAAGGTGATCTAAGAGTCTGAGTCCATGTTTGTGATGTCCAGAAATGCATCTGTTACCATTGTGAAGTCATACAAGCTTTCCTAATTAGCATAATTCCCATAAATTATGCAAAAACGAGGTGAACATCAGCAAATTGCTGCATGTTTTACTTTTAGTCAACTTTGAAAGCTTCTCACAGACTCCATGTGTATGTTTACAACTCCAGGAATAATTATCATCCTATGAATAAATCATGCAACCTTTTGTCTATGTAATAATTATGTAATAATCACACCAAAACCAGAAATAGCTATATTTCGTTGCTTTAAGTTAATTAATAAATGTGATCTTACAGACAGTAAGTCTGTTTGCATGTCTAGAAAATATTCTCTTTCCATAACTAGGATATGCAACCTTTCCATTATTAGCTTATATATATATATATATATATATATATATATATATATATATATATATATATCCCTCATAAAATAAAGAACAATATGAGAAATGGTCACAGAATTATCACATGATTTTTATTCTAATATTTACAGAAAGTTTTGAAAACACATTTAATTGAAGGGTCTTCGTCATCGTCAATCCCCAACAGATGTGCCTTGTTTACATTACCACACACCTCTAATCATCGGCCCTACACATGCACATCTCAGAGCAGTTCAAATTTTGAGATCGACAAGAACAATGTGATATGCACTGTGATTTCTTGCAGACACATTTTATCAGTTGGGTAATGGTGGCTGGGCCGTGGGTATCCCGTGTTGTGACTGGCACCAGTTGATCTCCCTCAGCCTCCCATCCATTTTTAGTTTCTGGTGGCATCTGTGGGTTAGGTACGTGGTCCTGATCCCATACCATTGCCTGATAATATGCATGGGTAATGGCTTGATTTAATGCTGCTTGTGTAGGTGGCAGCTTCTCGGCTTCTAATTGTTTCTTTGTGAATAACCTCCACCTGAGCTCATCAACATCCACAGGATTTGTACCGGGCTCGTACAGCTGGCAAACAAATGCTTCAATCTTTTTTGACAGTTGTACCCTTCCAGCTAAGAGTGTAACTGTCATAGATGGAATGGCATTGGTACAGGCAATGGGAAAGCCACCATGGATTCCCAGTAAGCTGACCACTCCATAGCCACACTGGACAGGAAGACCAAAGAACATAGTGAGATCCATGTAGTATTTGACCGACGCCAGGGTGGAAAGCCCCGGGCCCCTACCACTTATCATGTGGAAGACAACACACCGATAGGGAAGTGTCAGAAAAACAGTTCTTGTCAGGTATCAGCACCAAAGATGAGCTGACTGTCTTATCTTGCTAAGAAAGCCCTCCAGGTGAAACCCAATGTTTTTATAATCACGTCAAGGCAGGCTGTCCACTCAAACTCTATCGATGTAAAACATCTCCACAGCGTACAGGAAGAGGCTGACACAAGGATAATCCTGCACTGGATGCTGTCCGAAGAGGGGCAACACAGCTCTACATTGAGTCCCCTGACACTGATGTCTTTGTTCTTACAATACGACGGTACCATCAGCTGTGCAAGGACATCTATTTCATCACCGGTGTGGGGAACAAAAAACGTATCATCGCTGGAGCCAGTAGTGCAGGCACTGGGTAAAACGAGGACTTCAGCCTTACCAGGGTTCCATGCCGTCTCTGGAGCTGATCAGACAGCTCCAGGGAATTTAACCTGTTGGCCAGGTCTAAACAGGTGTCCTGTGGAGGTGGTATCTGCAGTTGCTACTGTATATACTATGAGCTACAAAAAGGCTCAGTTCTGACGCAGCACGTACCTAACCCACAGATGCCACCAGCAACTGAATATGGATGGGAGGCTGAGGGAGCTCAACTGGTGCCAGTCACAACACGGGATACCCACGGGCCAGCCACCATTACCCAACTGATCAAATGTGTCTGCAAGAAATCACAGTGCATATCACATTGTTCTTGTCGATCTAAAATTTGAACTGCTCTGAGATGTGCATGTGTGGGGCAGATGATTAGAGGTGTGTGGTAAGCAAGGCACATCTGTTGGGGATTGACGATGACGACGAAGATGGAGACCCTTCAATTTTCAAAACTTTCTGTAAATATTAGAATAAACAATCTGATAATTCTGTGACCATTTCCCATATTGTTCTTTCTTGCGACTGCAGGTCGCCTTTAGGAAATTATGGACGGGCCTGCCCCAAAGTTATTAGTTCTCAACAGGCCCGAAAATTAAATTAGATCTCTATATGGAGCTGACCTGTTCTGACATTCCATATGTTGATCTGACCTCATCAAACCCTGTACACTCAAGACACGCTCCATATATGGCCAGTTCAGAATACATTCCATATGTTGATCTGACCCCCCATGCCAAAGCACCAGCACTCGCCCAGCAGTCTGTCATGACCCAGGCAGATATGTTGATCTGACCCCCCATTCCAAAGCACCAGCACTCGCCCAGCCCTTTAGTGCGAGGTCGCTTCTAATATTTTCTAGACATGCAAACAGACTTACACTGTCTGTAAGATCATGCATATTAATTAACTTAAAGCAAAGAAATACAGCTATTTCTGGTTTTGGTGTGATTATTACATAATTATTACATAGACAAAAGGTTGCATGATTTATTCATAGGATGATAATTATTCCTGGAGTTGTAAACATACACTTGAAGTCTGTGAGAAGCTTTCAAAGTTGACTAAAAGTAAAACATGCAGCAATTTGCTGATGTTCACCTCGTTTTTGCATAATGTATGGAAATTATGCTAATTAGGAAAGGTTGTATGACTTCACAATGGTAACAGATGAATATCTGGACATCACAAACATGGACTCAGACTCTTAGATCACCTTTATAAGTTACCTAGAAGCAAAGTTATTGCCATTTCCGTTTTTGACAATTTATTAGCTAATTATGCTAATTAAACATGCTAAACCTGACATAAAAAATTGGAGACATGTTTTTTTGGCATTCTGGTAACCCCAAGAATCAAGATATACCTGTCTCCAAAAATTAACATTCCAAAATCACGGGCATCAAAATTTGATTGATAGGCTCCCCTACTATAAATAGAAACTTAATGAAAATTAAGCTAATAAAAATGACTTAATTGTTAGGAAGGGACTAGTGGACAAGAGATCCAGTATAAGTCATTTTACACTTGGTTGCAAAATATACATTTTGAAAATAGCCGATCTACAAGCTCACAACGCGTCGCGCTGCGAGCTTGTAGATCGGTTATTTTCAGCAAGTGTAAAATCAGCCATTACGACGGCATCAAGGCCCGCCAAAATACATTTTAGTCGACTAAATCAACTGTAGATTTAGTCGACTAAAATCGCATGACATTTAGTAAAACTAGACACTGAAACATTCCAGGTGACTAAAATGTGACTAAAACTAAATGAAAACTATTCAAAAGATTATGACTAAAACTAAAATTAAATTTTGCTTCCAAAAACAACACTGGTTGGCGTGCAAATCGTTGCCGCAGACTACCGCAGACACGGGAGTCGGGACCGACCGGCAGTTAAAAAAGTCCTAGAACTAAAAAAAGAACTAGCGATGCTCACTTCCTCAAAAAAAGCAGATGGCAGATTAGATCCACCATGAATGTGACAGCTCTGTATCGAGGATACAGAGGCACTAAAAAAATAAAACATTCTCCGATGTTTTCTCTTCCGCCACCCGCCTTTGCCTCGCCTCACCGCTATCTTCTAATCTCCTCCAGTCAGGAAGAAGCTGAGGCAGCAGCATGGCTGCATGATGATGATGCTGCTACGCCTGCAGATCTCTGTGGGTTGAAGGCAATGTATTTCAGTGGCTCTCAAACTTTTTCATGCCAAGGAATAAGGATGTCACGCAGTTGTATTTAAAAAGGTCTTAAAAGTCCTTATTTTAAATTGCCCCTTAGAAATGTGCAAATACCCTGCACACTTACACTGTAACTTACTGTTACATTAAGCAAATCAGCTGGAGACCCCCTCCCCCCTAGGAATCACTGGAATAGAGGATGTCAACAGAGAGAGAGAGAGAGAGAGGGGGAGAGAGAGAGGGGGAGAGAGGGAGAGAGAGAGAGGGGGAGAGAGAGAGAGAGAGAGAGGGGGGGGGGGGGTGGGAGTTAATGAAAAGTTGAAAACCCATAGAAAAGATCTCCTCAGCTCTCCCATCAACTTTTCATGGATTTTTTTTTCATGGATTTTCATGGATTTTCTTTTAGTAGTGAAATGGAAAACATGCAGAGGAACAACACGCTCCCCCTCCAGGTTGTCGTGTGGCACGTGGCTGGTGAACACCTCTCCATCAACTCTTTACTGGCTGTGGATTGACTCTGATCAGCCGTTAAGTACGTTCAGTTTCCCCAGCAGCTGAAGGCAACGCTGTTATTTATGGCAGAGTTTGCCTACATCACTCATCATCCCAGTCAGACGTCTGAGGCAGAGAGATGCCAGGTTGATGGGGGAGTGCAGGGGAGTACAGGCGAGTCTTTTCTTTTTTACATTTTTGAAAACTATTGTTTGTTTGGTTTTTGAGGGGCGCTAGCCCCTCCTATACACAGGTTTAATGTTTGTCTTTAGTTCAATGTTTGTTTTGTAAACGCCATTGACAATGAAGGGAAAATGTAGTCATAATGTGCCTCATTAAGTCATATTGTCTCTTTGTTGTTAATGGTGTTGAATGTGTGTTACATCACCTAATCAACATGAGGTAGACTTTAATATATTAGCGCCCCTCACTTCACACAGGTGTGATTTTTACATAGAATGACAGCGACGATGCCACACATGTATGTTGTGCTTGGCAGGCAAGACAGACAGACAGACAGACAGACAGACAGACAGACAGACAGACAGGCAGGCAGGCAGACAGACAGACAGACAGACAGACAGGCAGACAGGCAGACAGACAGACAGACAGACAGACAGACAGACAGACGTGGAATTCCAACACTCATTAGAGGGAAGGATGAACACAGCCTGGCCCTTTGCTCGCCGCCTTCCTCCCTCCCTCCCCTCCTTCCTCCTGCGTGTCTCCCTCCCTCCCTCTCTCCTCTCTCTCCTCCCTCTATCTCTGGGTGCTTTGGTTTGGGGAGGGGGAGACTGCAGAGAATGCTGAAAGGGAGTGAACGCTGGGTAGGGGCACAGCAATGGGCAAAGTTTATTGTGTGTGTGTGTGTGTGTGTGTGTGTGTGTGTGTGTGTGTGTGTGTGTGTGTGTGTGTGTCTGTGTGACTGTGTGACTGTGTGACTGTGTGTGTGTGTGTGCGCGCGCGAAATGTCTACAACAAGTGTAGTAGAATTGGACAGACCATTTTCCTGGTCCTCACAAGAGAAATATTGTTTTATGGTTGTGCATGCCCTGAAAATATCTGATCTACAAGCTCACGACGCATTACATAGCACATTGTTCTGTGAGCTAGAGACGCTATTTTGCGCTTCAGGGTTGGGGTTAAAAATTGCAAACAATTGGAAAAGTGGCATTTATAAAACTGCCGTCCTAAAATGTTGATGTCCTCACAAGTGTGTGTGTGTGTGTCAGAATGTTTTTCTTTTTTCTTTGCGAAAGTGATGAAAGGATATCTAGCAGTGAGCAGTGGGAGTAATTGGAGGGTGTGTGTGTGAGTGTGTGTGTGTCTGTGTGTGTGTGTGTGTGTGTGTCAGGGGAGGGGGGGCGGGGGGATTTCTGTTTAGCAGACCCCCTGCCGGTGCCTTTGAAGGTAGCTGTCAGCACAAACCGTGGAGTGGCATTAAGGGCAGGTGGGCCGGGCGGGGGGAGAGAGAGGCATAATGGAGCAGGAGGAATGCCTGGGGCCAGTCGGTCCTCAGCAGACTGCTGCCATGTGCTGCTGGGGGTATACCCTGCCTGCCAGTGTGGCCATATATCGTATATTCTTTATTAGGATCCCCATTTTGTAGTTATTTTTGAGTGGTGTAAACCACTCCTACAACTGGCTTTTGTGTGCAGAAAAAAATGAGCATGGTTGCTATGTTCAAAATAATTTCTGACGTAATTAAATCACACCCGGGTGAACTGGATGACCGTAGCAACCATGCTCATTTTTTCTGCACAAAAAGAGCCAGTTGTGAAATCACATCCTGGTGTGATTTCATTACGTCAGATCAGAGCTGATCAGGCTATATAATAGCCTTACACCACTCAGTTCACACGGGTGTGATTTTTTATTTACCCAGGGTAGTAGCTAGCTGAGCACAAGTGCTCATTTCCAGCAACACCCGGCACACATAGACAGTGATTTCCCCCCAGTACTACAGGACATCGCGTGCACGCACGTGCACTCGCACATGTGTGCCTACATGTGTGCATGCGCACAGAACAGCTGCTAGACTTAAAATAATCATAAACCTCTTTACTGTGCTGCAATAGTTAGTTTCATTTATTGTCCACGTGTGGAAATTTGTCTTCGGTCTCAAACAACAGTAAAAACAAACAGCAACAACACTTACACAATTATTTTCATGGCAAAAATGCAGGACAACAGTGGCAAATACATTAAAAATCTAATCTAGCGAGACATGGTATATCATTTAGTGCCTTAATGGCATCAGGAATGAAGGAATTATTAAAGATGTTATGGTTTGCTTTTGGTACTTTGTACCGTCTCCCAGAGGGAAGTAGTTCGAGTGGATGAGAGGAGTCATTTGCTATCTTGACAGCTTTTTTTCCCGAAGTACTTCCTTGTAGATACAACTACAAGCGAAAGTCAAAAGTTTGAAGTCAAAAGTTTGCTTTGTACGAATCTCTTCTTTGATGGAGGAGGAGGCAGTCTTGTTGCATGCAGAACAGCACAGAAGCAGTAGACTACTGGAGAACGTGCGCTCAGGTAAACCGTTAATCCTATTGTTATGCAAAGTAGTACGGTACTTGACAGTTGACACCGTGCGAAAATAGGGGGGAGGGGGCGCCCGCCACCAGTAAACCTAGACCACTGAGTACTTGGTGCGTCTTGGAAAGTCTGGTGACGCGAGGTTAGGTGCGTCTTCTCTTAAATCTAGGGGGACACGTTCTAGCGTGCATGCACGTGCACCATTCCGTGCCGTACCTGCATGCGCGTGCACGTCACAATGTTTATGTCTGTAGTCTGACTGGGGTCCACACAAATTTAATACAATACAAATTAAATAGTTAAAATTGAGCTGTTATCAGCTAAATAGGTCGCTCTGCATATAAAGCGACACAGATACAGAGTACTCACAAAATATACAAATAATAAAATGAGGTACGGAAATGGTGAAAAATTACTAGTATCTAGACTCATCAATTTATGTTTAAGTAACTTTCAAAAAAGAATCTATTGATGTCTATTGATGTGTCTAACATTCATGGGGAGCACATACCAAGCCGAAGAAGCACTATGTTTCTTTGTTTCTCACTTGACTAATTAACAGCACAATACTTGGTACTACTAGGTGTGACAGAACAAGTGACCGAACAATAATGTAAGCAACTTTATGGTTGTTTTTCTGTAAAGTTGCTTGTAAAATATTGGTAGTTATGGGTTCAAAGTGATGATTTTGCTGGGATTGGAGGAGGTGTGTGTGTGTGTGTGTGGTCTGTGGTGTGTGTGTGAGAGATCATCCAGCCTAGTGTCGCTTCCTTTGGGCTTGTTTACATAGACTTGACCGCAGATTGTTTCTCTTGCAAAATCTGGCAACACTGCTGCCTTCATGCAGCATCCATGCTGAGCTCTCCCCCTCCCCCCTTCACTCGATACGGCCCCTCTGTCTGTGGCTCTGCATGTAATATTTATTAAGACCCCACCCAGGAGCATGTCTACGCATAAAAACACAATCACGTGCCATTATGTTTTCAGTGGGAGTCTTGTGCCACCCCCATTTCCACCTAACAAGATTTTCCACCATGGTACTACTACAAGATTTTGTCCAAATCACATGCAAATCTGTACAGTACACATCTCTGTGACGTCACGTGATCACGATGTATGTGTCAGCTTTTTCAGATTCCCTTCTGATTGTCTACGATTGGCTTTCAAAGTTTGCGGGAGGGGGCATTTTGCACACAATGCCACAAATCATGAAAACAGCATCTGATTGTCATGATCTATACTAGTCACGCGGGGAGGACATTGATGGATTGACAGACTATTACTGACTATGTACAATTCTGTGTGGATGATGTCGTACCCACCAAAACTGTATGTTGCTTTTCGAACAACAAACCCTCTGGGTCACTGGTGACTTGAAGGATCTTCTCAACCAAAAGAAGAGAGCCTTCAAGGCTGGTGACAGGGCGGTACTGAAGTGGGTGCAAAGGGAGCTGAAAAAGAGGATAAGTGAGGCAAGACACCTACAGGAGGAAAGTAGAGGAGAGTCTGGCACGGGTGCGGGTGGTGTGGAAGGGTCTTAAAACATGTCCGGCCACAAGCAGTCCACCAGCCGATCAGTGGAGGGCAACCTGGATAAAGCCAATGAATTCAATCTGGTTTTCAACAGGTTTGATATTAATGGCTCCCAGCCAACCCTCCCCGTAGCCCTCCAGCCCATGTCCCAGACTTCCAGGACAACTCATGATGCCACTCTCCCCCTCAACCCCTTTGACCCCCCGCCCCCCCCCCCCCCCCCCGTCCCCGTCCCCTCCCCCATCACCACCACACCACGTGGGACTGACTGTGACCTCTGAACACGTGAGGAAGGAACTGAGGACGCTACACCAGGGAAAGTCTGCAGGGCCCGATGGCATCAGCCCGAGGGTTCTGAGGACGTGTGCAGACCAGCTGTCAGCGGTGCTCGAGCATCTCTTCAATCTCTTACTGAGACTGAGGACGGTGCCTGAGAGGTGGAAGACATCCTGCATCGTTCCGGTGCCCAAAGGAGTGCATCCTAGTACTCGCAATGACTACAGGCCAGTGGTACTGACCTCCCATGTCATGAAGACCTTTGAGAGACTAGTTCTGTAGCACCTACGCCCTTTGGTGAGTGACTCCCTGAACCCTCTAGTCTACAGTTTGCTTACCGAGCCAAAGTTGGAGTGGAGGATGCCATCATCTCACCAGCGTAGGGTCCATTGAGCCACGCGGGCCGTGGCCCAGTCAGTTTAGAGCTGGCCCAGTCTAACTTCGAAGAGAGGGGGCGAAAAAACAAGAAAAACAACAAAAGATAGCCTACTTTGGCAGCCGCCTTTGTTTTAAATGGTCCCCCAAACCGTTCACACTTCACACCTATCGGCCGGGGATGCGCTTGTTGTGATTATGTCCATTTGTGTCCAATGTGTCTGTCTGTTGTTAATTTTTTACATTATTACATTTTTTACACATTATGCTGCTGTAACGTATCAATTTCCCTGCAGGGATAATAACGTACATCTCATCTCATCTCATGACACTTTGCACCCAAACTGCCAGATGGTGGTGCTATAACAACCACTTCACATTTTGGCCTTTAACTATCTTGAAGCGTAGGTCATACAATCAAAATACCATGCTGTAATTTACAGCAGGCTACTTCTCTTACTCTGTAACTGTGTCTTATAACCACTGTGCTGCGTCTGGTGACTGATCTTATCTAGGAAGCCTCCTGGCATGGCTGCCTGTGCCTGGACACTGTGGCATCAGCCCTCCCTCACACTGTGAACAAATGGAGCCATATTATCAAGATTGGATTCGGTTCTCTCTCTGTCTGTGACTCTGCATTTAATATTTATCAAGACCCCACCCTGGAGCAGGAATAAGCATCCTGGCCTTTCACCAGTGGTGGAACATGTACTCAGATGTTGTAGCAATATCACAATATAAAGACATACTACACATACAAATGAAATACCCAAGTGCAGTGAAAATGCCTCTAAATTGTGCTTACTGTAAATACAATACTTGAATAAATGTACTTTTCCACCACTGCAGGGAGGACTGAAGTCATTCTCAGTGCAAATGACGCCATCGCTAGAAGCATCCTCCCAGCTGCTATCCTCAGACACATTGTGTGTGTGTGTGTGTGTGTGTGTGTGTGTGTGTGTGTGTGTGTGTGTGTGTGTGTGTGTGTGTGTGTGTGTGTGTGTGTGTGTGTGTGTGTGTGTGTGTGTGTGTGTGTGTGTGTGTGTGTGTGTGTGTGTGTGTGTGTGTGCAGTAACATTGAGGTGTGTATCTGTGTACCTGCTGGCGTTAATGTTGCTTATGGCGTTGTTCTTAAAGTGGGGTCTGGGGAGCCCCAGGGGGTCCTTGAGGGGGGTTCCAGGGGGTCCTCAGCAAAACGAGAAACATTATTTTTTTAATACTCTGGCTCAGTGGTCGACAAACCACTGTGTTTGTATTAATTTTAGTCAGTGCATGTCAACATTCTGGACCATTTTTTTCACTTTTTCTTTTTTTTTTTACCTTAAATGAGAATTTCAGACTAGAAGGCTTTCTTACTTTGTATTCTCTTCATAATGTAAATAGTATCCCAAGCAGCACACTTTACTACTTATTTCGATGGAAATAAGCGAATTAGCACTAAAACCTTGCACAAAATAACACCTGGACCTCTTTGGTGGGGATGTAACAACTACAAATAAAGGTAAGAAAGCCTTCTAGTCCGAAATTCTCCTTTAAGACGACTAGACCTGTACGTGCCCGTCGCAGTCGGCCACCGGCCTACTTGGGAACGATGCAACTTGGGAACCTAATGATATACGTTGTCATAGCACCCGTTTTAACTGTCAGCCAGTGTCCCACATGGAGATCTGTGTATGTGCCTTTGTGTGAAGACTGCAAACTGAAAAGTGTACTTGGCAATCAATTCGGCCCACTGGCAGAGCCTGATTGGTTGAGCCTCAATTGGCTGAGGCAGAGGCTGGAAATTGCACAGGTGAAAGGAGTTGGCCTCATTAGGCCCACTGGCAGAGCCTGACCAGAGCCTTTTGTGGTGGTTCTGGAGAACCGTGGGTCCGACCGACTCGATACCTGGCACTGCACTCCCTGTGGGGGTGTGGAACGTGTGTGTCGAATGTTAAGTCGGTGGGTCAAACGGTTCTTGAGTTACGTGCATTACAACCGCACACACACACACACACACACACACACACACACACACACACACACGCACGCACACAGAGACGTGGCACATTTATAGTAGGATGACACTGTATCCATTGATCACTGGAAGAAGTGAAAAAACAACAAAAACAAACACTCCATGCCGAGCGTTCTATAGGCCTACTGATTTACCCGTCAAATGGTAAATCTACAGTAAATAATATATATTATTTTCACCACTAACAGTGGGTCACATACACATTATGAACAGAATTCAGTAAAAAAACGGCTACTGCAGAATTCACCTTTAAGTTTAATTATGACACCAAATACAAATAAAATATTTCTAACATATTTTGATTGTCCATAATACATAACCTTTTTATCTTCTTTAGAACTCTTTTCTTTTACTAATCAGGATGTTATGACCTGCTTGAATGTAGAATAATCTTAAATACAAATCCTCTTTCTCACACCCTCCCCTGTGGCAGTGTTGGCACCCGTGTCCCTGTCTGGCTATCTGTAAGCTCAGCTTGAAGATCTCCAATTTTTTTACAATCTTCTCTCATGGGGGTCCCTCAAAGTCTTTTCAGATGGGGGTCTGCAGCCCAGCAGTTTGGGGGTCCATGACATGAAAATGTTTGTGAACCACAGCCTTTTGGAAATTACGTTGAAATGCAGCAGGATGGAATATCGTACCTTTTATTGAAAGGATAAGGATGTATCATCTCATTTTTGAGGAGGTCCTTATCACAAATATACAAAGACTCGAGTACATTAGACAGAACAATACCACAAATCCATCCATTCATACATACATAAACAGGGACAACTTAAGAAAAACAATTGGGAATTTTAATTGGTCACTTTGTCTTGTTTGTTTTGTGTACGAGTGCTTGTCTGTAATGTGTGCTAGCATGTGTGTGGAACATGGGACAAGAGGTCAATCTACAGAAGTTCTCTGTCTACCTCAGAGATTGGGCCGTGGACACAGAAACGGTTGGAACCTCTGCACAACCTGGTTGTAATGTAGCACAAGTCAGAGTCCTCTGGACCGAGGTGTAGAATATCCACTGCTCTGGGACACAAACTGGTCTACTTCTTCTCGCGTTAATTACCTTACTTGTTGTAATTGGTGTAGTCTGTTGTTTGTTGATACTAGACTTGGGACAGGCTGGCTTATTATTCACAGCCAGCTGTAAATAAAATCAACTGAAGCCTGCAGAGCCCTCTCAGGCTATCCCCATACTGTAACTGTGTTCCTGTCCATCATGTAAATACATTCAACTTAAGCCTGCAGAGCCCTCAGGCTATCCCCATTTCAGTCAGACAACTCACGAATAGATTTACCAACATTTATTGTAGAATGAGAATACAAGTGTGCATATGATATTAATCTTGGCGTTCGGCTCTACTGCATTTTCTCCCTGCTCGGCACGATTAAACACCATCATAAAACATTAAAGGGGCATTCCACTGGAGGTCTGAAAAAAATCATTATGATTTTTTTCATAATTACAGTTCTAGGAAACACAGAATGGGGGGACTTTTTATTATTATCACACAACAGCTCTAAGGTATATTAATGACATAGTAAAATGTTGAAAATGGGTGGTTTTCCCCTTTAAGAGCATGGAGATAAATATACAATAAAACCCCCATGGGGGACATAAATAACAGAGCCCACCAGTGGTGCTGGGGTGGTGGTGGGAGCAAACATCACATAACAACCAAAGAAGCTCTGAGAAGGAAGAGAAGTGGTCACGTGATTCGGCTGCGCCATGACACTTTCATGGACACTTTTATGGGAGCCAAACTACCCGGAAGTTTGGCAGAATGCAGTCAATGAGTCGATGAGAGCTCAGTGACCAGCTCATGAACAAACACTATTTATGAATGACTGAGATCTTTTGTAAAGTAATCACTTCTGGAAAATAACAGAAGACATGTAACACATTATTGTCTGCTGTGTTGCTTTTCGATGTGTACACTGTGTAATTTTTATAGAGGTATGGTATCTAAAGAGCACAAAGTACCTTTTTTAATGTACCAAGTATCGCGAGACTTGGAGCCAGAAACAATACCTGCTGCTGTTTAGATCCTCAGATACAATTATATACGTTGCACTCAGTGCACATCAAAAAGTAAGTGATCAGAAAACAACCTGTGATATGTCTTCTGTTATTTTCCAGAAGAGATTATTTACTTTACAAAAGGTCTCAATTGTTCATGAATAATGTTTGTTATGAGCTGGTCCAGCCGGCTCCATTCACTGCCATGTATTCATTGCACTTCCGGTGTGAGTTGGGAGTGTGGGACTTGCACACACTTATACACCCACATAGTAATGAAGCATGTTAACCCCTTGAGTATAGTATGCACCTTTGAGTACGGCACGAACCCCCTCGAGTATGTCCGACTGAACTAACTCCGCCAGCTACGCATCATATAATATAACTGTGTTCCTGTCCATCATGCGCATGCACCCTTCTGGACGGGAACGAACCCTTTTGGGGTTCTGTACAGTATTCAAAAATGTCAAAAAGTTGATGCTGCTATATAAATATTTGAAGTTTTTCAGAAAACCTAGGTCAAGATTTAGAAGGTGTTTTTAGAATCCGCCTCAGTCCAAAATGGGTTAATATCCAGCAAGGTGGGGTAGTAAGTTGAGAGGCCGGCGACAGTAGCTCAGAGTGTGTGTGTGAATGTCAGACAGGCGGTGGGGTCAGGGAGGAGGGAGGGGGTTATCACAGAGATGCTGGCCCCAGCAGTCCTGTAGGTGCCCTTGGCTCCGTTTATGTTTAGTTCCAGGAGAGCGCGGCCGCACAGCGGAGAGAGACGAGCTGCCGAATGCAGATCACCCACACTTGCGCACAGGCAGCGTTTATTAAGGCGTCGCATATAGGCTAGCTTAAAGGGTGTGTGTGTGTGTGTGTGTGTGTGTGTGTGTGTGTGCGTGTGTGCGTGTGTGTGTGTGTGTGTGTGTGTGTGTGTGTGTGTGTGTGTGTGTGTGTGTGTGTGTGTTCAGCTTCTGCACGGCATAATCTGTTGTTCTGTTCGTGTTAATTTGAGGTACTTTTACTTTACTTGGTTATTTAAAATTGTTATACTTTAGAGTTAGGGTTATAGGCACTTTCTGTGACTAATGGGAACTTTTTGTTGAGCCCCCAAAATTGACACTGAGAGCGGCCGCCTTGGTATCGAAGTGTAGCCGACTAGCCGTGATTGTTGTGAAAGGTTCTTGGTTCAATCCCTGCCCGGCTCCTCCTGGCTTGTGGAGATGTCAGTTAGACACAATGCCCTCTAACGTCTCCTAATGAGCAGGGTGGTGCCTAACCCTAACCCCTAACGTCTCCTAAAAATGAGCAGGCTCCCAATAAATGCAAGGCTTTATCGGGAGCCTTGCATGATTTGGACTCCTGATAAAGTGAGTGGTGTTTTAGTCTGGACAGGAGTTACTAGTACATATGCACATATGCATCCTGGGCACTTCAGGAGAGACTACCCAAATAAAATATTTGCTCCAGTATTTTTTTTTTGATGTGACCACGTATTATCTCTGATTCTGATTCCCTGTTGAGCACCGACAAGCCCTTCTGTACCTGCAACTGGATGAAGTGTGCTTGACTTCTTTGTATGCTTCGTAGAATGTATGCATGTTTGTGGCCTGTACAATACATGTGTGTCACATGCATCATGCACTGTGACAGAAATAGCGGGTTTAGAGTTTGCTGCTGATGGAGAGTTTTGTATCACTGCTGTAAACCCCCTTTAGAGACAGTCTTACATTTGTTGTCCTCAAATTGCCTACCAAACCCCCCCCCCCCCCCCCCCCCAGCCCCTTCGCCTCCTCCCAACATGCTGGGCCCTTTTAGATGAAATGTGTTATTGGAAAATGTGCGCTGTCATATTTCTAATAGGAAACATTATGCAAATGCAATGAGCAATTGTAATTGTACAGATTGTGTTGTAACCTTCTGCCCCTTCTGTGTATGGAAAGTACCTGTATTGTCGAGAATATATGACGACTCTGATTATAAGACGACCCCCATTTTTCAAGACTAATTTGTGGAAAAATAACATTGAATATCAAATAGTCTACTCTCCGATTATAATACGACCCTGTTTTTTAGGATATTTCCATTGAAAAAAAACAGTCTTATATTCAGGCCAATAGGGTAAGTGCTTTGATTGATTGATTTAATACCCTTATTAGTCAGAAATGTAAACAGCACGTGGTACAGTCAGACAACATACCAAGGGGTCCCCGGCTAAAACACTTTTGGTCATTTTTTCGTCTACTCAGGCTCATGTGAAGTGAACACCCCAGACAGTTTTGAAGTTGCTTGATTCAGTATTTAGATATTTGATATTAATTTTAGCTGCCCCGTCCTCTCCCTATACAAATCCATTGTAACTTCAAACTACATTTTTTACCATGATAAATTTGTTGAAAACACCCCAAAAAAATTCTGGTGACTCATATTGTCCTTCTAATATGTGAGGGGGCCGTGTTTCTTCATTTACAGTTTTCATTTATTTTTAATAATTGTTTTGGAAAAGAACCGCCTATCGGTCACCAGAAAAAGGGACAGGTATTTTCGATGAATCTATCATGGTTAAAATGGATTTTGAAGTTACAATGGGTTTGTATAGGAAGGGGGGGGAGCAGCTAAAATTAATATCAAATATCTAAATACTGAATCAAGCAACTTAAAAACTGTCTGGGGTGTTCACTTCACATGCGCCTGAGTAGACGATAAAATAACCAAAAGTTTTTTTGAAAGTGAAATATCCCTTTAAACTACAGTAGTACTGTACTGTAGTTCATGTAGCATCACAATCATTTCAACCACTAACCATATTTTATACATTTCCTATTCAAAAATCGCAGATGTATAAGCTCATAACGCGTCACATGTGTGCCATGCTATGAGCTTGTAGATTTAGGAAAAATCATGAAAATGTGTGCATTATTATAATTTATTTTAAGCGAATATTTTTAACTCAACTCCTTGCTTCTGAAGGTCCCTGAAACAAAACATGGTCAAATAGGGGTCCGAGGTCAAATACATATCAATTTGGGGGGTCCTTGACATGAAATAGTTGGAGTTACTACTGTATTGTACTGTATATTATATATAGGACATTATGTGATTAGTGGATCTCATGCATGGACTCTTTATGTTCCTGAGCAAAGACTTTACTTTGCACAATGTAGTCATAGAGGAGCTGTCAGAACTGCGTGGGCGGGTGGTGTTATTTTGCTTCAGCATTGCAGCACACACCAGAGACCAACAACAAGTTCCCATTAGTCACATAAAGTGCCTATAATCACACGCTGATATCGGTTTCCATTCACTGTTGCCTCTGGGAAATAATTACCAGGCAGTTGCACACCTAATGAAGAGGAAAAAATTCAGATCCCCTGTTGTTGTGTCAGCAGAGAGGTTCAATTTTCCCACACAATCCCCCTCCGTTCCTTCTCAGAGCTGGAGACGTGATGCTCTGTAAGCACAGATAGACATGGATGTGTGTGAGAAAAGGGTTGTAGTGTTCCCGGGTATATCTGGGCTCTCAAGTCATAGCGTGTTGTACAGTATGCCTGCCAAAAATACTAAATCTAGTCTTTGGTGCAGTCAAACTTCTAGTAACCTAAATCTGCAATGTAATGAACTTGTAACTAAAGCTGCCAAATAATTGTGGTATAGTAAAAAGTACAATATTGTCCTAATAATAATAATAATAATAATAATAATAATAATAATAATAATAATCCTGATAATGTAGATTATTTCCGTTTTGCAATCATTTATACCCACTACATTGTAGTGGGTATAAATGATTGCAAAACGGAAATAATCCAGTAAACCTCAAAATACTTACTTTTAGGCTACTTGAGTAAATATGTGCTTTCCACCACTGGGTGCAGTTGCTCTTATAACATGTGGTCTGTCAGAATGCAGGCAGGGGGCATTCAGTTGCTCTTATAACATGTGGTCTGTCAGAATGCAGGCAGGGGGCATTCAGTTGAGAGAAGAGTTGTATGTCTGCATTAAAAAGTTTCAGACCGGAGTTGAAGCGGACGGGCGGCTGTGGCTCAGGAGGTAGAGCAGGTCGTCCAATGATCCCTGGGTCGGCGGTTCGAATCCCGGCTCCTCCTGTTTACATGTCGAAGTGTCCTTGGGCAAGACACTGAACCCTACATTGCCTCCAATGAGTCGGTCGGTGTGAGCTCGCCACCATTGGTGTGAGAATGTGGGAAGTGAGGACGCTGGCGTCGACTGTTCGCCGCTTCACCTCCCAATGTATGAATGAATGAACCATTGTAGTGCTTTGAGCACTTGGAAAAGCTCTATAAAAATGCAATTCATTAGATAATTCAACATTCACTCTTTATCCTTAAGAAATCACACCTGTGATCTCTGGAGCCACCTGGGAACGGAGATGATCCAGTAAATCTCACACTTCATGTGAGCAGCCTGTGACGTCACTCATCATGATGACTCCAAATTTAGACAGACAGACCCTGTTATAGTCCATCACCACAATAACACCAACAAAATCGTTTGGGTATAATTATTCACCAGTAAGACGCCCTAAAGGGCGAGGTCACGTGCATGCATCCGCCTGGGTGATGGCAGACTGCTGGGCGAGCGTGGCGCTTTGGCATGGGGGGTCAGATCAACATATGGAATTCCGTACTGGCCATATATGGAGCGTGTCTTGAGTGTACACTAGGGTTTGATGAGGTCAGATCAACATAAGGAATGCCAGAATAGGTCAGCTCCATATATGGAGATCTAAGGGTGGCAGCGGCAGCAGTGTCTTGAGTGTACAGGGTTTGATGAGGGCCCAGGTAGGGCCAGGCTTTAAGTTCCGGGCCTGTTGAGAACTCTAGTTTTTTCCGGCTGCACTAATAACTTTGGGGCAGGCCCGTCTAGAGTTTGAATGGACAGGTATCAGTCAAAAGGGAGACATCGAATAGGAAGGACGGCGTGACTGTGACACACGGAAATGTAGGTAGTAAATGCGACCTATGGTCGCAATTAATGGAATTAACCTAATTTCTGGAAGAACAGCAACACACTTATGATATTGTAGTCGACTATTAGACTATTATTATTTTGTAAACTAGACAATGTTTTGGACACATTATAGACATCCTTCCCCCGAAATATCTGTTTTGTTTACAGCTATCAATAGACCATTCTGATCTTGGTATATTGATGGCTATACTCCTGCAGAGTCCTGCTGCAAGGTTTGAGGTCAGATGTAGAGTTGCTGGCCGGCTCCATATATGCAGATCTAGGTGATGATCCAGTCTTCTTCATGTATGGATATCCAGGGTTTGATGAGGTCAGTGTCGTGATCTTCATATATGGAGACGACCATATTTGGAGCGTGTCATGAGGCGTGACGGACTGACGGCCATATATGGTGGCGTGACGGACGGACTGACTGACGGACTGACTGACAGGTTTTGCAAGTTTTCATAGAAATCTGTGACCTACTGTAGCATATAATTAATCAAAAATCACACCTGTGTGAAGTGAGGGGCACTCTTATCATCATACATCATCATGAATCATCTCATACTGGCCAATCAGAATGCCTGTTGCCTGTGATTGGTTAGCTGATTTGCTCGTTTACATACGTATGATGTAAATGTTCCCTTCAATGTCAATGGCGTTTAATGTTTTGATGTTCATATTTATCGGACATGATTTGACCTAATTTCTCCGTTCATTGTCAATGGCAAATCTTGAGACGTGTGGGGACAAAAGCTGTTTATTAGGATGGGCTAGCGCCCCTCAAAAATAAATAAATAATAATATACAGTATATATCGTCTGTCCGGTGGAAACCTCATATGTCTGAAACTGTTACTTTTCAGGATTCAAATTCAAAGGCATCAAAAGTAGAAGATCATATGTAGTCATATGCATATGATGTCTCTCAATCAGATATGCTACTTTGGATGCTTTTGTGTGACTCTGTTAAGTAGTATGATCAAGTAGGACATTAATTAATTTACAACAAAACACCAATATGGAGATAAGAGGTTTCTGCCCGACAACAACGGCAGTGTGAGCAAAGAGCAACGCAGCTATAACTGTACAGAGAATACACACAGAAGCAGACTTACTACTTAAAATAAAGATCTGTTCTCCTATAGCACACGGTCAATTTAAATCTTTGATTTGATATTTGATGTTTCCGTTTTGTTTTATCATTGATGTGAATATTGATATTGAAATGAAATTGTACTGTGACATATCTCCACGACACTGCAGATGAGGGTAGCCTCAATGTCTTTCGAGAATAAATAAAGGTTTGAATGAATGATTACAGTACTGGACTGCTTGTCCTGAGTGGGACCTACGACCGACATGATCCTCGTTATAATCTTCATATAGCTAACAGCACTGTTGTGTAATTTTGGATCAATCAGCAATCGATGAGGCAAATAGGAGTCGAGGCAATATTGTAGGTGGTGATGGTTATTAGAAGCAGGGACGTAGCTGACCTGGTTGCCCTACTCGGATAATTTTGCGCTGCCCCCCCTTCCCCCTCCCGACGAGAGCGCTGCGTTTTGTCATGCAGATTGACTACTTTCGCCGTTTGCGAGGACGCATACACGGGTGCTCGTTATTACGCGACGGAGCCGGAGAAAATTATTATGAGGGTCGGCCTTGGCACTGTTTGGCACACTTTGTTGCCCCCCCCCCCCCCCCCCCCCTCGGCGTGTTGCCATACTCGCAGTGCGTATTGCGCGTATACGTAGTGACCGCACTGGGTATGGGTAAGTACAATAACACTCAATCAGGGCCGGTCCTGAGCAATCTGGCGCCCTAAGCAGGATTTTTTTTTAGCTCTGTCCCAAAAATTGAGGAGACACTGTGGAGGCACTGGGGGGACAGTGGGGACACTGTGGAGGCACTGGGGGTCCATTGGGGAGGCACTGGGGAGGCTCTGTGGAGGCACTGGGGGGACACTGGCACTGGGGAGACACTGGGGAGGTACTGGGGAGGCCCTGGGCAGACATTGGGGAGGTACTGGGGAGGCACTGGGGGGGACACTGGGGAGGCACTATAGGGAGGCCCTGGGCAGACATTGGGGAGGTACTGGGGAGGCACTGGGCAGACAGAGTTGGGACAGAGTAATTTTTTTTTTTTAAAACATGTTTTTTTTTTGTTTTTTGCGCCCCCCTCCATGGCGCCCGAAGCCGCTGCTTCGTCGGCCTGTAGGAAGAACGGGGCCTGGGGTGGTACGATAGTTCTGCCCAGAGCACAGGGCAGTATATATACTGTGGCTCCTTCAAGGACAATTGAACCATAACAAGATAGATCTGTACCAAACCCACATCTATTAGGTATTTAGTGGTGACATCTACGCTCTTACAAGCTGTCAAATATCATAATGTATTATATTTATTGATGGTAAAATATAAAGGTTAGATATCATATAAGCAACCGTATCATTTCTTCCTCAGCACAAAGCTACTGTCTCCTCTCTAGAATACGAGGACGATATAATATGACTTAACAGCCTTGTTGTTGTGCAGTGCATAGTAAATGGCAGGGGATAAGGTGGCTGTGTATGTTCTGGAAGACATGTATGTTCTGGGGGGGGGGGGGGGGGGGGGGGTCATTAGGAGCAGGTGGCCAGTGACAGAATGTGTCTGCCAATGGATAATAATGGTCCCATGGCTCCCTCAGCAAGGCCCTCATTGATTTGGCCATGCTGGCCTCTCTCATCACAACACTGACTCATCCACTGCTCTCATGTGTGTGTGTGTGTGTGTTTTAGAGGAGGTTGCAGGAGAATATTATTGGTGCAATTGTTGTGTTGATGCTTTGCCTTGAAGTGTCCTAGCGGGCGTCCCCCCCCCCCCTCCGCTCAGGGTACTATGTGTCTTGCTGTGGGGTGGGAAGCCTTGTATGTCCAAAACCTTTCCTGTTTTATTATCATTTTAAAACATTTAAAAATTGTGAAAAGTAATATACAAGGTTTCAGCAGATCTACATGCTCACAACGCGTCGCAGCGTCAGCGTGACATGTTGTGAGCTTGTAGATCGGCTATTTTCAGCAAGTGTAAAATCAGTCATTACGACGGCATCAAGGCCCGCCAAAATACATTTTAGTCAACTAAATCAACTGTAGATTTAGTCGACTAAAACTAGACTAACACTAAAACATTCCAGGTGAATAAAATGTTACTAAGACTAAATGAAAACTATTCAAAAGACTGTCTAAAACTAAAATAAATTTTTTCTGCCAAAAACAACACCGTTTCTGAACAAAATGTTGGGACGTGAGAGTTTATGCCCTACACCAGTATCGGAGAAGCTGCCTAAAATGCTGGCATCAGTCATGCCATTCCGATACCATTATCATTTATCACATGATGATGTCATTTATAGTCATCGATTATTTTGAATGCCTAAGTTGATGTTGCACTACTGTTTTATACTGTACTATTTACAGTACATTATTATTTTACCAATCTGGGAACAGATAACAGGATTTTGGCCCGCCCTTATAAGGCCTCCTCTTCCGGTGGAGCACTTATGTATTCATAATTCCACTAATCCCCAATGTATACAAATTCTGAATGCCCATGCTGACAGATCCAGTAGCACAGCTCGAAATCTGTTGTTGAGAGAGATTCTTATAACAGTTGCACCTTTTATGATTAATAACAATTATTAATGGAATTTGTATTCCCGAGATCAGCGGTTCTCAAACCTTTTAATTTAACCCATTTTAGCTATTGAAAAATAGCAGATCTACAAGCTCATAGCGCGGCACCGAGTGCCACGCTACGAGCTTGTAGATCTGATATTTTTGAAAAATCATGAACATGTGCCTCACATCGTTGAATATATATTCTTTCAGAGTGAACGTTTCTAACTCAAATATTTGCTTCTGGAACTACATATTTTCAGATGGGGGTCGGCGGCCAATTACATATAATTCTAGGGGTTCTTGACATGAAAATGTTTGAGAACTACCGACATAGAAACATGGGTTTTTCAGAAAACTGTCAGGATTTAGACGGCTATTTGTAGAATCGTCCTCAGGTCTAAATGGGTTAAGGGCCCCATAGCCTCGGAAACCCAGACGTTTTTTATTTCCAGGGATAAAAAAAAAAGTCTGGGGCCGAGTCCACTTCAATTCGGCATAGAGTAGCGCAAACGTTGATCACTCTCTGCTGATTTATGATCGTCTGCACCTTTGTTAAATTGACGCACACACACACACACACTCACGTACACACACACACTCCTCTCTCTCTCTGTCGCTCTAATTAATTAGTCTCATGTCACGCAGCTGCGTCTAGATTCTCCCGGCGGATCCTGCCGGGAGCTGCCTATGCCATAGAAAGCATAGGTGGACCCCAGGCTAAGCCCCATAACTCAACTGAGTGTTGTAAAGGCCCATTTGGACCCCCTCAAGGGGAGGGCTGCACCCCACTTTGAGAGCCACTGCCCTAGATTATTTTTAAATTACACACTGGTATCGGATCGGTACGTTCGTTATACTTATGGGAATTTATATAAATTGTATCAGTACATCTCTATGCTTCAGCTGCTCTCTCCTCCTGTTGTGTCCATGGTTGAGATGTCAGCATGGTCCGTTCCCTAGGACAGGGGTTCTCAACGTTTTTGGCTGGCTGGGGACCCCCGGAAATGCTTTGGCCATGTCTCGTGACCCCGGCCCCGCCCCCCTCCCCACCATCCAATTACAAACTGACTGCAAAAATAACCTTAATAATATAGAGAAAATATATCGTAAATGAATACTGAAACCAGCTATAATCATTAAAGGAAAGTATATGCATGCACCACATACTATGTAAACTCTTAATTTCCATTTTCTAGCCATTCAGTTGCAAAAAATAATTGGCGACCCCCTGAGGGGTCGCGACCCACGGGTTGAGAACCCCTGCCCTAGGACAGCCCTAGTTATACCTCAGCGCCAGGGTCAGGCCTGTAGTGACATCTGCACAGGACCTGGTTTGGTTCGTCTTGAAAAGAACGCAGAATGAATCCTTGTAGCTCTGTCTTACAGCTTGTCTGCAATGATCAGAAACGACACGAAAAACCCCACCACAGGTGTAATTATTACAATGTGACACGCACCCAAACACACCTAGGCATAAATAATTTCTAGCAATGCCCTACATTATTATGAAAAATGGTCAGAGTGAATTATTCACCGGATTTTTCTGTCGGTGGCAGCAGATTATCGCTGGTCAGAGTATAGTCATGTCATGTTGCTGTCACTGGACCTTCTGTTCCACCTATAAGCCATGTCCATGCTATCCTGTCACTGGAAAATACATGTCATTGTCATATTGTACTTGTCTTGTAACAATTATTACATAATTGCCCATTTCGCAATTATTTGAGATCATATTGCATAATTGTCATAATCATTTCCATGTTGCAAAATGTTAAATACTATTTTCAAACATTTCCAAAAATAGTGGAAATAGCACATATCTTTAATGGTGTAAGTTATTTGTCATATCTGCCCTGTGCACCTTTTGTTTACTAAGCCTAAAAGCCCAACAGAAAAATATGTTTTATTTTATTCCAATGTTCAACGACAGATACACAATAAAATTCTTAATTGCAATTATTTGACCGTCAATTAGACCCTGGCACAAAAGCTTTTTCAGATGGGGTTCCTTGGCCAAATACACATCAATTTGGAGGCCTCGGCATGGCAAAGTTTGAGGACCCCTGCCATAATGCACTCCCCCCGTGTCCCTGTGTGTTCGTCATGGCCACGCCAGTGCTTCCAGTCTAGATGGCAGTGTGTTCATTGGTTAACAGTTTGACTGTGGGATTAATTAATCGTGATCCCCATCTGACTGCCTAGTTGTTCACTAACCTTTGAAGAACCACCCGGCTGCCATCATCGTTTTGTTTCATGAAAATCTGCCTATCCGTCACCTATCCAACTCTGTCCGATGGAAACCCTGTAAGTTTTAAAATGTATTAAAACGGCGAATTAAACAATGAAAACATAACTTGAGGTACTTGTAAATGGGAGGGAAGCTGTTCTTCATCAATTAACTCGTGAATGGGAGGGAATGTGTTAATTCCACCAGCTGGAAGTAATGCTAGCTTCCTGGAGTGCTCCAGTGCGTGCTATATTGTGTTGCCAGGTCTACTTATTATAAGCAACAACTTGTTTCTAAAGACAAGTGTAGTTGCTTATTTTGGGTTTGCTTGCTAATGTTGGTTCGGCGGTGGCTCAGGGGTAGAGTGGCTGGATGGTAACCACAAGGTTGTCAGTTCGAACCCGGGCTCCCCTAGAGTTGGTGTCGAAGTGTCCTTGAGCAAGACACTGAACCCCTAATTGCTCCTGATGTGCTGGTTGGTGCCTTGCATGGTTTCCGCCGTCATCGGTGTATGAGGTGCTATATAAATGCACCATTTATTCGCAAACATTTTCATGTCATGGACCCCCACATTATGTATTTATACAACACATGTTTTGTTAAAATGTTTCAAAATTCACTTTCAAGATTTGTTTGTGAAAATAGCAGATCTACAAGCTCACATGTTGTATCGTGACACAATGTGAGCTTGTAGATCTTCTATTTTCAAAATATCTGATTTTTATAGGTTAAAAGTGGTAAGACTGATTTTGATGCTATACTTAGTGTGTGTGTGTGTGTGTGTGTGTGTGTGTGTGTGTGTGTGTGTGTGTGTGTGTGTGTGTGTGTGTGTGTGTGTGTGTGTGTGTGTGTGTGTGTGTGTGTGTGTGTGTGTGTGTGTGTGCGCGCGCGCGCGCGTGCGTGCGTGCGCGCGCGCGTGCGTGCGTGCGTGCGCGCGCGCGTGCGCGCGCGTGCGTGCTAAAGAAGTGACTAATAGTTCTGCAGCAGAACTATTAGTCACTTCTTCAGGAGCTTGTCTTCATTGTCCGTATGGCCGCTTGTTTCATCTCTCCAAATGTGGCAACACTGGCCATGGCGTCATCTAGCTGGGAAGTGAGCTCTTTGATGTAATCGCTTGTGAGAAACGTCATCATTTATTGATGCTTCCATTAAAGAAGCATGGACGTCTGTGCAGGCTCAGGGAGGAGAAAGGGGAGAAACATGCTGGCAGAGCGGGAAGCCAGTGACACAGAAAATGCCCGCCCCGCCATGCCAACTCCCTCTCTCTCATAATAACACTCTCTAGAACAGTGGTTGCCAAAGTGGGGTACGGGGAACCCCTAGGGGTCAGCTAAATGGACCCGTATGGGTCTGTAACTCAGAGAGTGTGCAAATGGAACCAAATGGTACATTTGGTTCCATTTGTACAATATACATTGTACAAATATTTTATTTTACAATATACATTGGGGTCCCAGAGATAGAAATGCCATTAAATGGGGGACCATAACCTAATTCAGGTCAAATCTGGGGGTCCTTGAAATTAAACTGTTTGAAAATCACTGCTAGAGCCGTAAAAATCTTCTCTTGGTTTTTTAATGGCGGCCCGCAGCTAGGCTAATGAGTCTCAATTTGGGGGTCCTTGACATGAAAAAGTTTGAGAACCACTGCTTCTAGATCAAGCTCCCAGTGTAAATATTTGGCGAAACTGAGAAAACAGAGCCAACCCAACACACCATGAATGTCCTTCACATATAGTTTTATTTACCTCTCCACGGACAGAGCAACGGACATGTTTCAACCTAAGGCCTGACTCACACCTTCACAACAGATTGATGTATAGCTGATGCATGAGACTTGTTTACTGATGCAAGCTCGCAATTCATTTCCAATGGGAGTCACATGGTTTGACACAACATTTTTGTTGTATGAGGGGGAGGGGGGCAGTCGAAACACAGCCGAAAGCCGTACAACAAAAATGTTGTGTCAAACCATGTGACTTCCATTGGAAATGCATTGGGGCAAGACGTAAACAAACCATTTGTTTACACCTAGCATCCAACAATGTTGTATGCTAGATCGAAAGGTGTGAGTGAGGCCTAACAAGTCTTCCTCAGAGTTGTGCTGGCTGTTTTCTCAGCATCATTATATTGTTGAGCCGTGCACCTTGAGACTTTTGTTATTTTTCTGTGTTGCGAGCATTCTGCTTTGCAGTATACTTCCACTATGTTTCATACAGTATTTGGTATAACAACAAGCTGTGATCTGATGGTGTCTATAAGATGATCTCAAACGGTGTTGGAGGAGGCATAGCCTTATTATATTAAAAAATCACACCCGTGTGAAGTAAGTGGTGCAACTCCACGTGGGCGTCCCCGGAACTTCCAGACCCACAGGAACGCGCTGTGTGTGTGTGTGTGTGTGTGTGTGTGTGTGTGTGTGTGTGTGTGTGTGTGTGTGTGTGTGTGTGTGTGTGTGTGTGTGTGTGTGTGTGTGTGTGTGTGTGTGTGTGTGTGTGTGTGTGTGTGTGTGTGTGTGTGTGTGTGTGTGTGTGTGGGGGGGGCTGCACAACAGTGACACTGTGAAAACCAACCAAACGCTATTTTCGTGCTCAGACCCAGGCAGTCAGCCAGCCACACACAAAGCTCCTTAATGAAGTGGTTGCACCACTTCAAAATGTTTAGAATGTTACTGGCCTGTTTGGTCGCTTGCTTAGTCTCTTAAAAGGTAAACAATGGAACTCTTGGCCACTACTGGGTAAATCCTATCCACACGAGCATGGCGGATGACAGAAATGAACAGCTTTGATGTAAGATGTAATCTGGATTCTTTGAGTCCTTTGAGTGTGTTTGATTGGTTGATAAACAGTTTTCAAACAGTACACTACAGAAGTACATTTAAGGCAAGCAATGCTAAAAGGATACAGGGCCCTTAGGTTTCTGTTGTGAATTGCGGACTCGTGCTGAAGATAGGGAGTCACACCATTTCATTTCTGGTGGTATGGCAGAATTGTAGAATGCATGCGGGAAACCAAATGATCTAACACACAACCAAAGGGAAATCACCCTCAGCCAAGAGGTAGATATAATGTGTTGGAATGACTCCCAGTCTCAACAGTTGGAAAAATATGATAAAATAAATATCAATGCCATTCATAACATCTTAATGTATGTCATATTCCCAAACCATTGGTGTGGTTTGGGCCGATGAATTGAACCAGTTGAATCACTTGGGTCGACATGCAACAGGACATATCACACCGCTGGGACGAACGCTAAAACAGTCTCGTCCCGTCTCAACCCTTAGGTGTTGTTTGGGCTTACGGCAACAACAAAAAAAAGCACCTTTATTTCATGTTGCAATCCATTTTCGAAGCTCCGATGACACTGCAAATGTTTTTATTTTATAACATGCAGCAGCCACGTGAAATAAAGCTTTTTGAACATTGTCTACAGAGAATATTCCAAAGAGAACCTCTGTCTGGTGGTTAACAATTCGTCAGCCCACTAAATATTGAAGACAGTCATAGACAAGTCAATGTTTTAACCACTTGAGCCCCAATCTGAGAACCCATCGTCAAACAATAAAGGAAAAACAGCGCCCTCTTTTCCTTTGAATTTGACAGAGTCAGCAGTCTGTCTTGAGAGACTATACTTGAACCCTAACGTCCCTTTTCTGGGCATGTTATGAACAGGTGAACATTTAGCAAAATAGCAGGTCTTTAAATTCACAACTCGTCTTGGAGGGGAAAAAAGCAGGGGACCAACTTAACAAGTATACCCCGGGGACACACCGTTCAACATGTGTATAGGGTTTAAGTATAGGGTAAACCATCTAAACCAGCCTCAATCGACCAGTCGATCGGCCTGTCTTTTAACGCTGAAACTCTCATGGTCAGTCTCTCTCCATTCCCTCTGGCCATTCCCACAGTCCATTCTACTCTACTCACTAGTTCAGTTGCCTTGTGGTTAGTGTCAGCCCTGAGACTGGGGGCGGCTGGAGTTCAATCACTGGCCAAGTTGTACCAAAGACGTTGGGAGAAAGCAAGAGTCGCAAACTTCGATTGATTTCCTCACTGTTATATCTGTGTGGGTAGGAGACCAGAAAGCAGGAAGTGACTCTCTTTAATTACAATGGAGAAGTGACCACAAGGACTGAGTATTTTGCCCCATAGTCACTGAAATAAATATCGGGACCATTCTTCACAAGCCACATACAGTACAGTATGTTGTGAACATTCTGACATTAAAATTGTCTTTTTCAGAGAAACAAAGTAATACCTTCCGTTTGACAGCTGCATACAACGTTCACAAGATCTGCCGTTCACGTGGAGTGACTACACAAGCTATCTTGTCAATGTATCAAGGATCTTTGGTAATACCACAGACTATAAGAACATGGGCCCTCATTTATCAAAATTCTAGCGTGGGTGTTACCGTTCACGTCGGCACTCGGCATGGCATTTATGAAGTGAACAGCTGATCTTTGCTTAATTTACTGCAATACGACCAAACAGTGTATGGAAACCATAGTTACATGATGGAAAGCCAATAAAGAAAGTTTCCCCTGCTCGTCTCGCTGCCCAGCCTCACCCCCCCCCCCCCCTCTCACACACACACACGCACGCACGCACGCGCGCGCGCGCGCGCGCGCGCACATAACTTGCAAGCAACTGTCACTGTGTGTTGTTAGTTCTATATTACATTTTTTAAGTCTTTATTAATTTAATATATAACAAGATAATATTAGTGAACGAAAACCTGAACCTGTGAACCATGAATTAATTAACGAATAACTCTCATGTCATTGGAATGAGTTTGGACGCACACAGCCCGTGACAACCGCACACACACGCTGCTGTTTTGCAAATAGCTGCATCTCCTGTCCTGTCTGTCTCTGTCACTGTGGTCCGGGACCGTGACACCGTGAACATGCACGTTTATGACGTGGGAACGCATCTCTGATGCGGTTCCCACTTGCACTGGCTCGGCACATTTGGCATTCGAGCGACGCGTCGGGTTTATCCTTAAACGAGGACGAGACGAGGAGATTGCACATACCGAAAGACATGGGCCTGCTGTAGATTACAGTACCCGTTGGGAGACTTGACTCTCCAGCTGCAGCTAGTAGTCTCCATCCAATGCCTCTCCATATCATGAAACTATTCCAGCACAGGCAGCGCAAATCCTCACATGTAGGCCTATGCGCTCATGCAAAACACTGTTTAATTGGCTTAAGCATCTAACTTGCAACATTGTTTTTAATTGTGCGATTTTAATTGCTTGTACACTTGGAAATATCCTACCAATTTCATATGACATGCCTTTACAATTTTTCACATGTATAATATTTATTAGTTTTATATACATTTTGGGAGTGAATACATATGTTTATATGCCTGTGACAGCCTGTCAGCTGCTCCGCTTTTCTACGACAGAAAAACAGGTGAGGACAAAGCCTATGACAGCTCCCGACATGACATGATATTTTGCCAGGCGCACGCCAAAGTTAACGCTGGAATGATATATGCCGAAAATTGTGGTGATTCCGGCGTACGCCCATATTTGGGCGTATGCCGCGTTGATAAATGAGGGCCATGGTACCCAATGAATATACCATATATCACACGGCGGCATTCTTGCCATTAAGTTCATGGAAATGCCACACCTCGTTGCCACCATGCTTTTTCAATGCAAAATGCCAACATGGCCGCCGTGTGCATATAGACTGGTCTATGACTCCCTACTTGGCACTCATCCCACCTGGACCAATTTGTCTGTTTCTTCATCAACTGTGCGTCCCTGCATGGAGATAATCGTGCAAACCGATCAGCACCAACCTTGTAATGCACACTGCTGGTACACCAAAGAGTTTCTTTTTAATAAAGTGTTACTCTTGGTATATTCAAGTCACGGATGCCTGCATCCACAATAGCTTATGTCATTCATTGACAGACAGCAGGAAACAGATATTGTACTTGAAGTGATTGGTAAATGTTTACACATCACTGTGTACACGCAGCTGGCATTTATCATGGTTGAGTGGCGTCAAAATCACTTTATTTTGATAGGAGTTTTTGTCAAATCTTCATATGTATTCAAAATGCATACTCTTGCAGAAACTGACTTCAAAGATGACCTGTTCGGAAATGCTTGTGTCAACCGCAGTAGCTGAGCTTTATTTATATATGTGAAATACGCCTTTCACTTTAGAGTTTCAAAAATCACACCTGTGTGAAGTGAGGGGCGCTCTAATCAATTATACCAACCTTGAAACATACCTTAGTTAAGAATAAAGTAGCCTTGCCGAGCCATGAGGCCCATAGGGCAGGAGCCTATCTCCTGTTTCTGTAGCGTGAGGCAGCTTGATGTACAAGTACACCCCCTGGACATGACGCTAGTATGTCGCAGGGACTTACCCCCAATCCAACCCTTGATGCTGAGTGCCAAGCAGGGAGGCACTGGGTCCTATTTTTTAGAGTCTTTGGTATGACCCGACTGGGGATTGAACCCCAGCCTCCCAGTCCCAGGGCAGACACTCAACCACAAGGCCACTGATCTGGTGGTCCCTTATTGGCCAAGGGTTTCCACCGACATACCGACAGCCGTTTTGCTCAGACACATATGAAACTAGAAAAAGTGCCCTTCTGGGCACAGGTCTCCACCAGGAGGATAGGAGTGTGTGTGTGATGTTTGGCAAAATGTTTAGGAGCAATATAAATGTGTGTGTGTGTGTGTGTGTGTGTGTGTGTGTGTGTGTGTGTGTGTGTGTGTCGCGGCTTGGCCTGTTGTAGCGCCACCATGAGGCTGATTTGAAAACGGTCAAGTGGCATTTCTTCCAAAGCCTAGTGGGAATATGCATGCACAGTTTCACCACAATCGGACGCCTCGTTGAGTAGTTGTGGCGATTTGTACAAAACGGGTACAAAGCGGGCTACTCCTGAAAAGTTTAGAAGCCAATCGTAGCCAATGAGGGTGGATTATGAGAAATCAAACAAACCCGTCTTGATCACATGACTATGGAGAGCATGTGTACCGATTTGCGTGAAATTTGGATAAAATCTGAAGGAGTAATATTAGAAATTGTGTTTTACATATGTCGGCCTCCTGGTGGCGCTATAAAGAGCAGATGTGAAAAATTCCAGGCAAGGGTTTTTCCTTGGCTTCTAGGGAGTTGGCATACAAAGTTATTCACAGATCCGTGCAGTTAGAGGTAAAAACACTTTTCGGCCAGTTATAGCGCCACCATGAGGCTGAGTTGAAAATGTTCATGTGGCATTTCTTCCTCTGCCTATTGGGAATGTGCGTGCACAATTTCACGGAAATCACACGATGTGTTCATGATTTGCATCATTTTGTTTGAAACTGAGCACTCCTGCAAACTTTGGAAGCCAATCTTAGCCAATCAGGATGGAGTCTGAGAAATCTGAAAGACCCGTTTCGTTGAATGGCTCTAGAGAGACTGTGTACCAATTTGCGTGATGTTTGGACAAAATATGTAGGTGTACTGTCCAAAAACTTGTTTTGCACAAAGCGGCCTCCTGGTGGCGCTATAACAGGCCGTTCTGGAAATGTTGGGGCAGAGGTTCATCATTGGCATCCAGGGAGTGTGTGTGCAAAATTTGGCATCGACCGGGTTAACGGTGCCGGAGATTAGCTGTTCACAGACGGACGGACACACGGACACACGGACAGACGGACACACGAACACACGGACGGACGGACGGAGTGCAAAACATACTCTCTCCCCATGCCTTCGGCCTGGTGGAGACAATAAAATGGGCATTGGTGGCCATTGGTGGTTAGAGGGGCTCGCTTGTTGCCAAAAGTTTCCAGGGTCGGTCGATTGGCTACTTTAAAATAGGTGTGTGTGTGTGTGTGTGTGTGTGTGCGTGCGTGCGTGCGCGTGCATGCGTGCGTGCGTGTGCATGCGTGCGCATGTGGACTAGTCGCTTCTTTTGGGCTTTTTTTTTTGTAGACCTGATCGCTTGTTTCTCTCGCCGAATCTGTCAACACTAGATTGTATGGTTTAAGTAGCTGTGCTTCCCAGTGTTGTTTTCGTCGACTAAGACGAAAAATGTTCGTCGACTACCTTTTTTTCAATTTTGACAATTTCGTCAACAAATAAAAACTAGACTAAAATGTTAGGGAGGGACTAGTGGACAAGAGATCCAGTTTTATGCTAGGTTGCATGCTGAAAATAGCAGATCTACAAGCTCACAACTTGTTGCAGCGTGACGTGTTGTGCGCTTGTAGATCTGCTATTTTCAGCATGCAAACAAAGTGTAAAATCTGCCATTAGAACGACATCAAGGCCTGTCAAAACACATTTTTGTCGACTAAAATCGTATGACATTTAGTCGACTAAAACTGGACTAACTAACACTAAAACATTCCAGGTGATTAAAATGTGACTTCAAAAGACAGATATGACTAAAACTAAAATCAAAATGTACTGACAAAAACAACACTCCTGTCCTCTAGGTTCGTCCAGGGAGGTGAAGGCCTCAGCACGGGCGTCAGAGCGCATGGTCCACAAACTGAGAGGAAAGAGTGAATTCACCGTGCTGGTGACCCTCAAGCAGGAGCACCTCAACTCGGGGGTCATCCTCTCCATCCACCACGCTGAACACAGGTAGGAATGAACACAACTCGGGGGTCATCCTCTCCATCCACCATGCTGAACACAGGTAGGGAATGAACACAACTAGGGGGTCATCCTCTCCATCCACCATGCTGAACACAGGTAGGGAATGAACACAACTAGGGGGTCATCCTCTCCATCCACCATGCTGAACACAGGTAGGAATGAACACAACTCGGGGGTCATCCTCTCCATCCACCACGCTGAACACAGGTAGGAATGAACACAACTCGGGGGTCATCCTCTCCATCCACCACACTGAACACAGGTAGGAATGAACACAACGCGGGGGTCATCCTCTCCATCCACCACGCTGAACACAGGTAGTGAATGAACACAACTCGGGGGTCATCCTCTCCATCCACCACGCTGAACAAAGGTAGGAATGAACACAACTCGGGCGTCATCCTCTCCATCCACCACGCTGAACAAAGGTAGGAATGAACACAACTCGGGGGTCATCCTCTCCATCCACCATGCTGAACACAGGTAGGAATGAACACAACTCGGGGGTCATCCTCTCCATCCACCACGCTGAACACAGGTAGGAATGAACACAACTCGGGGGTCATCCTATCCATCCACCATGCTGAACACAGGTAGGAATGAACACAACGCGGGGTCATCCTCTCCATCCACCACGCTGAACACAGGTAGGAATGGACACAGACCATTTACAATGGATCCATTTAGCACATGCTCTTCATTATCAGGAGTAATAGTGCAGAGAGAATCGTGTAGTTGTAGTATAGGGCCCGAACGAGACTATAGGATACCAGGTAAACAAAGAAACTATCATCTCTTTCACCTCTACTTTACTTTTAACTCAAATCTTTGCTTCTGGGGAGTTCCTGGAACAACATATTTTCAGATGGGGGTCGGTGGCCAATTACATATAATTTTTGGTGTCCTTGACATTAAATATTGAGCACCACTGATACAGAAACATAGGTATTTCAGAAAACTGTCAGGATTTAGAAGATATTTTTTTATTTCGACGTCAGGTCTAAATGGGTTAACAGTTTATTGAAACATAATGAGATGAATGTGGAATGGAGTGAGGAACCCAAGGCAGGGCGAGACTCAGGGTGGGGGCGTAGTCTCTGGAGCTGACAGCCATCTTTGCTCTACTCGGGATGAGCGGTTGGTCGTCGTCTGCTCCGTCACTGCCCCCCCCTGGATTCCTAGAGAATCGAGGCGGAGGAGGATTAATGGAAAAATTGGAAGAATAGCGAAAATAGCCGATCTACAACTTGGTTGAGAGATCGCAGGTGTATTTATGCTGTGGTGAAAGGAGGCAGGTGTAGTGGATACGGGTGATTGTGAATGGGGAGTGGCCGTTGAGTGGAGGCGGGAGGTGATTGAGAACAGAGTGGCAGTGATAAGCAGAGGGTGGTCTCTACTCCTGAAACTACGTTGTAGAAATACAATTACCCTTAGACAACATGCTATATGTACATTGAAAATATGAATTAAATACAAATTTTGTGAATTATTGTTTTTATTTACCTCCTCTGTAAGCTGACATTATCCATAATACTTTCATTTTTGTTGGGAAAGGTACTTTTCCCCTAAACAAACGTTCTGAGGCAGCATGTTATGATACCACAATGAACACAGGGAAGCACCTTCCTTAAAACATCTCTACACATCCTCTACACTCTACACATCCCAGACTCTTCTCCCTTCTGGCTCCCAAACTGTTGAATGAACTCCTCATTGCACTTAGAACTGCAGAATCACTCAATCTTCCACTGTAATCTGAAGACTTCAGATTTAGCCTGTGTAGCACTTACCATTGCACTTGACCTAGCCTTGACGACCTTGCCGGTTTATGCAAAGCTTTTAAGTGTAGTTCAGATAACATGTTATTTAGACAGAACTGGCATCCTATTGTGTATATATATAGCTTCAATGTAGAGATTTTCTTTCTTTGTTTACTATACTGTTTAGATTTTAGACTGATGCTAGGTTCTCGGTTTACCTTGTATTTGATGCATTGCCTTGTGTTGTTCTTGCTTACTGTAAATCGCTCTGGATTAAGAGCGTCTGCTAAATGCCTAAATTGTAATACAAACTGCTTCTGCTGCATTACTTGAAAAATAAGGAACCTTATGCAACAGGTGTTCAGAGTGAGACATAGTGAAGGAACCTTATGCAACAGGTGTTCAGAGTGAGACATAGTGAAGGAACCTTATGCAACAGGTGTTCAGAGTGAGACATAGTGGCTGAATTTTGCCTGTTGCACCTTTAACACTGAGGATTTTACTAGACTCAACTAGAGCATTCCAACTTCCTGTGGGCATGATTAAAAAAAGACAGCATTTTGCGAGATTAATTTTTTTTTGCCCATTAGTGTTATTTAGGCCAGGGAAAAAAAAGAAAGTTATATGTTTTTCCGTGGGTGGCGGGGGGTGGGGTGCACATTGAGGTTGGGATGGTGCTTAGGCTTGTTTGATAAACATCTAAACGTATTCATTCGCCATCAGTCAGTGACCGAGTAAACCAGCAAATCACCCTGTTCGTCAACGTATTATTAACACTCCGTCACCGTTCCAAACACTGGGCCCGTAATCGTGGAGGGAGAAGTAATGAGACACAGCACTGACTGCCATGGTTAGCATGCTAATGCTCTCCATTACCCTGGCTCAGGCGGTGGGGAGAAGATCAGACCAGGCCATGTTTATGACACACACGCCCATTGAAGTACTGTATGTCTACATTAAAGTCAGCGCTGAGAAGAGACTTCACAGCTGCGTTAATGACTTTCACCCCCAAATATACTGGCTTTTCCAGTCGTTCGTAGGCTAGAAAGTGGTGCTGCACTGTTTCATTTGGAAATTAGGCTGGGATTTGTTTAATGCCAGTGTTAGCTACTGTAGTGGATTTGTGCAGCTAGAATGAATGTGTGTACTGTCTGTAGCCTAATAGCATACTATGCATGGCTGCATGGGGGAGAGTAACTCTATTAGATTGGGGTTAGCTGGGGGTAGATTAATCAATTCATTAATTCATTCATTACAGTTATGTGTCGGACTGTCTGTGTCTTTTTTTCCTTTTATTTCCCCCCCCCCTTTGAATAATGTTTCAAGCAAATGTGTCACTGTCTGTTTTTTTTTCTTCTCCTTTCGAATAATGTTTCAAGCAAATGGCTGAAGTAAGTCTTCTTTAAATGCAGCGCTGGTGACTGTATTGGCAGCTCTTTCCATTAGCGTCGCTCCTTGAGCTGAATCTCAATGGTGTGGAGAGACAAGGATTCTCTTAAGCCTGATTTATGCTTCTTCGAAGTATAATTCTGGCTTCACACAATACAAATGCTTTAATGCAGTGGTTCTCTCAACGTTTTGAAGTCAAGGACCCCCACATTGATGTTGAATGTGTGCCAGGGACCCACAGAAGAGAAGATTTATGTAAAAAAAATCAAATGGTTTCAAACCTAGCAGATGTAAAAGCTTGCAGCTGTGAGCTTGTAGACACACCCTTTGTTGCACGTTCCTCAACACAGAATGGCGTACGTTAAACTGAAAAAGTGATTTAGCATACAACAGTGGTCTTCAATATTTTAAATGCCAAGGACCCCTTAGCTGAAAGAGATAGCTTAATAGATGTGTTGGGCAGCACTATCATCTGTTGTGAAAAAAAAAAAACGTATTTTTTTGTTTAGTATCTTTTCTATTAATATGTCGGATTGATGTTGATGTGTATTTCTTCCATACAGTTAACCATTAAACACTTAATATTTAGTAAACTTGAATGCTGGCTCTGTATTTGGTCTGCTCTTTTTTTCCATTCTGCATCAAACCTTTTTGTCGATAATAGCCGATTTTACAAGGCCGGCTAATGTCCCACTCTCAGAATAGGGATGCTAGGGTTTAAGTTAGCCTATAGGGGTCCCGGCAGACCCCCCTGTCAGAAGACCCCTTCTGTACGATATATTGCGTATGTACTGTATGGCGTTCGGTGGTACAGTATCAATGCATGTCTGTCCCCTCCTGCAGGTTCCTGGAGCTGGAGAGCAGCGGGCAGCGCAGTGAGGTGCGTCTGCACTACCGCACCAAGGGCCAGCAGGCCCACACCGAGGTGTTCCCGTACAGCCTGGCCGACGGACAGTGGCACAAGGTGTCCGTGGCGGTCAGCGCCTCCCACGTCATACTGCACGTGGACTGCAACAGGTACTGCGTTTTACGCCACTGGCTCCCAAACACTCAGGTCGGGAGTCTCTGGGTCGCGGGCACATTTTTATGGGAGCTTCCTACATTTTGTTTTTAATTTCAAAACATAAAAAAAAGAACATTCCCAAAAAAAAAGAAAAAAAAGAAAAGAATTAAACTGTGTACATTTCTTTGAGTGAATAGTGGGTGTGGGTGTTTTCATTACATGTGTGGGAATCTAAATAACTGGACATTATGGAGCAGTTCTGTGTAGACTTGCCAAAAATTGCTAAATAAACAGCTTATATTTTAGGGGAAATCAGCTTGGTCTGTCTCTTTCTATGCCAATGCTCAATGCCCATGTGTAATGTGCATAGAATGATTGGCCAAGCCATTACGGGGAAAACTTAATTAATTCAGACAGACATATTTCTCAATTATATAGTAGGATGATAACCACTTTGGTTTATTTTAAGCAGAAGTCAACAAAACAGAAATGCATCAATCTTGGGCCTACCCAAAAATATCACTTACAGCACTTACAGTTGGGTTCCCAACTTCTAAGGCTGTGACCCCCCCAAATAATAATTAGAAAATAGCCAAACTAGTTTGTAGATCGGCTATTTTCACAACGTTTGCCTCTGTTTCTTTTTTATGGTATTGAAAAGGTCTTAAAGGTCATTAAATTATAACTTAGAAAAATGTGCGGATACCCTGTATACAATACTGGACGTTGATTTGTTTACCGTTGAGTGAGAAAACAATGTTGCAAAATTAAGCTAATGATCTGGGAACCCCCTCAAATAATTTGACGACCCCCCCCAGTTTGTGAAACACTGTCTTACAGCACTTTCTGTAACTGGTATGTATTTATTCTAAAGGATCTACGAGAGGGTGGTGGAAATGCCGTTCATGGACATACCTGAGGATGCTTCTTTCTGGGTCGGACAGAGGAACGGTCCTCATGGCCTCTTCAAGGTTGGCATCGCTTTAAAAACAACTTTCTATACAGCAGATTAACAAGTGATATTACTTGCTCTGTAAGAGCAAGTAATGCCTGATTTATAATTGTGTGCAGGTAAAGTATACCAACAATAGCCAATCTACAAAGTTTTAGTCAAGTTTATATTTGTTGACAAAATTATTTTTCGTCCTACTTTTAGTCGACAAAATGAACACTGTTGTACATGTGGATACCTGTAGATACTAGTTTTAAACATATTTGCACGACTCCCACACGTAAATTAAGTATAACTCAGCCTTAATGCATCTTGACTTTTGCACCATAGCTTTCTCCAACACTTTTTCCTTTTATCACCACCAACTTAATTGTTTTGCAGGAGTTGCAAAATACTACACAGGTCTCTCGGCACCACCCTAGCAAGTCACTTTTTGTTTTGCCGTCATTGTTTGTCGCCTTCTCTCCTTGCTGCGTCTAAAACAACAGCGGTAATTATCCCAGCAGTCTTCACAACGCCGATTTGAGGGAAATCATTAAATAGCCTCTGGATGATGCTCATTAAATTAATGTTGGCCTATTGTTTATCTGAAGTGGAGACTTCATATGGCGTCTAGCCGACTGCTCTACACATCATCAGCAGCAGGGAGAAGTGCTGGGTTGTAAGGTCGGCTTTATTGGCAACTGAAAACTATTTTAATCACAGGGGCGGGGGGACATTTTATCTGATGCCAGTACCTAGGATGGTGTGTGTGTGTGTGTGTGTGTGTGTGTGTGTGTGTGTGTGTGTGTGTGTGTGTGTGTGTGTGTGTGTGTGTGTGTGTGTGTGTGTGTGTGTGTGTGTGTGTGTGTGTGTGTGTGTGTGTGTGTGTGTGTGTGTGTGTGTGTGTGTGTGTGTGTGTGAGGCCGTGTGTGTGTGAGGCCGTGTGAGGCCGATTCGATACGCATCTCGATGCACTGCCAGCGATACGATACTTTAGCGATACATGGAATCCCCTGGTGATGCAATACGATTCACCCCTCTTCCTGATTTGCACGCACGCAAGCGTGTACTTGTATTAGTCGAGATCCCCTTAACACATTCCGTGCTATCCATGAGATACAGTATCTCGTGGAAAGTTATTAATATCATCTGAGCCATCCACGAGAAACATGAAAATTGAAAATATTATATATAATTTTTTTACCTTTTTTTTGCCTCTGTTAGCTTTTGCCACTAGCATCCATAGGCCTCCGCTAATCTGCGGTACACGTGCACGCGCACAGGGTTATTAGTGTTTTTTAATGCTCAGAATGGCATAAAGTGCCATGTTTTTAGCCTATTAAAACATGAATCCGAGCCGCGCTAATCATGATGATACTTCCGGGGCCTTGTCCTCTAGGCCCCTCGGCAGACTACAGATCCTGACTACATCACTTCCGGCTCGGGCGGAAGTGACTCTTCTTCTCTGTATATTTCGCTCATTTCTCTGGCACTAGCGCCACAATCTCGCCCGGAGGGCTGGGCAGGTTTGTCGTTTGTGTATAGTAGAATTTGATAAATAGACGTTGTGAGGACCATTTTCCTGGTCCTCTAAAGAGAGAAATAATAGTTTTTTGCGTCAAAAAGAGTTAGTATTACAATTAGAAATTTGGGATTAGGATTAAACGTTTAGAGGTGATGTTTAAACATGACCTCGGTTAGAGTTGTCCCTAATTGTCCTTAGTTGTGCATAGAGATCTCAAATTCTGCCCGTACCCTACACGACCCTACGTTTTCGGGCCGGGCCGAAAATGTATGCTAATTTTTCGGGTTCCAGTTGGGGCCGGGCCTGAAAATGTCAGCCCCTTTGAGAACTGTAGTCGTGCAGCGTCGGCGATGTTGCGCACCGGAAAATAGCCGATTTACAAACCCATGTTGCAGTGTGACATGTTGTGAGCTTGTGGATCTGCAATTCTTTGCCTATTTTTAACTACCGTACTTTCAATGCCATCCTAAACTGTCGATGTCATCACAAGTATAATAATATAATTGTGTGTGGGGGTGTGCGTGCACGTGCACAGTGTTAATTGGCAGATGAAAGAAGACCTCGAGGTCAGCACTAATCTTGACGTAGCAGCACCTCCCCCTCCGTTTGATTGAGTGGCTTCATGGAAGCACATCCCCCCTTAAAACACATCGCTTAATTAACATACATTGACACACACACATACAGTACACACGCATGCACGCACGACGCATGCACGCACGTACTCACGCACGCATGCAGAATCGAGGACCCCCTCTAAAACGAGATGATGCATCTATGGGCTATCCTTTAAATAAATAAAATTCCAATATATAATCCATTGAAAATATCAGCTCCGGTACAAACTAAGCCCTGGTTAGGAACCAAACGTCTTACTCTATGAGTGAGTGTACATGATTTGTACACACTCAGAGTTATGGAGGTCCATGGCCTAATGAATGCCAAATTGGGGGTCCTTCAAATTAAAAGGTTTGCGAATCCCTGACTGCACTAGTGACTAGGGATATGGGACAATGTGAATATTTCATATCACGATTAAGGTCCTTAAAGACTGCTGCGAAAAGATTTTGTTTCTTTTCAGACAAAAAGGTTAAAAAAACAGCAGCCTGCAAGGACATTTCTGTCGAATCGATAGTGTGTAGTGTACAGTGGTATAAGAGCATACCAAATGTACTCTTTAAAGGTTTTAAGTGGTATTGAATTTGCAGCTCAACAAAAGCTAGTTCATTGTAGTGTATGACGGAGGACAGTTTCACGATAAATTAAAATCTCTGCGATCCGATTATTGTGAGCGTTTTTTCATCACGATAAACGTTAAAGATTATCGTCCCATCCCTACTCGTGACAGCACCATACTGTAGTAGGTACCGTGGCCATTAAATGTATAGCATTGGTATTCTCTTCTTTGCTGCTAGCTAGAACACACGATTTCCATCGTCTCACATTTCTTTGGCTTGGCCATGAAATAATTTTCCGGCAGGATTATTACATTTATGGCCGGCAAATTGAAGTGGCAAGACAATTTAAAAAACAATTTCTCCCATGTTGCACACCCCTTCACTTCTGTGTAAGGGAAATAAATGCTGTCAAGGAATGAGATTGGGTTACCATGGCGACTATACTGCGTGCGTGCGTGCGTGCGTGCGTGGGTGCGTGTGTGTGTGCGCACACACGCATGTGTAGTTTGGAAGCCTGGACCATGTACATAAACTGACCACGAGTCACATAACAACTTTCCAAATACTGACTCTGTTTCGGCTTTGTCTGTGTGGAGGAGAAGGTGCCATGTGTATCCTTGAACTGTCAATCCTGTTATATTTGTCTCCCTGTAAAATTAATTGAAATTGGCGGATTCAAATAAAGAACTAAAATGTTTGTGTGTGTGTGCGTGCGTGTTGTCCAAGCCAGTGGTTGAAAGGCTTTCAATCAAATGATACGTATGTTGACACCAGTCACAAGGCTTGCAATCAAATTATATGTATATTGTTTATTTTCCCAAGTTATGCTTATCATGGGGATCGGCCAATCACTGGGAAAACAGAAATAGCTGTTTATATACTGTGTGTGTGTGTGTGTGTGTGTGTGTGTGTGTGTGTGTGTGTGTGTGTGTGTGTGTGTGTGTGTGTGTGTGTGTGTGTGTGTGTGTGTGTGTGTGCGTGCGTGCGTGCGTGCGTGCGTGCGTGCGTGCGTGCGTGCGTGCGTGCGTGCGTGCGTGCGTGCGTGCGTGCGTGCGTGCGTGCGTGCGTGCGTGCGTGCGTGCGTGCGTGCGTGCGTGCGTGCGTGCGTGCGTGCGTGCGTGCGTGCGTGCGTGCGTGCGTGCGTGCGTGCGTGCGTGCGTGCGTGCGTGCGTGCGTGCGTGCGTGCGTGCGTGCGTGCGTGCGTGCATGCATGTGCAGGGGGTGATGCAGGATGTGGAGGTACTGGTGATGCCACAGGGGTACATCTCACAGTGTCCAGACCTCAACAGAAGTGAGTATGGCATAAACCATTTTATATCGATACCGGTACGTACACACACACATTCAGTTATTTCATTCAGACATCCTTTTTGATATTTTTATGAAAAAGAAAAACACCTCCAAACCCGACCTGTCTGTGACATCATTATGAATAATGATTGTGCCACATTATACTAGATGGTTTGAATTGTTCTGCCATCAAGAGAAAGGGCAAAGCAAATTGACAGCTTAGTCATTCTCATGAATGTTTTGGTGTCTCAACATTCCGGGAGTGCTTTCATAAAAGTGTGCTTTAACTGTAGCCTGAATATGAATGATCAAAATCTCATTTCAACCTGACTCTAAATTATGTGCATAATTGTTAACTATGATATTAGTTATACAGTAGATATTGCAGTATATATCAGGTATATATTATTTATTATTATTGTAAAATAGACACCGTCAGTTCATTTCTTTTCTGTATTAATATATTTTCTCCCATAATGCAGCATGCCCAACCTGCAATGATTTCCATGGACTTGTGCAGAAGATCATGGAACTCCAGGATATTCTTGCCAAAACATCAAGCAAGGTACAGTAATGTCACAACAGAGATGATATTCCATGATCGTATTCCAAAGGAATACTCACAATGCTTTATGTTGTGATGGCAATCCAAAATAACAAGGGCATTGACTAATACTGGCTAATACTAGTTTAGGTTGTATAGGTAGGCTGTAGCCCGAAACAAACAGTATTACAGTTTGACCGTGACAAACACACGAGTGGAATTAGCAGTGACTAGAAATTGAAATGAACATGCACTTGTTGTAGAGCAAATATCATATTTGCTTCCATAGCAACTACTGCAACAAAAGGCTGGCAGGCATTTGACATTGGCTATAATTATTGTTGGAAGCTACTGGACACATTTGCTGTTGTTGTTATTGTATTTTATATTCCAGTATGAATTATTGCTTCCCACCACACCAATTCCTTTTCTTTTTTTTCTTCAGGCCCTTGGGTATAGCTTAAATAGTTTCTTGTTGTGGCACTGATTGTCACTGTCGGGTGGAAACCTTGTAGGCTACGTATAAAACGGTTCCTTTTATATTACTTTTATTTAAACAAAAAACGAAAAAATAAATATATATATATATATATATATATATATATATATATATATATAAATATATAAAAGAGAGCTTGTAGATCAGCTATTTTCACTATTTTTGTAGCATATTGTGCATCTTGATCGATCGTCTATTTTCACTTCTTTTCTTCTTGTGCGATTTGTGTGCGACACTCTTACTTGTACGAAGAAGCCTGGCATCAATTTAGAAAAAAAAGACTGCAACAAATATGAATATAGATTGATGATAGAAGTGTCTCCCTCCTCTTTCTCTCTCCCCTCTTCTCGGTGTGGTTGGGGTGGAGCAGCTGTCCCGGGCGGAGGAGAAGATGAATGGGCTGGACGGCTGCTATTGTGAGAGAACCTGCAGCGTCAAGGGGGTCGTCTACCGAGAGGACGAGGGCTGGACAGATGGCTGCAGGAACTGCACATGCACGGTATGAGGGCTCTCTGCACGCACGCGCACGTTAGGGATGGGCCAATAATCGCTATTATTGTTTATCGTGATAATAAAATGCTCACAATAATCGTATCGCAGAGATTACAATTTATTGTGAAATTGTTGGAAAAAACGGAAATGGCTGTTTTATATACAGTACATTACGCCCACATTTTTGTATATTTGCATTATTTGGTGTCTAATTATGAGGCAGAACTCAATATGAAGTTGTCAGCCTGTTGTCTCCTCACAGACTGAAATGTCAGTTTTTCATGCTTTCAAGTTTCAGTCACGTTTATTCAGTATTTGTGTGTGTGTGTGTGTGTGTGTGTGTGTGTGTGTGTGTGTGTGTGTGTGTGTGTGTGTGTGTGTGTGTGTGTGTGTGTGTGTGTGTGTGTGTGTGTGTGTGTGTGTGTGTGTGTGTGTGTGTGTGTGTGTGTGTGTGTAAAAGAAAGAGCTTTTGTATTAAACTTCTAGAACAGTCAAGGTCTTTTAATTCAAAGCTAGATTTCTGTTTGCCATTGACTGTCATTGATGTTTTTAATTAATTTCTTGTGCTGCACTGCAACTTTTATTTTTCTCTTTTTTCCTTTGAGCTCATTCTCATTTTTGATCTTTCTTTTCACCTTTATTAGCAATTAATTTAATAGCTAATTTGAATTGTATTCAAAATGGGTTTCGTTTTTGCGCTTTATCTTAATTGTCTTAATGCTTTGCACGTAGTGCACTTTGAACTCACTCATTGTTGAAATTCAAACTTGCGTTGCTTTTGTTTTTTAATTCTTTATTTAAGGACATCAACATTCATGTTATACAACATTTTTCAAATAGTATTTATTTGTTCACAAGTTTTTATCATTAGACTAAACTAATCAGAAAATAAAGCGTATGGGAGAGATAGATGATGTGTACAAAATTGGTAAAGTACAATACAATATAAAACTCTAAGGAATACATAGGAGAGTATATGAACTGTGAGCAATAATTAAAATAAAAACAAACAAAAAGAGACACATGAGTAAGAATTTCAGTCATTCTTGTGTTGCCTTATAACAGTGGTTCTCAAAGTGGGGTCCATTCTGATTGGTCATTCACGGAATTCATCGGTGTGTTATTTCGGAATAATGACCACTGTGGGGGCGACTGTGGCTCAAGAGGTAGAGCAGGTCGTCCAATGATCCATGGGTCGGCGGTTCGAATCCCGGCTCCTCCTGGCTACATGTCGAAGTGACCTTGGGCAAGACACTGAACCCCCAAATTGCTCCCGATGTGCTGGTTGGTACCTTGCATGGCTTCCGCCGCAGTCGGTGTATGAATGTGTGTGTGAATGGGTGAATGTAATGCACAATCTATGTAAAGCGCCTTGGATAAAGGCGCTATATAAATGCACCGTTTACCGTTTACCACTGTAATCAAAGCCTCAGAGCACCTGCTGTGCTGTTTGGTGTTGTGCCGTATCCAACACGACGGCCATGTAAACAAAATACCATTCGTAGCTAAACATTTTTTTTTCTCTTTACATTTGAAGCGAGAAATACACAATGCAATAACCGAAAATTGATTCTATTTGATCAACACTTCCTGTTGTTTTCCGAGGCGACACTGCACTTTACGCACCGTGACCTGGCATAAATTAATGGACTACTTCCATTACCGTAAAAATGAAATCCTTAATTTTGTTACTTTTGGGTCAATGTATTATTTCTTCAGCCGTGTAATAAGTGGGACAATTAATGGCGAGCCAGTCATTGTTGAGATGTAAACCACTTCAGGATGATTAGATCCCGACACAAAGCCGTCGTCCTTACATAACTTCTACAACAGTTGGAGTGGTTGTGTTTGGTCGCCCTGCACTTCTATTGAGACATTTAGATCCTGCGTGTCTGGCTTGACAAGACTGAGTGACAAGCACGTGGTATACAGCCTGAAAGGTCAACATTGAATTTCTCCCCTGAGCAAGAAGCTCTGTGGTAAAGCATTACAGCAGCCTGGGTAGAACATGAAAGTGCAGCTAAAAAGAAGATATACAAGCTCATAGCACTTCACTTTGTGCCATGCTATTGCTATGAGCTTGTAGATCTGTTATTTTTGAAAAAATCTTGAAATGTTTTGCAAATCTTAATATAGCCTACATTGCGCTATATATATATTTAAAACATTTTTTTTAACTCAAATCTGTGGGTTCCTGGATCAAAACATTTTTAGAATCAGCCCCAGGTCTTAATGGGAAAATCTTGAGTACTTCTCCCACCACTGGTGTCTAGGAAACCAGGGACAACAGTACAGGAGCCCCATTGTCCATGTCTTACATTCTCATTACTCCCTGGGGTTTGCAGGCTGTTGCCCCAGTTACCCAAGAAAAGACACAGTAGCAGAGGCATCCACGGCAACCCACAGTCACACAATTCAACGGCAGTACTTAGTACGGACACAATCCTGCTTTTCTCTCTCCACCGTGTGAATAATTGTGAAAAGGAGAGTGAATGTCCGTCCAATTTGTACTTCGTCGTACGATGTGCCCGAAAATAACCAATCTACAAGCTCGCAATGCATCGCTTCCACGATGCATTGTGAGCTTGTAGATCGGGCTATTTTCAGCACCTGACACGGTTGTATAAATTAAGCATTGGAAATGATTGAGCTACTTGAGCCAGTAACTTGAGCCAATAGGTTACATCAGGAGTGGTAACACACAGCAGGGAACGTCCAATGGGAGGACTAGGATGTGTCCTCCCGGTGGGGGCTCCTCACTGGCAGCTGATACCCAGTAGGATACTAATAGCTGTGGCAACTCGAAAATATGCGGTGAGGGTTAAATGGGATAGTGACTAAATTGGGAGAGAAAAAAGGAAAAAAAAATATAATAATGCTAATTAATAATTAGATCATTTATTAATAATCAAAATAATCCAATGTAGTTATTGTTTCAAAATGTCTTTGTTAATACTTTTCAATTGTTCAATATTTATAAAGCCCACACACAGATGTAACTACTTTCACTTTCACTTAAAAATGACAATGCATCAAAACGTTTTGTGAACTTGTAGAACTTGTAGAACTTTGTAGATTTCGGTTGACAAAGTAGGACATAATTCTTGAAAAAGAAAAGTTGAAGTTGAAATATGGAGATACAAGGTTTCCACCCGACAGCGACGTTATCTCTCACCGCATCGCGTCTAATTGGTCTTGACAGATGATAATTATCATGTGCGATTCGTTCCGTCTGCTCATCCGAACGAAACCGCCACGCTTCGCAATTAGGAAATTAGACGGGATGTGTTTTTTAACTTATGTGTGGCAATTATCAGCGACCTTTTATATCTAAAGGTCACGGAATAAGATGTTACCAATTACGCGGTTTTCGTAGATGTTACTGTCGCCATGCCTTCATTCACAGAAGTTATAATAAGCACAACCCCAGGTGGCACAAGATGGCATATTGAGGATGTCAGACAGAATGATGATTAATGATTAATGTGTATTTTCAGACACTTAAAGGGCCACTTCTCCCCTTTTGCAACCAGGTCTTATTTGAATGATGTTTGGGAGACAAGAAACACTTTCCTCTGGTTTTTGTGGGTAATATGTGTTTTTAGATATTTCAGTATTTAAAATTGTCCATGCACTTACCGCACTTACTTCCTGGACTACATGTTGTCTCAGTAAGACAGCCCTCCCCCTATACACAAGGACGAGCAGTGGACCAAAGCATTATGGGAATTGTAGTCCAGGAAGGAAGTGAGCCCAGTGTCCATGACATCATGGAGCCAATGGACTCTTTGAAATACTGAAATATCTAAAAACACAAATATAAATATTTTCACTCCAGTCTACACCAAACATCTTTGCTAACAAATTGCAGAGATTGTAGATCAGCAATTTTTGGCTAAAGTTCTCCTCAGAATCCTCAGGAATGCTAGGCTGGGGTTCAAGTGGTTAATGCACTGTAGTAACTCTGAGGACCACAGGTCCCGGAACCGCCTGTCGAAGACCCCTGTGACTACTGTGATTGACTGACGGGTGAGAAACATAACCTGCTCTCCTACATTGTGATCAAGCTGTGTGTGTGTGTGTGTGTGTGTGTGTGTGTGTGTGTGTGTGTGTGTGTGTGTGTGTGTGTGTGTGTGTGTGTGTGTGTGTGTGTGTGTGTGTGTGTGTGTGTGTGTGTGTGTGTGTGTGTGTGTGTGTGTGTGTGTGTGTGTGTTTCTCTCCTGTTCCCTCAGAACGGTAGTGCTCAGTGTGAGGCCATCTCCTGCCCTCCCCCACAGTGCACGGCGGGCACACAGCCTGCCTACATGAAGGGTGCCTGCTGCAAGGAGTGCCAGCGTGAGTGTGTTGCACCCCTTCACTTTCTTACACTGCCTCCTACACTTAGGGCTCCATCTTGCGCCACCCTTATCCCTTATCCCTAAACTTATTTGCCATTTTTCACTGTTTTGAAAATCATTTTAAAATAGTTCAACTAGCCGATCTACATCTACACGTTGTGAGCTTGTAGATCAGCTATTTGAACTATTTTAAAATGTTTTTTAAAATAGTAAAAAATGAGTTTAGGGATAAGTTTTTCACACTTTTAGACCATATCCGTGGTCATCATTGTCTAACAATGGATGCCAAAACAATGGGAATATTTGCATTTTTGTGTATTTTTATATCAAAAGTCCCTAAATATCCAATTTTAATTACTTGTGTCGAGTGTCAAATTAATCTTGATTTAATTCACCTGTATTATTCCCATTGCTGCACGTCCGTCCAAACACAGCTGCAAACTCCGTTTTTAATCCCATTCAAGATGACATCCAGACAGTGTATTACTCGTTTTAAACTTAATCATCATGCTACAATATGTATCTGAAAACATTATAGGTTAGAAATAAGCCACAAGCTTTGCCTCTACTTGACTACTACTTGATGTACTTCGTACTTACAACTTTCCACCACTGCAACCGGGTGATGCTGGTAGTCAGGGAATATTATCAGTATAATGTCAAATATGGGAATACATTTCTTACCAAGAATTTTCTTCACCAATGTGTTTGTAAAGGTGTCTACTAACATATCACACATTGGTTTCTATTCAACCACCCTAGGGGAATTTCTGACAGTTGCTGAAAGTTGGGGTACCATACAACCATTATAAGGCAACATCTAAATTTAATTATGCTTTAAGTAGCATGTTACATGTCAAACTAAGGGTTTTTCATGATTCTGAATCCATTCCAAGCATTAGTTTGTGATGATGGCCATAGCCGTCATCCTAATGTGATGAGGTGTGAATGTGAAGTGGCTATGGCCAAACTAGCAGTCAAACTAGGGGGTTTTCATGATTCTGAACCCATTCCAAGCATTCGTTTTGCACGAAAAACACTCCTTGGGCTAAATTCAGCCATAGCCACTTGCACAAAATGTGCCCTAATGTGCCCAAATGTGCTGACCTCTTCACATTTGTGATGACTGCTATGGCCTTTTCAAGCCCAAAGAGTGTTTTTCGTGCAAAACTAATGCTTGGAATGGATTCAGAATCATGAAAACCCCCTAGTTTGACCCCTAGTTTGGCCATAGACCCCCTAGTTTGGCCATAGCCACTTGCCCAAATATGCCCAAATGTGCTGACCTCATCACATTTGTGATGACGGCTATGTTCATTTTTAGCCCAAGGAGTGATTTTCGTGCACAACTAATGCTTTGAATGGATTCAGAATCATGAAAACCCCCTAGTTTGACACGTCACATGCAACTTAAAGCATAATGAAATGTAGAACATTTAGCCTTATAATGGTTGTATGGTACCCCAACTTTCAGCAGCTGTCACAAATTCCCCTAGGGTGGTTGAATAGAAACCAATGTGTGATATGTTAGTAGACCCTTTACAAACACGTTGGTGAAGAAAATTCTTGGTAAGAAATGTATTCCCAGATTTTATTAATATCCTCTGACTATGGGAGCGCCGTCACCTCACACACGCAGACGTCGGGTTCACCCTGAGGAGAAATTGAAGAAGGAAATAAAGCATTTCCTTATAAGGTTTTCTTAAGGCCATGCTCTGCTCTCCCTCTTATGCTGTGGTGCATAATGCAGACCGTAAGGTTGTTTGGTTTTGGTCTCACTCATCAATAGCTGTTGTGCGTTGGCTATGTTCTCGGCAGATGAATAATTCTGTTTCATCACATATCCACATTTTTGATAGAATTCAGTTTTTCCCCAGTCCTGCACACGCACGCACGCACACACACACGCACGCACACACGCACAGTGTGGACTCTTATTACCCTGCTTATCCCATGACTCCTCTCAGATTCCCTCTATTCACCTCCGAAGTGATTTTCGCAGCTGGATATTAGCTTTACTCACCTCCTGTTTTGACTGAAGTTGCCCACAAAAGGGGCTGATATATTATTTGTTTTTGTTGATTTATTCCCAAAAGTAATAAAAGTGGACTGTTGCTTGAGAACACCATGTAGGCTGGGAAGCAGTGTTGTTTTTGGCAGCACATTTCTATTTTAGTTTTAGTCATAGTCTCTTGAATAGGTTTCATTTAGTCACATTTTAGTCACCCGGAATGTTTAAGTGTTAGTCTAGTTTTAGTCGACTAAGTATCACAAGATTTTAGTCGACTAAAATGTATTTTGGTGGGCCTTGATGCCATCGTAATGGTAGATTTTACACTTGCTGAAAATAGCCGATCTACAAGCTCACAACACGTTGCTTTGCGACAGGTTGTGAGCTTGTATATCTGCTGCTATTTTCACCATGGCTTAGTTCTTATTTAGTTTTATGTAGTTTTTGTCAGTGGAAAAAGGTAGTCAACTGACATTTTTCGTCATAGTATTAGTTGACGAAATCAACACTGCTGGGAAGCTAGTTCTAGCAGATTAATAACGTTGCTTTCAATGATATGAGCTCCCTCCCATTGGTTAAATGATATGAGCTCCCTCCCATTGGTTAAATGATATGAGCTCCCTCCCATTGGTTAAATGATATGAGCTCCCTCCCATTGGTTAAATGATATGAGCTCCCTCCCATTGGTGAAATGATATGAGCTCCATCCCATTGGTGAAATGATATGAGCTCCCTCCCATTGGTTCAATAATTGTTTCACATATCACTCATTGGTTGCAGCAGCCTATAACATGTCAGCATTTCCCAAAAGGGGTCACAGCCCACCGATCTGACCTTAACACGGCAGCTGTGTTTAGTGGGCCACATCATATTTTCAGAGCATGTTTATTGCATGATCAATCAATTGATTGTGTCCCCGGCCCAATCAATGCAACTAATGTAGACAGTATATATACAGTACTTTACTTCATCTTAACGGCCCACACAGGCTGGGAATGGCTGGCAATTGGCATATGTATTTGTAGCACCAGTCCACCCACCATGCAGGACATCTTGTGTGAACTGGATTCAGCTCAGAACTTGCATCACTGCATGCATCCTCCCACGCACACGCACGCACACACGCACGCACGCACGCACGCACACACGCACGCACGCACGCACGCACACACACACACACACGCACACGCACACACACACACGGCTCCTGTGGCTGGTTTGATCTGACCTAGTGAGGTTCTTCACATTTCCATCCAGGTGCCACTTTGGCTCTTAGGCATCACATTGCACGCTAATCTGCTTGTGTTGACATCGTTTAAGCTTCATCCATACGATAGGTCACAGCAACAGCGGAGGGGATGTGATGATGGGTATGACTCATAAGCTGTTATGTTGCATACACACATAACAAGAGACAGGGTGATGTAACTACTTGAGCTCTAGCCATATCCATATATATTCCTGGGGGAACGTTCGCCTAAAATAGCCGATCAGGAAGAGATGGTGTAGTAGAGAGCAAGAAGAGGCCATAAAGTACAGTGCCAACTCAGATAGAATAGAATACTTTATTGACAAACATCTAAAGCAGGTGTTGGCAACTTTGGTGATAGAAAGGGCCACTATATTTCCACACTCACTCCAGAGGGCCACATTGGATATACTGTCAGGCAGAAACCTCTTATCTCGGTGGCGCTTGTAGATCTGCTATTTTTCAATAGCTAAAGCATAACATAATGCTAACACCAAAAGGGGTTCCCGCCCAAGTGAAGGTGAGGGGCGGGCGCATGTGGATACTGGGCTGCCAGTTGCCCATGTATACATTATCACCAACATAAGCTCCTTAATGGATTAAACACCTATACACGCCAAAGCTTATTTCCATTGTTGGTTTCTATTGTGATACGTAGAGGGTCTTAAGTATTCCAAAGGATTGGCGTGCTCAACTAACTCACACGACTTGGATTAATAACATAACAGGAGGAATTGATGTAGATTTATGGGATCGCCTGGCCCTTCATTTTTCTATTAGTGTAAAGGAGTAAATGAGTGGGTCTTATACAATGTTTTGTACTGTAGCAATTGGCTATCGTACCCTCGCACACGCACGCACCCACTCACACCACCACCATTCATGTCCATTGTCCACGTATATCCCAGTACTCACACAGACTAACGTCAGCGCAGCGACACTTTACGTGAAATCTTTCACACATTTTCTTACTAGGCTGAGGAATATATCCCACCCTTTTCACATTGGCCTGTTATAGCGCCACCAACAGGTTGATTTTTGCAAAACACATTTTTGGAACAAAATGCCTCAAAAACATGTTTATATTAATCCTAAACATTTTGCCAAACATCTCACACAGTCCTATCCTCCTGGTGGAGACCTGTGCCCAGAAGGGCACTATTTCTAGTTTGTTTTCTGTTCTTTTGGGGTGTTAACCTTTCATTCAGTGAATGAATAACCTTGAGGTGTTGTGAATACGTGAATGTTATTGACTGTTCTCTGTGGACGCTACTGTGGTATTTGGAAACTTTGGACTGGATTTTGGGTGTGGGCTGGAGTCTCTATAAGTCTAATACACGCAATATCAAACTGAGTTCTTCTGCGTCTGTGTGAATTTACTGATTTACTGTTGTATTGAGTGAAGGTTTTCTTTTTGGGTAACTGGCTATATGGTTTACAGGTTCATGTGGTTTATTGCTATATTTATCCTTGTAATCCATTGTAAGGTTGACTTAAAAAAATAAGCAGTTTGTTCCAAAGTGGACCAAATTGTGTTAGGCATTGCCTAACTGGCACCCCAAAACAGTAACAACAAGTCAAACCGTTACAGTACAAGCCTCCCACGACTGCAGTTACATTTATAAATACAAATAAAAGAGTTAAGAAAACGTCCATACAAGTTAATCATTAATAATAATAATAACTTAAATGTATATAGCGCCTTTCAAGTGCCTTTCAAGAAACCCAAGGACACTTTACAAAGTTATAAAGACATAAGCAGGCACAAGAATGGTGCAGAGTATATTACTGTATGGTGTCAAAGCTGATTTGTAGGTGCAAATATTGACTGCTGTGCAAAATAGTGCAGATTACAGTCTAAAGTGCAACAGGTAAATACATGGGTGATTATGTGCAGACATGTCATGTGCAGCAAGGTTCAGTGCCTGTTCAGCAGCCCTGTCTGTTTGTGTCAATATTTGATACTGCAGCATTGCCTATCCTGACAGTAGCAGAGTGAAGAGATTGACAATGGATTGGGGCTATGGGGTGGTTATTGTACTTAATAATCCGTTTTTACCTTGGCCTCCACACTGCCTGGTGTACACAATATGTCCTGGAGGGAGGGAGGGAGGGAGGGAGGCTCACCTTTGTCCGTGTAACCACCCTCGGTAGTGCTCCGAGGTGGATGGGAGGGAGGTGGAGTTCTCTGGCGATGCAACTTGTCAGGATGCTCTTTAATGGTGCTGCTGTGTGGTGCGGATGCTCATGCTGAATTTCCTCATCCGCCTGAGGCTGTATACAGACATTGTGGTGTTGGGCCTTTAGGGCTGTGGTGCGCGGCATGGCCACAATGTGAAATTCCTCAGGAGAACCAAGGAATGTCACTGGATACGATTCCATCATCACGTTAATGGGACCTCTCTCTAGGCCACCTTTTCATCAAACGTTTTTGTAAAAATTATCCTGAATGGAGGCCGCAGGCTTGTTTATGCTTACGGGTTATGAATTATGATGCTACTGTATATGCCCACGACAGGGCTCTGGTCAGGGAGCTTGGACACTTGATGGCATTTATAGACTTTATATAAGGTTGATGGTTGCACAGACAGACATGGTGGTTTATGAATGAATGGTATCTGAAATACAGTAACAGAAATACATATTAGAAAAATGAAAACTGTAGGTAACTGCGGAAAATAAATGCGGTAAATGCGGAAGTGCAACCGAGTGCTCAATGTTAAACCCCAGCTGCACAGGGTAACCTCGTGATAAATGCAGGGGCCCGCCTGCAGTTCCAGCTTTCACCACTACGTCTCGCAGCTTCAACGTTGGCAAGCCTTTCTGGGGGCTTGCATAGTATCCAAGAGGCCAATAGCAAGAGGGGCCAACTTTGCATTACTTCCCGTATCTGCGTGAGGTGGGTGGTAACATTATTAGGAGACAGGAAGAATGTTTGAGTCTATTCATTTCCAATGGGAGAGTGAACGTGAACACAGCTTATGATCCATTCCTTAACTCCATGGTCACTGAACTAAATACTGGACCCAATCATCACAAGGCACTATTTACAAGATATTCATAGTACTAAAATGGCTTATTTTCGCGAGACAAATCATTAGAAAATCTACTTTGTTATCGACCTAATTTCTTTATCCCAGCAACAAAGGAGTCCGGAAGCCTCTCTCTGTCCATCTGCAACACATAGGGGGCTCTGGCCCCATATTTAAGATGACAATATGTGAATATTATAACGTGAAATGAATGGACATATTAAAAAAGGTCGGGGGGAGCAAACCATGACTACTTAGGTCTTAGGAGACCATTTGTAGGATTTGTAGGCCATTGCGCCTCTAGTGACGCCAATGAAGTTCGCCCATCTTCATAAATAGACCATCTTTGATAGTACACACAGCTGGGGTCCTGTAGAAGAACTGAGAGTGCTCAAACAGAAGCCTGAACAAAATAGAAAACTGGGTCCTAAAGAATGAGTATAGGTGCCTGAAAAGGCCTGCACACAAAATAATGCGTATAATGTGTGCATGTAATTCACGTGAGTGTAACACAATAAAGGACAACACTTTTTGCGTTTGCGCGCCTAGTGAATGAACGCGCGTGCGTTCAGCGCACCGTGCGCATGTAGGCACCACCAGCACGATCACTGCTGCTCCCCGACTGGATCTGCTATTTGTGAGTCTCCTCCCACCGATTTGATAAGAAACTGTTGGACGACCAAAAACACTAGCGTGGGTTCCTGCGTTGCGTTACATTTAAATCAGTGACCTGGCTATGAATACAGTTTTGACGGAAGCAACAGCTGTACCTATTTTAAATAGTCTCGCACAGGGCCCTGCAAGCTGCGGGCCATCGCGCTTATAAGCGCCACTAAGTTCCATTGTTAATCCGGGCCTACCGCCATTGGACCGGTCTGATGAAGTGAACGGAGGTGGCACAACTCTCTCTCTATAAGGCTCTGCCGGGACTTGGAAGAGTCCAATTGCCCTGAGTGTCGTCACTGGGTGTTTGTGTTAGTTTTAAAGTAAGTCACTTGTGTCTAAGTAAAGTCTAAGTCAACTGCATCAACCTCTGGGTTTGATGTGAGTCCCTGCATATGGGTCCAACACCCCCTGTGCCTGACTGTAACGGTCCGTTTGGTTCCTAACTATCAATCCTTTTAGCTGGGGACCTGCTGAAACTCCTCTTCAAGAACCAGTGCTCTAACGCTGTCTCATTCGTCATTGACAATCAGGCCCATCACACGTCATACTTGATGATACTTGATGATGATGTTGGAGCTGTCGCGTGGCTAACCATGCAGTCGCGTGTGTGTACAGGGAGTAGAGGAGAGGGCTCGGCACACAGCCCTGAGGCGGCCATGTGTTGTTGAAGGTCAGTGGTTGTGGCATGTTGCTGCCCATTCTCAACCACCTGGCGACGGCCCGACAGGATGTCCAGAATCCAGCTGCACATGGTTGGGTGAGGGCCCAGATCCTGAGATTGGTGTCAAACATGGCAGGAACTATTGTGCTGAACACTGAGCTGTAGAGTGTAGACTACAAACACTTGCAACAGTTGCTCTCCTCCAGGTGAGAACGAGTGGTGTGTGGACAGCCATGGCCTCAATACAAAATATGAGGAAAGACTGATTCAATACTGTGTTAACAGTTTGCAAATAGTTTATTTATTTTTACAATAATTTGTAAAAAGGTAACAAAAAGCCCTAGCAGCTTGTTGTCTCCACCAGGCCGAAGGCATGGAGAGAGAGTATGTTTGCACTCCGTCCGTGCGTGTGTCCGTCCGTCCGTCCGTCCTTCCTTCCGTCCGTCCGTTACCAGCTAATCTCCGGCACCATTGGCCCGATCATGCCAAACTTTGCACACACACTCCCTGGATGCCAACGACGAACCTCTGCCCCAAATATTCCTCAACGGCCTGTTATAGCGCCACCATGAGGCCGATTTAGGCAAAACATATTTCTGTAGATTACTCGTACACATTTTATCCATACATCACACAATTCGGTATACAATATCTCCATAGTCATGTGATCAACACGGATCTGCACCATTTCCCATCTTCCATCCTGATTGGCTAAGATTGGCTTCCAAAGCTCACATGATTGGTCCGTTTCGAACAAAATGCCACAAATCACAAACACAGTGTGCAATTTCCGTGAAATTATACACGCACATTTCCACTAGGCCGTGGACGACATGCCACTCCTTTTGTTCCAAATCAGCCTCACGGTGGCGCTATAACAGGGCAATTCCTGTTTTTACCTATAACTGCATCGATCTGTATACAACTTATGTATGCGCACTCCCTAGAGGCCATGGAAAATCTTTTTCCCTGCATCTCTCCACATCGCCGGTTATAGCGCCACCATGAGGCCGATTTCTGCAAAACACATTGTTTGTTAGTCGCACAGATTTCATCCAAATCTCACGCAAATCAGTACACATGATCTCTGTAGTCATGTGATCAAGACGAGTCTGTTGGATTTCTCAGATTCTACACTGATTGGCTAAGATTGCCTTCCAAAGTTTTCAAGAGTTTTGTACGGGCTGCACATATCCTGCTCATCCAGAATGCTATCCTCAGAGATGCTATGAGTGAGCTGGCTCTGCATTTCCTCAACAAAATGAAGATAATTGCTGCAAAAAAAACAAACAAAAAAAACATTTATATTACTCCTAAACATTTTGCCAAACATCACACACACTCCTATCCTCCTGGTGCCCAGAAGGGCACTTTTTTCTAGTTTCCATTGTGGTCCTGATGCCACTGTTAATGCAAACATCCTTTAATAACCTTCACATACACATCCAGGCAAACAAAAGTCTTCATTACTGCCGAAGGAAAAGGTTTGACTCGAAACACATACATACAGTATGCCGACAACTCTCCGTGTTTTTAAGACTTTGTGTGTGTTTGTGTGCCAATAAACGCTGTAAGGGATGTACAGTATATTCAAAGGTGTTAAAATATTTTATAATTTTACAGTGATCTCCCTCCTCTTGCCTTTTTGGAAACCCTAGGACTCTCCGCTTTTTTGTGTGGCTATTGTATCGTCAGTACATCCTGGGCTATATCTTGTGCTATGGTTTATCCGCAAGTAATAAACACTTACCGTGAATTATACATTTAGGAGCTTCCACTATGCGTCAATGGTATCTTGTGGCCACACAACCCACTCATTTTGCCAACTCCTATATTTGTGGGTGGAGGTGTGTCTGTAGGCATGTTGATGCGCTTTCCCTATATTTGCTATCTTATGCACAACTTGGCTGTGTTGGTTTGCGGAGTGGATGGCAGATAGTCAGATACTGGACACACAAAACAACCCTCTAATATAAATGTATTCCAAGGCAGCACGCGTTGCTCTTCCATAAGGCAAGATCCAGGGCATAATGGACTGTGGATAATAGATCTCTTAAAGGCAATGGCACCTGGCACACTTATTGGTTTAAGTTGCGTAACGCCCAAACCACACCTATGCATAATGTATTCAGCGGAGGTGTTTTAAGGATTTAGGTGGTGGCACAAGATAGCATTTTTTACAGGGGAACGCCTCTTACACAATACTAAATCCCCAAATTAATAACCCAATCCAAGCCAAGCACTATAACCCCCTCCGCCAGGACGTAATATTGCGTCCTTAAAAAATAAATAAATGGATTGTGTTAAGGAAAAAGGGCCCCTGCCGCAAGATGGAGCCCCTAATCTATTTGGTCCATATGCAAATGACCATGGGTCCAGCGAGGCAGGCAGTATTGAACCAATGTAGTCCCTCTACAAGCTCTCAAAGCATTAGCTGACAATTGAGGTGAGGCGCTCCAGGTCTCTAATTGTTCTGAAATGTTACCTTTGGGTGCTTGGGGACTATAGGCACAATGGCAATACGCTGCTAATTACAAATTGGCTAATTAGGAATATTCGCGCCGCGGGTTGTCCTGCTCCAGGGGACGCAAAGCGCATTAAAACCCTTATCTGTCTGCGCAGGTCTTCATGCGGAGGAGTCTTTTTTTGATCATCTGTCAAGTAGAAGCATATACTTTATTACTTTCCTTCCCGAAGTAAAGTTCACTTTCATGATGGGCTTCTTTGTGATGGGGCCTGACCTACGGTGTCAATCATCTTGATTCTCCCGATCTGTCTGACACAAGCTACGCATCAGACAGACACTATTTGCCCAAGTGATTACCGTGCCTTCCCTGTCACGATATGATCTATTTAGCGTGTAGTGACTAAGGCAGGTTTCTATCCCTGTGCACCGCAGCGGTTTATTTGATTACTTTGAAAACACAACAGCGTATAGAACATCAGCCAATGAATACTTGTTTCACACACATAGTAAAACCTGTGTGTGTTTGTGTGTGTGTGTGTGTGTGTGTGTGTGTGTGTGTGTGTGTGTGTGTGTGTGTGTGTGTGTGTGTGTGTGTGTGTGTGCGTGTGCGTGTGCGCGCTTCTAGCTGTGTGCCAGTTTGGTGGAGAGGAGCTGGTGGAAGGGGATCAGAAAGCGGTGCGGGACTCCTCTGGGAGGTGTCTGCTGTTTGAATGCAAGGTAAGTCCCTTCAACAATCTGGGAACCAATTCAGATAAAAATACAAAATCTTACATCAACACATGAGCGCCGGCGGCTCAGGAGGTACGAGGAACTGGAAGGTTCCCGGTTCGATTTCCCACGGCTCCTGATGAGTCCTGGCTGCGTGTCGGAAATGTCTTTGGAGCAAAACACTGAACTACTAACCGCTTCCATGAGCAGGTTGGGGCACATCAACTTTAAGGCATTTTAAGTTAGGTCTGTCTGTCTGGCTGTCTTGTTTGTCTCTTTCTTTTAGTTTATCTTTCTGTCACAAGGCCTCAAGGGCACTCAAAGAGAGGTTGCCCCCATGAATGTAATGCACATTGTATTTTGAATAGCTTTAGAAATAGAAATGCAGACTATTCACCATATCCATGTGCACAAACACTACACTCATACAGTGATTGAGTCGAGTGGAACTTTTATTGAAGTCCATTGAGACCAAGGTCTCTTTTGCAACGGAGTGCTGCATACAAAATTGGAACATTTATATCGATACAATTTCCCAGAACATGAATTACACAACCGCATACGTCTTGCAGCATTAAATGTACCACTCAAATCTTAAAAGCATTAAATATTACATATACTGTCGGGTGGAAACCTCATATGTCTTACTTTTCAGGATTCAAAAACAAAAAAGCAAAAGTAGCAGCTGTAAGCTCAAACCGCGTCGATTCACGGACGACGCGGAGATCGAAGCTTGCAGATCTGCTATCTTTGATGCCTTTGTGTGATGCTGTAGAATAACCAAGTAGAGCATTCATTTACAACAACAAAAAACACAAACAGTTATCAGTTACCCAGCTCTGTTCTGGTTCCTGGCAGTGCTGGAAGAAGTTCTCAGATTTAGCAAGTAGTAATACCACAATATAAAAATACTAATTAGTAAAATAATTTAGTAAAAGGCTTTTATAGTGCTCATTTTATATTATTGAATATAAAATGAGCACTATCTTTATTATGGTTTGGCGATGAATTGGATCTGCTTTTTTGGTACTGAGATCAAGCGCATCAGTCCTAACCATAGGGACTCTGAATCCCCCGTACCTAAACAGCAGATCCAAAACGACAGGTGGTAGCTGGGGTGGAGGAGGGTGAGCAGAAACAGTTTAAGCAGGCAGCAGCGCAGCACTATCAGTGTGCAGCAGCACACCCCGGAGCCACTGCCGCCCCTGTCATTGCTTCGTCATTGACATTGTTGAGCCGTGCAGCTTGAGACTTTTGTTTAAACTGGAGTGTTTGCAGGCATTCTGCTTTGCAGTGCTTTCTCTTGTTTACAGCAAGCTTGTCGAATTACATTCTACAATGCCAAAATAAGGACACCATGGATGAAAGTTGCTAAAATATATATTTTCCATCTTGGAGTGCACACTGCACACAAAGTACTGTAGTGAGTAGTTAATTAAAAAAAGCATTAATTCATTTTTAGATAGTTGTTGCAATAATTATGTGTGGTTGTCACAAAATCCCAAGACACACCTGGACCTGTCTCCTGGCACAGCCGTGTGAGAACCACTGGCATATGTTACACTTTGCTGCAAACCAAATTACCACTGTTGAGAGACCGTCTGGAATTTAAAACGCATTAACTTCCCATCATTTGTAACACTGTAAACGAACTATCAATCTCGAAGTAATGTTCTAAAAATAAGTCCCTCGGAAGTTATCAAACAACTTATCAAGCAGTCTTGGTTGAACCCCCACCACCACCACCCCCACGCCACCATGGCTGCAGCCAGCAGGCAGAGCACAGATCAGAGGCATGACGAACAGCTGTCAGAGCAGGCTCGCCTAGGAGTCTGCAGCGGTAACGTGGTGATTGACAGCACAGCCCCATCCCCGGGTCCTTTGATCTGCCTGGGTACCTGCCTGTCATCTACCTGCAGACACAGATGGTCCAGGTGTGGTGCCAAGCAGGCCAGCCAGACAGCTGTCCAATATACCGTTGTGGTGTTATGATGGAGCCGAGCGAGCGCTGCTGGCTGCACAAACTGCAAGTTGTACATTTCCGGCGATTGATTAACGGAAATGTGCATTGCCCGCCCTGCCACCTGACAAATGCATCAAGTGATTCATTGATGCAGAGGATTTGTGATGTAGAACTGGTCATTCTAGACACTATTGGCTAAGCCTCAGATCAGGTATCTCTTGATTAACAGGTGAGTTGCTCTGGCTTTCCAAATGCTGACTCAATTAGGAGAAATTGGCCCATTTAAAGACTCAAAGATGCAGAAGTACTGTGCAGAAGTTAGATTGGAGAATTCAGTGCACACCCTGTTGTCTGCATCACACAGAGTATTTAGTGATTCTGTCGTGCACTGAAAGGTGTAAATTAACAAGAGCCAATGTGCCGTTTTATATATTGAGTGAATGACTGACTATATCTGAACAAAATAACCCTCTGCGTGAATATGGTCAATGAGTTAAGACAAAGTACTGCATGGGTTTAAGTGGTTTGTTTGGCTGTATAATCCACCTGCACCACATGCTCTGCATGTTGGCAGAGCTGTGCCCATAGTCAACTGGCTCTGATCTGATGTTAATGAGTCTGAACTAGCATTAACCACATGTTGGCAGAGCTGTGCCCATAGTCAACTGGCTCTGATCTGATGTTAAGGAGTCTGAACTAGCATTAACCACATGTTGGCAGAGCTGTGCCCATAGTCTGGGTCTGATCTGATGTTAATGAGTCTGAACTAGCATTAATCCCAGCGCTATAGCAGAAAAGTTAATTAATGCAAAATGCCAAAGACATGCTGGGAAAGAAGGAACTCCCTAATCAAGTTTTAAACTCTCTCTATAAACATACCCACACCTCACAGACAATTCCACAAGATTGATTCGGGAAGGAATTCGAATCGTTTGCGTTAATTAAGATGAATTATGGAACCGCCGTCCGCATCCTTCAAAGTAAACGACAGGAGAGGGGAATAGAGGCAGGGTTTATTTTCGTCGCTGTCGGGCAGAAACCCTATGTGTCCATATTTCAACTTGTTCCTTTTTGTAAATTAATGCTGTATTTCATCATACAAGAGTGTCGCACAAAGGTAGTGAAAATAGCCGATCCACAAGCTTGTAGATCCGATCTTGATCGGCTATTTTAACCAAGTTTTAAATGTTTTTTAAAATAACAATAACAAAGGATTTATTTTATTTTATTTTTACATATACAAGGTTTCCACCCGACAGCAACGGTTTCTCTGTGTGGTGGTACAATAATAGCAAAACAGACCAGTAACTATGTCAAGGTAATTGGCTTGTAATGAACAAGCGGGGAAGATGGACAGACACGGAGAGAGGAGGTACAGTAACACAATAGATGGATAATTACCTTCATAATTACATTCAGACAAGACAGAGACAGATCAAATGAAGGACAGCGGTGCACAGACAGGGAGGAAGGAGCTCAGGAGGATTGTGTGGTAGAAGAAGTACTCAAGTACCGATCCCACAGTATGAAAAATAGAACTCATAAGAAAAAGCATAAGAAACTCAAAATGTTGAGTAAAAGTGCAAACATACTGGAATCAAAAAATATATATACTTAAAGTACTTAAGTAAAAGTATGTATGTATGTATGTATGTATGTATGTATGTATGTATGTATGTATGTATGTATGTATGTATGTATGTATGTATGTATGTATGTATGCAGAATGTCACATTTAAAATGTTTTTCTTCTTCAAAGTGCAGTAATTTGGGTTAAGCTAATAAGACAAAATAATAAGAATAATAAGACAGTGAACCCAAGCGCAGACACAAACACAGGAGCAAGAATACATTCTAAAATCTGAGGCTGGCTGGCTGAGCAGGCGAGACAGCTACAGGACAGGAATATCAGAATGAAGAATGTAGCAGGGCAGAGTTTATGAAGGCAACTAGATTGCTGAAGAGGTGCATCTGAGGTGGCTAGTCGCCACACCCCTGTCTCTAGTCACACACACGCACACGCACACACACACACACACACACACACACACACACACACACACACACACACACACACACACACACACACACACACACACACATTTTGGAAGAGGTAGATCGCATGGAAGCTGATGTAACATTTTTAAAAATAGCCAATCCACAAGCACACACGCTCAAGATTGGCTACAAATATGTGTGAGTTTCATGCATGTTTTGTATTAATAATCTACATCTGTAAAGTAACTAGTAAAGCTCCCAAATAAGACTGTGTGTGTGTGTGTGTGTGTGTGTGTGTGTGTGTGTGTGTGTGTGTGTGTGTGTGTGTGTGTGTGTGTGTGTGTGTGTGTGTGTGTGTGTGTGTGTGTGTGTGTGTGTGTGTGTGTGTGTGTGTGTGTGTGTGTGTGTGTGTGTGTGTGTGTGTGTGTGTGTGTGGGTGTGTTCGTGTTCCAGGACAGGACCATGCACCGGGTGGTCCCCAGTGAACCCTGTCCCCAACTCGGCTGTCCTGAGTCTGAACACATCACTGTACCTGGCAGATGCTGCAAGGTCTGCAGAGGTACAGTATGGGACCTATTATTATCATCCATACGTTGTTGGTCTGCAATATACTGCAGAGGTAATTAGGTATATTAGGCAGAAGTAATAACAGTATCATCCATGCGTTCTTGGGGGCAGTGTTGATTTCGTTGACTAAAACTAAGACGAAAAATGTTCATCGACCACCTTTTTTCACTGACTAAAACTAAATGTAAACTAAATGAAAACTAATCTATGATGACTTAAACCTAGACTAAATATACTGACAATTTCGTCAACAAATAAAAACTAGACTAAAATGTTAGGAAGGGACTAGTGGACAAGAGATCCAGTATAAGTAATTTTACACTTGGTTGCATGCTGAAAATAGCCGGTCTACAAGCTCACAACGTGTCACGCTGTGTAAAATCAGTCATTACGACGGCATCAAGGCCCGCCAAAATACATTTTAGTCGACTAAATCACCTGTAGATTTAGTCGACAAAATTCGTATGATATTTAGTCGACTAATTAGTCGACTAACAATAAAACATTCCAGGTGACTAAAATGTGACTGAAACTAAATGAAAACTATTGAAGAGACTATGACTAAAACTAAAATCAAAATTTGCTGCCAAAAACAACGGTCGGACTAGCGCTCGGACATGCCCTGCTCCCGTGCTTGCGGTTATGGTTAGTTTAGTGTTTGAGGTAGGTTGTCGGTCTAACAATAGTGTCGGAACTAAAGCCTGTAGTCGTTGTTGGGTGGAGTCCCTCAGGGCTCTGTACTAGTGTATTTTTGAGTGGTGCAAACCACTCCTACAACTGGCTTTGTTAGTTTGTCCGTCTGTCTGTTCGTACCAAAAAATGAGCATGGTTGCTATGGTCACCCAGTTCACACGGGTGTGATTTCATTACGTCAGACATTACGTCAGACCACAGCTGATCAGTCTATATAAGACCTTACACCACTCAGTTCACACGGGTGTGATTTTTTAGTTTTCGCTCAACATTTAGTTTTCGCTCAACATTAAATATCTTTGCAGAAAATAGCCGATCGACAAGCTCACAAAGTGTCGCAGATATACGGATGCTTGGGTTTAAGTGGTTATTATGTATATATTATTATTTTTTACTGTCTTTATACAGTATATGTCATCACTCTCTCTTTCTCACTCACTCTCGAAGTGAGTGGTGCAAACCACTCCAACAACTGGCTTTGTACCCGTGTACACGTGTTCGTACCAAAAAAACGAGCATGGTTGCTATGGTTAGTGTGTGTCACTGACATAGCTGATCAGACTATAAAAGACCTTGCAGTTCACACGGGTGTGATTTTTTATACGATGTTCACCTTAGTTTTACACATTATAGATTCATCATGGCCTTTCTTTTGCTTTTAATATTATAGGTTAATAAATGTCTATTAGTCCTGAAATGTCTTGTGGATATTCCCATTGACATTTCATTTTGATATATTTTTTTAATGTTGTGGCACCTGCAATGATAATAAAAGAAGGTAATAAGGAAACACAATTTGCGGGTTGGTTTTAAGAAAAAGTTCTGGAAAAAGACTGGAGTCCAGCAATGGACTCCAGTCTCACTGTCAAAACAGGACAACGCAAGCATTATACAAACAATGTATGCACCCCCAGCGTTTCTGAGGAAAGGTCATAGTTGTGGACACTGGCCGAATTAATGTTGGCTGTACAATACGACCTCTCAGCCAACCCCATCACACTGCATCTCTCCATGACTCCGTCGTCCTCTTCTCTCCACTGCTCTCATTCAGTGTTGCCATGTCCGCTTATTATAAGCTTGTTGTTCTGTAAAGTTTGTGCTTGTTTCCCAGTGGTTCTTAAACATTTTCATGGCAAGGACCCCCAGATTAATATTATATTTGTCTGCGGACAAATACGTATGTCCCCCCCATCTGAAAATGTTTGTGCCAAATTAAACAAATATATTATTATATATATTTTTTAATAGCAGATCTCAAACCGCGAGCTTGTAGACTGTGAGCTTGTAGATCGGCTATAATCAAATAGCCGTAAGCCTAGCTGCTTCTTTTGGTGCTTGTTCTCGTAGACCTGATTGACCTTATATTATTTCTCTCTGAAAACCTGGCCTCACACTCAGGGACGTGCAGAGAGTGTTAGAGGGGCAGGGGCTGAAATCCCATAAGAGGGCACTTTTGGACAAAAATAGCAGATCTACAAGCTCACAACGCGTCACACTGAGACACGTTGTGAGCTTGTAGATCAGCTATTTTCGGGGCGCAACCCAGCACCCTTTAGCTAGTGGAGATGTGGTGTACGACATGGATTTCTTTTTTTTCTTTTTTTTTGTGGCTTTCGCCTTTATTTTATATATTTTATGGAGGGACAGACAGTAAGCTGACAGGAAATGGGGAGAGAGATGGGGGGGAAGACATGCAGTAAAGGCCGTCGGGATCGGGAGTCGAACCCGCGGCACTCTGCCAGACTGGATTACCAGCCAAGGTGCCTGGACCACTGAGCCATGGCCCAGGCCACGACATGGATTTCTAAACACATTTGTTTGCAAAATGCTGCGTTCAAGTTCAGGACACTTCGGAAATAAACGCAATTCTCCTGAATGCTGCCTTCCAGCATGGCATGGAAAGGAGTGACATTTGCATTTATTTTACCACAGTAAATGCTGCATTCATGGTCTGGAGAGGGCAGTTGTTTTACAGACGGGTAAAAGGGCAGGGGCTGAAGCCCCCTTTGATGTCTATGTGTGCACGCCCCAGGGCCTCACACTGGTCTCATGTGTCCCTGTGCAGGTCATGATTTCTGTGCCGAGGGCCACGGCTGTGTGGAGCACTCTAACTGCGTTAACCTGGAGGCCGGGGACTGCTGCGTCTGCAAGGATGGCTTCCGCCCACTGCGGGACGATAACGCTTACTGTGAAGGTAAGCCGTGTTTCTGAACCATAAACCTTGGCTTTTTGAGCTTGTCCTTCAAGAGTTGCTGAATGTGTGAATAGTGCGGTATAGTTCATTATTGAATGTCAATGTGTGTGCACTCTTTTATATCGTTGCTGTCGGGCAGAAACCTTTCTTCCTCCATATTCAAACTTGTGTGTGTTTCTTTTTTGTAAATTAATGCCCTACTTGATACTACGTACAGTTTCACACAAAAGCATCAAAAGTAGCAGACCTGCAAGCTTGAAACATTTTGAATCCTGAAAAGTAACACTTTTGCACATATGAAGTTTCCCCTGAAAGAGACGACAAGACAACGTGGTAGAGATATGCAGCTGTGATCTGTCTTGGTCTTCTGAAACATGTTACCTGGTGTTCTTTCTCTCCGATGTTTGGATTGTTTTGTTTTTCTTTTCTCCTCCTCACAGTTCATGCAAATCAATTCTACCCGCACATTTTCTGTGTTGTTGCCACTGGCTCAGCAGCCAGTGAGAAGCCCCCACCGGGAGGGACTAGTCCCTGACAGGCACTGTCTCTTACCCTGTATGAGTTACTAGTACCACAGTGACACAAAGATGGCCCTCCCACCTGGCTTCCCTCTCCCCAACACAGGGGTTGTGTTTCTATTTCTCTGCCCCAGCCAAGCCGGATGCACCGAAGTGGATTTGAGCCCTGTAGATTCCACAGTGGTGGACAGGTTCTTTATTCCTGCGCCACCCGAGCGTCCACGTTGTTTTTTTGTCTTCTAACAGTCAATCCAGCACTGCTTCAAACAAATCTCTGGGGAGTATTGGGGTTTTCTAGGTGATGGCAATTTCCAACCCCTAGTTTATTTAGTTATTTTATGCATACTTCCTTCACCTCTGAATGTTATTGTTGCAGATTATAATCTGCAACAATCTCTCTGAAAACTGTAAATCATTTATCTTTGCTATTTTTGAGTGGTGCAACCACTCCTATAGACAGCTACTGTATGTGTGTCCCTGGGTCTGTCCCTGGCTGGCTGGGTCTGTCGGAGCACGAAAGTCCCTGGGTCTGTCCCTGGCTGGCTGGGTTGTCCGAGTACGAAAATAGCTTTTGGTTGGTTTTCACAACCAAGTGTCACTAACACACACACACACACACACACACACACACACACACACACACACACACACACACACACACACACACACACACACACACACACACACACACACACACACACACATTTACTGTATATATGATGATGTGGGGTGTTACAGTACAGTACAGTACAGTACAGTACAGTACAGTACAGTACAGTACAGTACAGTACAGTACAGTACAGTACAGTACAGTACAGTAGAGGGACCCCCACACGGAAACTCTGTAATTTCTCAACCATTCCAGATGCGAGGCGGCTTGCCGGAACCGGGCCAGCACCCTGGCCGCGTTCCTGTGGGTCTGGATGTTCCGGGGACCCCCCGGGGACCCCCACACGGTAACTCTGTCATTTCTCGACCGTTTCGGACGAGAGGCGGCTCGCCGGAACCAGGCCGGCACTCTGGCCGTGTTCCTGTGGGTCTGGAACTTCCGGGGACCCCCTGGGGACCCCCACACGGAGTTGCACCACTCACTTCACACGGGTGTGATTTTTAAATCAGGCTTAAGTGGGCACCTTTTTTTGCCACTCTCCTAGTTTCTTATGAAATGACGCCTCTGAAATTGACTGGTAGGAACAAAGGAGTGATATTTCACAAGTGGAGGGCCATTTTAAGAGGTGCAGTTCATCACCAGTTTACGCATTCATTACTATCTCCACTGTATACTCCACTAGACCACGTGTGATTGATCGTCGTCGTGCTGTTGTCTTATGAGAACAGATGATGTTTTACTAGATTACTATTTCCACTTTAGATGATTGGAAAATCCGTATTGATGCTCAACAAAAGCTGTTAATTTCACGCGGCTCGCTATTGGCGGAGCTGTGAGACAAAGTGCTTCAGCAGAAACTCTCCTCTTATACAGTATAACCGGTGTGATTATTACAAGTCGTTTTGCCAATAGCTTTTATCGTGAAAGGAAGTTACTCTAGATACATCCTTCTGCCATCCAATCAAAGTTACTCTAGATACGACATCCCTCTACCATCCAATCAAATAGATAGGACATCCCTCTGCCATCCAATCAAAGTTACTGCAGATACAACATTCCTCTGCTATCCAATCAAATAGATAGGACATCCCTCTGCCATCCAATCAAAGTTACTATAGATATGACATCCCTCGATCTGCCATCCAATCAAAGTTACATACAACATCTCTGCATAAGATTTTTGACAGATTACCTGCTTCCAACAACATGTTGTGTGTTTGTGTGCATACATGGATGTGTGCATGCCCTGTGTGTGTGAATGCAGGCTTGTGTGCGTTTGTGCGTGTGAGTGTGCACAAGTTTGATCACATCGTCTGTATGCCTTCTATAGGCCTTTATACATGTGGCCCACTTTTTTCCCACGTGCATCCGCTCACTTTCTTTTCTGTCAAGAGGAGGGGAATATTTGTATCTACCGCACACACTTATCTGTTGTAATGAGTAAAAATCCTACTTGAACCGCCCCCCCTTTCCATCGTCTATTATTAACATGTGGATTATAGGAACAGCTGGTCTGATAATTGCTCTTAAGAGAATCTGCATAATTGAAGATGCTATTACTGTACGTGGACTGGGAGGAAAGCAGAGGGATGCTGCAGCGCTGACACTACCGCCAGTCAGTGGCATTTAGAGGGGCAGGTGCTCAAGTGAAACAAAAGGGCACCTTGTGCAGCGCGTGGAACCGGCCGGTTGCCTTAATAGTGAGATTTATAGATTTTGGGGCCTAAATAATATATTGGAAGCTTTTTATCAATAATTGATCAATGTCACCATTGTCCACATACTGTACAAAAAATATATAATATATATATAATATATATGTAGCAGACAATGGGGGGGGGGGGGGGGGGGGGTGCTTGTTTCTGTATAGTTGCTTATTATTATTTAGCTGTGGACCCCCATCTGAAAATATTTTGTAGAGCAGAGACCCCATACAAGATTTGTGTTGTTCATAAAGATTTGTGTTGTATCATGAAGATTTGTGTCGTTTCAAAAATATTCCAAATTTTTCTACAAATAGTAGATGCATGTAGATTTGATGTGCTCTATAGTGGCCTATAGTCGCTTTTTGGGGCTTATCTTCATAGACCAGGTTGTTTATTTCTCTCACAAAATATGGCACTGATTACCGGCGCTGCACACACTACAATAAGGTCATGTTTATGCTCTGTGTAAAAACCATATCCAGCTATTACTTTGTCCTTCAGTGCCTCTGTGGATTCATCTGTCCAAATGGTGTTAACCACCCATTTACACTGAGGGGTCAGAGGTAAAAATGCTAAATGGATTATTTTGTTTTGTTTTTTGCGTCATCGTGTCAAGGCCTCCTCACATTTATCAAACATGTACGAGCTGTACGACCATAATGAGAACAGAAATGAATGCATTTCCGCAAGCACTGTGGGATTTAGTGTTCAAGGTTTTCTCATTTGTATTAGTTTATTTATTTATTGTTAGGAGTAGGACTCATAGCTTATAATAGCTCATCAACATACTCATCATGGGGAAACAAATGATGTGTCTCGTGTGTCAGAATGTGTTAGTTTGTATCCGTTGACACATACATTTACACACCGTTTTACAAAATATTGATAAATGAGTCTCATTGTTTGTAGCGTGTCCTGTGTTGGGTTAGATCCCATAATACAGATTGTGTTTTCCTAAATTGGCTTTGTTTCTTTTTGTTTGGTGATTATCTTTGCAACAGCTGTGTTTACTGAATATAATTTCAGCAGTTTGTGGTCAAAGAAATGCTGCAGGTGACTGACAGAGTAAAACCCATTGCATTATAATGCCCCCTATACACACTGCACGATATTTGCTCCGATTATGCTGCCGGGGAGCTTTTTTGGCAGTCGCCGACAAAACCCCCGTTCTGATGCAAGATCGGGCTTTATAAAAGCGAAAAAAGCGCTCGCCGAACCCTTCCCGACCATTTCTGAATATCTAGCAGGTTTGATATTTGACTCTCTCGCCGACTGGAAATCATACAGTATGAACGGGGTTGCGACCACTTTCCGAGAAGGTCCGTATCTACAGCCAATGAGAGCACAGGGAAGCTGTGCTCAGAAAGTCTGTCTGTCCTGACTTCTGTCTCGCTCTATTTCGTCCTGTGTGTGTGCAGAGAGAGAGAGATGTCCTGTCGGTCTGTATCATGGGATCCTGCACCTATACGTGAGAGGTCAAAATTAATTTAAATAAAAAACCTATATGTATCGGGTCTGGATATACAATGTAATGACAGCCGATAAAAAAAAAAAGACTCCTGTAGTGTGAAATAGCCTGTAGGGGCCATAAGTGTGAAAGTAAGCACTGACTGACAGACAGACTTCAACTTTCAACACAGCCACTACAGACAGACCAGCACTACCCATCTCAACAGTAGCCACGAAATTGGATGGCGTGCGCATGTGGGTGCGTGCGTGGTTGCGTGCGTGCGTGCGTGCGTGCGTGCGTGCGTGCGTGCGTGTGTGTGTCCATTCCAGAGAACCTCAATTTGCTGATGCTGTTCTCAAAGGCAATTGATTTTTTCTTCTCTCTGTCTCTCTCTCTCTTCTGTGTCTCTGGAAATCACTTACTCTTGGAGTGTTTGTGTGTTCTCTAAGAAATAAAGGAAAAAAGGCCAGTGCCGTGCTGCCGAAATAGTTGTAGTGCAGATCCCATGGGGAGGGCGTGAGTGAATGTTATTATTCTTGTAATAGACTGGACCAGAAGACACAAGCATTTAGTGGTTGAGAAGGCAGGTGTTACAGGACAGATGATTGAAAGTGGCTGCTTTCGATTCTCTGGGAGTTTTCAATGCAATATAGTATCAGAGAGATGAGATGAGAAAGTCCCAACTCCCAGGCAATGTATAGAACACAGTTGGGAGTGCATAAAATAGTAATGATGTACTTGTGAAGTTCAAGCTAGTGTAGTATTCGCACTCAGACGATTTCTTGTTTTCTCTCACGTTCTGTGTACAAATGTGTGTTTTGCACACATGCACCTACGCATAATGCCTATTGTATATGTTACATACACATGCTGTAGTAAAGCCCAGGGTTCAATATAGGTGTTGTGGGTGGAATGGAAATCCTTGACTCTGCTTTAGATCTCCCCTCTTGTCATTATATTTTAAATCTCCGGTGGGGATATATTTTAACCCTGTTTTTCCTTTTGTAAAATGTAGACACATTGTTTGATTTTCATGTTGGGTAATATTATAATTGAACCGTTTATTAATATATATATATATAATATGTGTATTTGTATATATATTTGTATTTTGCGCAAATTTGTCAATCTGTCAATGTTTGAATCTTCTAATAAATAAACATTGAGGAAAATATCAACAAGCTCACACAGCGCATCATGATGGGGCACGTTTTGAGCTGGGAGATCGGGCCATATTCGCTGTACAAAGAATTGTACAGGCCTTTAAGTGGTTTAGAAAATGTCTCCTCCCTCTGTTACAAATTGAATGTCGACTACGCCTATATATGTCCCCTAGCATACATGCACATAAAGTATACATATTGTACACGCATTGCACATGCTGCATTCTCCGGGACAACTGTCATACACATCAAGATAAACACAGCCACCGGCAGAGACACATACTAGCTCTTTAAAACACTCGCAGGTTAGAGATGAGCTCAGAATAGACCATGAGATCACTACTGTGTAAATCTTTCATACAAGCAGCAGAAGGCCGAGCTCAGGGGGATACTAACCCGCGCGCACAAACACACACACACACACACACACACACACACACACACACACACACACACACACACACACACACACACACACACACACACACACAAATACAGGACTGTGGTTTTTGAAGTATGGCTCTGTTCTCTCAAACCGCAGAAGAATGTCCTCCTTCTTGAGGTGCTGTGCCCATGCGGTTTCGTTTTCCTACACAGATGTGTGTGTGTGTGGGTGTGTGGGTGTGTGGTGTGTGGTGTGTGTGGGTGTGTGGGTGTGTGTGTGTGTGTCATAGGTTGTGGCTCTCAACCTCTGTCCCACTTGAAAACCGTGGAAGCTTTTGCGGTCCACCCATCTGACCACTTAACACTGACTTCAAGTTCCTGTTATCGCTACCTCGGCGAAAAAAAATCAAGGTTCACGTGTTGTTCACGTGTTGACAGCGCCAAGCAGATGGCCATGCTGTGGAGAAGTGACACATTGTGTGATTGTCCCTAAATCGAACAATCAGTACAGTTCAACATGTTACAATGATACCATTACTCATTTCCACTATACTATGTTGTAGTGTACTGTCGGGTTAGTCCATAAAAGGCTCTTTACAACGCTATATTTTATTTGCAACCGCACAATAATATAACGTAACACAGTGGTAGCAGTGTCAACAAACTTCCTTAGTATCCGCTGCCCGCGTCAACATGCACTGACATCACATCCGTTTTACCATCAATGACTTACAGTATCATGCATTCATACTACCACATGTACCACCAGCACAAGTGTCCTACTTTTAAAGCATTTCCTTAAATGTTTTTTTTGTGGCTTTCGCCTTTTATTTCCAGCATTTCCTTTCAGGGCCGCTGGAAAACAATGAAGACTTGGGTGTTTTTTTTAACAGTACATTCTTACATCATAGCAGCGTTACAGGGTACATAATATATCTTTTTTTGTTTATATGGATTTGGTCTCCATTTCTTACACACCTGGCATAAATTACAGACTACTTTAATTTAGCCTGGTAAAACATCCCAGTCATGTGAATTCACATTATTGTGTCTTCTGCAGACCGGTCTGGCCCATAGAGTTTTAAAGGATAGAGGGTGGACTGCCCCGCCCCCAGAAATTAATTTCAAAAAAGCTAATGTTACAGTAGCATTAGCACACAATGTCTTATATCTTTCTCCAGAAACGTTTATATTCTAATCTTGATGCACCGTAAAATCTGAAATGAGACCTGAACCTCGGATGTCTGATCAACACCACAGACAGCGCCATAGTTACCGAGAAAACAGCATCTAAAGATCGCCATTAAAACAGTTGTCTATGGATGCGCGCGCAGGTTTCGTGCGGGCGGGAGTGAGTAAGGGGCACCTAGCAACCGGGCCTCTGCTAAAATTAGATTTTTAGCGAAACCATTTCATAATGATATAAAGCAATCAAAGACGCGATATCAAGTCTTCGGCAGCCTATACGGGTCTTAATTAAAATATGCAATATCGCATTTTTGGCAGCCAATGTGTTGTTAATTAGCCGTGTAATAAGCTGTGTAATATATCACCCTTCAGGGTGATAAAGACCTCTCTACTTTTCTTTGGGGTCCAAATCACCCATTTCTCAATAATGACCCGCTCTCTGTTGATTATCTCTTGGTTAATGGTCTACCCTAATTTGCACATTGGAGTCGCTGTTCATTTTGTATCAAGTATCCCTTTGCATCAAGGATAATTATATTTAAATGTAGAAGGCTACAATAACCATTCAGATATGTGCAGTGGTAACCTTTTTTTTGTATTCATGCTGAGGAAGATGGGCCAAAACTTCTGTATGAACTACCGCTGGGGAAGAACCATAGAGTATATAAAGGATAGAGACCGAACTGGAGCACTAGCCCCGCCCCCAAGCTATTCATTTCGATGAAGTTGCTCAGTGGCGTTTTGAAGCACCCGGAAGACTGCCGGAAGTACCTCCTCCGGACCTCAAATTTGAGGTCCGGGGTGACGTGTGGGTGACGTAGGGAGTGATGGTCCTACGTGTCCGTGCACAGGTCCGCCTGCAGTCCTTCCTCTTACCACTAGGGCCCAGAGCTTCAACGTTGGAGCGCCTCACTGGCCCCTTGGGAAGAACCTGTAATTTTGTGCCGTGACAACGGTGTCGTTAGTCTGACGCGGGTGGAAGTGACCCATCTTCTTTGCTTATTTTGCGGAATTTCTCTGGCACTAGTGCCACGTTATGGCGTGGAGAATGTAACATTACATCACCCCTAGTCTATAGTATGACATTGTCTTTTAGTCAAGGTGTTACACTCCTGGCATTGCAGCTGTATTGTTGTTCACATCTTTATCTGGTTTGTTCTCTCTGTCTCCCTTCTGCAGTCTGTGCTACATGCTGGCCTTGTGCAACCTCAGGCCTCGGCCTATCGGCCTCTCGCTCTGTCTCTCTCTCTCTCTCTCTCTCTCTCTCTCTCTCTCTCTCTGTCTCTCTCTTTTGCAAGAGAGAGTTGGTTTATAAGGTTAGCTGAGGTCACACACACACACACACACACACACACACACACACACACACACACACACACACACACACACACACACACACACACTTGAAATGTTTATTTATGTCCACATAATGAGAAGTACAGGAATACCTTGTACAAAGGACACTGCCAGTGCAGTTTGACAATAGGAGAGCAGCCAGTTACATACAGTACAGCTGACATGTCGGACACAGGGCAGCAGACATAAATCATGGATAAAGGAAACAACGCCTCCTCCAAATTGAGCGGCTTCCTATAATGGCTGAAACTGAGCAGTACCTCGCTAACTGCTTGGCTCTCCTTTTGGAAAGGCCGGCCATTTGTAAGCCCCTCACAACCAACTTATGCACATGCCCTAGGCTGCCAAAGATAAAAACTAAAAGTTTGCATCTGTAGCCTAGATGTGAGATGGTCTGCACTAGCTGCTGATACTTCAGCACTTTGGTTAGAAAGGCTTCTTCCAGGCTATAGTCAAAGGTACAGCCGACCTCGAGAATGAACACATCTCTATAGTTTTCATTTACAACAATGACAGGGGTGTTAGCTGAAATGTTAGAGAACACAGAATCATCATTACACAGGTTAAACATCCTCGGCTTCACAGTAGAATGCTTATAAAGCATGATGGAGATGTCTTTCGATATCAAATCCACTATTCTGTCATGCCTACTTATGTAGAGGCCTCTGTAAACATGGCAACCATTTAAGATGTGGGACATGGTTTCAGCTATTTGTTCATGGCCATGATGAATACAGTGAGGAGCATGATTGCCTGGAAACGGTAGAACCTGTAATCTCGCTTTCAAAGTAAAAACAACAATGCACTCATCAATGGCAACATTTTTGAACACAGAGTGAGAGACAGAATGGTCCGCAGCAGGAAGACATGCAGTCTTTCCTTGCAATCTCAACTCAGTCCAATGTTGTCGCTGTCTTTGTTGTTGTGCCCATAGGAGGCGACCTTGGGCATTAGTCAGTGGAAGTTGATGCTCCGTTCCACACACAGTCATAGTCGCTCTGACAGAGATACTGGGGTCAGATATCACACACACACACACACACACACACACACACACACACACACACACACACACACACACACACACACACACACACACAATTAGAATCCGAGATAAAAAAATAAAAAAAAGTAAATACATGGACGTCTAGGGCATCTTGAATCATATGTAGCTTATGACCGGGATCTATCATAAACCACTATAAAGACCGTAGAACGTAAATATACGTCTTAGGCACGGAAGCGTTGGATTCGAAGGGACATACATGTGCGTCGTATGCAGTCAATGTGTTAATTTACAAGAAGTCTACACAATTGGAGAATGTAGAATTGTTACTTTGATCGTTTGCCTGCTACCACTCCTATGGTACCACACATCAACACAGCATGCGTCCATAAATAATGGACCTTGATATGAAAAGGGTTGAAAAGCATTCCTGAAGGAGAAAGAGGAATCTCTTCTGCTGCAGGCTGTGCTACTCTCTGTAACCCCTCCCCCTCTCCCCCTCTCTCTCCCCCCCCCCCCTCTCTTTCCTATATATCTTTAACCTGTGCACTGTGCACCTGTCAACGTGGGTGGCTGCAGGCATCACAGCTTTATCTCATCGTTTCCAGCCGCCTCATCTTTGTTCTTTACTTTCTCGTTATCATGTTATCTTGAACTTGAGGCCTTTTCTTTGTGTAAAGAGCGAACCTTTTTGTTTGTTTTCTACATGGCCTTTGCATGTTCTTGTCTTTGTTCTGCCTGGCGAGGCTGGGTGGTGATAGGATGGAGACCCCCGCGGTCACAGTCAAGTGGCAGTGTCATCTCTTGCTCGCTTTAAGCACACCATTGCATGTCGTCGCAGAAACCTCTTATCTCCATATTTAAACTGTTTGTGTTTTTAGGGCCGGGCCTTAATTTACGGGCCTGTTGAGAACTCTAGTTTTCGCCGGCTGCCGGGCGCGGCTGCACTAATAACTTTGGGGAAGCCCCGTCTAGAGTTTGGAATTTGAATGGACAGGTATAAGTCAAAAGGGAGACATTGAAGAATGGGGAAGGATCAACATATGGAATGTCAGAACAGGTTCTGACATACTGTATATCCATATGAAGATCTAAGGGTTTGAGGTTTGAGGTCAGATGTAGAGTTGCTGGCCAATATTGATGACATCAGGGATCTCCATATATGGGCTTAACTGCGACAGCAGGTCGCATTTACTATGACATCAGGGTCTCAACATCTCCATCCCATATGATGTCACATGGTGTCACGAAACCTGGGCACCATATATGCTGCCCGACCAACACGCGGGAAATGCACGATTCCATTGTCAGCTGCGACGTTCAGTCGCAATGAATGGAATTGCATTTACTTCCTTTCCTGAAAATTAACTGTTTTGGACATGCATGGTTTCCACCGGACAGCGACAATGTGTGTATAACTTGGTGTTAGTGAGGCAGCGGATCACGCACTGCAACGCTGTGTGGGCCAGCATAGACGCTGGCGCTCTCATGGATGTCACACGGTGGAGACCGGCTAAATGGCAACCACTGAAGGATGTTGTCTGTTCTCTAAATCCAATCACTGCTCGCATGACCCCGGGGAAACACAGTAGAGACACACACACACGCACGTGCACACGCACATGCACACACACACATGCACACGCACACTCACTCTCTCTCTATCACATTTGGCCCTCAGAAGTATATAAGCCCACACACACACACATACACTCAAACCCTCAGAAGTATATAAGCCCACACACACACACACACACACACACACACACACACACACACACACACACACACACACACACACACACACACACACACACACACACACACACACACACTTATCACATTTGGCCCTCAGAAGTATATAAGTCCACACACACACACACACACACACACACACACACACACATACATGTAAAGGTCACATTCTGGGGACCCGTGACTGGACACTACCATGTGGGAACCCCCCTTTCTAGACATGGTACGCCTCTGAGAAAAATCATACATGCTCAGAAAAAAATCAGGAATCAGAATATCACTTTAAATTAGCAATATTCAATACTTTTCCCCCCAGACCTGACTGAATCCTCCCATTTGGGGACCCACAGGTATTCCACCTTTCTGGGGACACCATAACACACTTTCATGCCAGACTTTCTGGGGACTCCATATCATAACACTCAAACAGATAGTCCATTCTTTCTGGGGACAACACTCAATAACAGTTTCAGACTTTACTCTCCTTCTGGGGACTCCATATCATAACACTCAAACAGATAGTCCATTCTTTCTGGGGACAACACTCAATAACAGTTTCAGACTTTACTCTCCTTCTGGGGACTCCATATCATAACACTCAAACAGATAGTCCATTCTTTCTGGGGACAACACTCAATAACAGTTTCAGACTTTACTCTCCTTCTGGGGACTCCATATCATAACACTCAAACAGATAGTCCATTCTTTCTGGGGACAACACTCAATAACAGTTTCAGACCTTACTCTCCTTCTGGGGACTCCATATCATAACACTCAAACAGATAGTCCATTCTTTCTGGGGACAACACTCAATAACAGTTTCAGACTTTACTCTCCTTCTGGGGACTCCATATCATAACACTCAAACAGATAGTCCATTCTTTCTGGGGACAACACTCAATAACAGTTTCAGACTTTACTCTCCTTCTGGGGACTCCATATCATAACACTCAAACAGATAGTCCATTCTTTCTGGGGACAACACTCAATAACAGTTTCAGACTTTACTCTCCTTCTGGGGACTCCATATCATAACACTCAAACAGATAGTCCATTCTTTCTGGGGACAACACTCAATAACAGTTTCAGACTTTACTCTCCTTCTGGGGACTCCATATCATAACACTCAAACAGATAGTCCATTCTTTCTGGGGACAACACTCAATAACAGTTTCAGACCTTACTCTCCTTCTGGGGACTCCATATCATAACACTCAAACAGATAGTCCATTCTTTCTGGGGACAACACTCAATAACAGTTTCAGACTTTACTCTCCTTCTGGGGACTCCATATCATAACACTCAAACAGATAGTCCATTCTTTCTGGGGACAACACTCAATAACAGTTTCAGACTTTACTCTCCTTCTGGGGACTCCATATCATAACACTCAAACAGATAGTCCATTCTTTCTGGGGACAACACTCAATAACAGTTTCAGACCTTACTCTCCTTCTGGGGACTCCATATCATAACACTCAAACAGATAGTCCATTCTTTCTGGGGACAACACTCAATAACAGTTTCAGACTTTACTCTCCTTCTGGGGACTCCATATCATAACACTCAAACAGATAGTCCATTCTTTCTGGGGACAACACTCAATAACAGTTTCAGACTTTACTCTCCTTCTGGGGTCTCCATATCATAACACTCAATCTGATAAAGTGTTCCCAGTCTGGGCCCTCCCCCTATGAAGAACATTCATGGGTGGCCCGCAATGAATCCTGGTACCCAGGCCAGGGCCCAGAATTTGGTGTGACAGCCCTGACTCCAGTGCAACATCAGTGCAACATTACTGCAGCTTTTTTCCAACCACAAATGAACAATCAAATATATTTATTTTTGTTAGGTCTCACAGTGCAATGTTACACAACAGCACATGTACATCCACACTGGGTCCTTGAGTATATAGTCAATAACTGCACAACTTATTGAGGAGTAAGCCTTACATACAGTATGAACAGCCTTTGAACGCTAAATATTCTTTCATTTGATCCCTCTAAAGTATGACAGTATCACAGGGTAAAGCAAAGCTTTTTATTGCGAGTATTAGTGAAAGATACACTTCAAACTGAAGCAAAGCAACACTAAAAGGCCAACAACCTAAGAGTTATAAAACAAGATAGAGACATTGAACTGAAAAGAAATCAAAACCGTTGGTACATACATACATACAGAGGGACAGAGACATGGATCTCATGATGGTAAAAGGTCACTGTTCGACACAAATCCATTTGCTGGTGCCACACTCAATGGTATCAAAGCCTACGACCTTCAGTTTGAATTGACAATGATAACCAAACGTCATGCTACATTGCATATGCCCCCAACAATCGAAGAATGGACATACAGTACAGTCACGCTTAATGTAGCATCCTTGGCCACTGAAAAACATCACCCTTCAAACCAATGGCCATATTCACATGGCAGCCCTTTTGCTCTTAGTCATGTCATATGGCTGCCATGTGAATATGGTCAATTGTGTACACGTGGGAAAAAAACAGCATCAGATAGCCTAATCTCTTGAGCAATATTTGGTTCAGTCATTATTGGAACGCTAATGGACTGAAAATAAATTAACATCTGATAGCTCAGGGAAGTAAACATTAGACTAAACATACATTAAACCAAAAAAACAAAAACAAAAACAAGATTTGGCTTAATGGATGGAGGCTGGGACTATTTGCTTTTAAAGAGGATTGACAGCCCTCCAAAGCTCCATGTCTCTGATCCCGTGATGAAGAGAGACAACCAACCAAGAAGTGCATATAAGGTATGCTCTTTCCGCTTAGCTTATAATTAATGCTTGTTATCACCCTGAGTTACCATATTGACCATTATCAGGAAGCACACTGGCAAAACACTGACCTTTAGTTTGAACAAACTACAGTGGTTCATGAGGAGGCACACCCAGACCTATTATTCTTAGAAATTGAACGTAAAGCAGAGACTGCACCAAACACGGCAGTACAAACAATACTGAAGCCTCTCCACTGCATCATTACAATGGAGCGGGGTCATAATAGTAAGTGTAAATAGAAAATAGACAAATAGTAAAAACTAAGGTCTAAATGAGCCCATTCATTTTCCCCATAGCTTTTTGTAAAAGTCTATGTTGATCCTGTGAAATTTAATACCCTTTGTTTAGTGTTTGTTTTTCTTCTAATTATGTAAATGTCTATGGAGAAAATGAATGGGCTCATTTCAGAGGAACAAGTAAACCCCGCCCACTTGTCAGCGCTACTGTCTACCTCCTCCCGACATCTTTCTTTTCAAGGCAGCGATTCTGTTCTTCACATAGAATTTTACGGCCTTCCAGTCCCTTTCTTTAAGTCCCGGCTCTGCCGCGAGGCATCTATCGCAGGCCGTTTTATCTGGCACCTTGTAGATGAGGATATTTGTCCTGAGGTGCTTCTCCACTGCTGCCTGCTCCTCTGCTGTCCAGGGCCTCCTCTTCCTTTGTTGCTGTCCTAAAAAATAAAAAAAATAAAAGAAATTAATCACTTAAACCCCATCACGGTAATGTAGGGAAAGCTACCACTGAAAATCGCAGATCGACAAGCTCACAATCGATCAGCTATTTTCAGCCGAAGCTTTCCCCCACTCTAACAGAAAAGACTAGCATTGAGTCCTGAGGGACTCCGGATACCCATATGAGGTTCAAGAGGTTAATACAAGCCTGATTCCGGTGAAGTTGGGACGCTTTGTAAAACTTGGATAAAACATAATGTGATAATTTGCAAAGCCTATTTGACCTATATTCAATTGAATACAGTACAAAGACAAGGTACTTTTATTGTCTTTGTACTGTATTCATCTGAATATAGGTCAGACTATCGAGAATATACCTGGACGTTTCTGACAGCTGTGATAGATGCTCTCAGACACCAGCTAACATGAGGACTTTTAAGACCAAAAATGATAGACCCAAGCACATGACTGCACGTTAGTACGTAAATGATGTAAATAATGCACAATGTGTCGATAGACTTGTGAACTGTGTTGCTATTACTAATGCAAATGTGGAATAAATTGTATAAAAAAAGATGAGCATAGTCTAATTTGATTGTATTTTATTGATGATATCAGTAATAGCTACATTAATTTCTACCACAGGACATAGATCAGTCAATTTTTGATTTGCCAGTATGGTCTTGTTTAATTTGTTTAGACCGATTTCCTGAACGCTGACATTACCGCACACACAATGTACTGTCGAGTGTCCATACCGGTCTTTGGCTCCCAGTGTCCATCCGGCTCCGACTGTGTCTCTCCCTGCGTCTCTCCCTCTCCAACCGACCCACTCCCTTTAGCAACTGTTTCATCCGGCTCCGACTGTGTCTCTCCATCTTCTGCTGATCCACTCACACCAGAAACTATAGAAAGACAAGATAAACATTAATCTGCATGTAAAGGGACTGTAAATACCACTGCCGTAGACACATGAAGCCCTAACAGGCAGCATTTGGGTAAGGGTACAATATCCTCACCTCTGATTGGCTCCGTCTCTCCAGAAACACCAGAAACTAGAGAAAGACAAGATAAACATTAATCTGCATGTAAAGGGACTGTAAATATGATTGTGTCTCTCCATCTCATACAGAGGGGAAACACTAATGTCTGAATGAGTCTCCGTCTGGCATCTAGATAGTTAGGAACACAATGGACCCTTATGGGTCTGTAACTCTGACAGTGGACAAATGGAACCAAATGGACCCTGACGGGTCGAATTGGTTCCATTTGTACACTCCGACTAAAATGATTGTTTTTCTATGGATTACTCGCCCATCCCATGGGAGAAACTCTTTGTGTCCCCAAGGGAACCAAATTATTGACTTAGGAATGTGACGAAAAGAAAATAATCTCCATGAATTCAACTCTATGGGGTGAAAATAGTTTTTTTTGGCGGTGAACTATCCATTTAACATTGATTTTACAATATAAATTGGGCTAAAAGGGATATAAATGCCATTACATGGGGTTACGTAGCCTAATGCATGTCAACAAGGGGGTGGCCCTTAAGAATCACTGCTAAAAACGTTAAAAATAATAAAAAAGAAAAGATGTTTACAAATGGGTGTCTGCAGGCTAATACATGTCACTTTGGGGGTCCCGGACAATAAAAACCACTGCTCTGTGTAATGTAATGTCTGCCGTCTCAATCTATAATATATTTTGAGTCAATTTCAAATAGAGATGGAAGACGCTCTCCTGGAGATGTATCAAGAACACATGGGCCAAGAACAGCAATGGAGGAACGGCAGATAAAGTGTGGTTGCTGTAAATATGTAATAGAAGATGAATCAAAGAACATACCTTCCATGTCCTCCTCAGACTCCTCGGCATATGCATATTCTGAAAAGATAAAAGTTCATACCTGCTTTAAATACTGTATGCCAATTTAAAGCTCAAACACAGAGTGTAAAATGTAAATGAAATAAAAAAACATGGTTTGTGTTTTGTATCAGAGCCACATATCGGACAAATTGAGCTGATGACTTGTACAGTGCGAGTACCCTAGGTCAGTGGTTCCCAAACATTTTAGCCAGTGACCCGAAATAGAAATTAGCCCGGGACTGAAGGTCGCTTATTTCTCCCGTTTGAAAATCCATTTCATAGCCCCGTATGGCTGATATGCTCTTATGACTAACAAAGCCAAACACGCCGCTACCCAGTTACAGTGGAGGGTTTTTTAGTCATAAGAGTGCATATCATCCATACGGGGCTATGAAATGCGGAATTATCATTTAAATTAATTTCAAATTCATGAAATGTTTAGCTATTTTTGGCCTACTTAAAAACAAAATATATGGGGACCCAAACTTTTTAGTGACATTAAAACAAGGCAAGCCCCCCCCCCCCCCCCCCAAAAAAAAAAGAAAAACTCCATACCATTTGGATCTATGTGGATCTGCTCCAGGTTTTTGCCCTGGAAATCTCCAACCCGCCCCTGCTCCATCGCCATGAGCACTTTGCTGATCCTAGCAAGCTGAGTGGTGGATTCTGGCAAACGGTAGAATTTGGCATGGACTCTTATGTTGTGGCCCATGAAAGTAGCCAGCTGGTCCATCTCAGTGTCCTTCAGGTTCAATACAGTGGACAGTGTTGCCAACTGCTTCCTGAGTTTTGTACCTGTCATTGAATTTGGATTCTTGAGATTACACGCTTTGACCAGATCTCTGAGAGTATCTGACCCTCGATAATACGTGGGTTTGTAGGGTGTAGCAAACATATATGGATTATCTTCGAGGATGCCACATTTTGATCTGCTTGCACAGAGCAGCTCCAGTGATGCTACCATTGGTGGGCTTAGGAGGATGGGCACCTTCTTGGTATTCTTTCCTCTCACTTCGACTCTGGAGAAGTGTCGGCACAGATCTTTCTCAAGGTCAGAGAGAGCATAGTTTATGTCTTCGTGACTTTCTGTTTGAACTCGTTCCAGGAATGCAGATAGGGGCATTTTTGATAACTCCCCTTGCCTGCGCCTGTTGAACAGGAGAATCTGAGTTAGAGTTACCTTGCACAGCTTCCTCCAGTTCGCCACTGTCTGTGCACACTTCAGGTCCTCAACATCCTGCTGCTGCTGCTCATTCAGGAAATCATGCAGTCGTTTGACATCTTTTGTCAGGGGCAGGAGCAAAGGGGTATTATAGTTTGCCTCATCCAGTTTCCTCCTACATTTCCCTGCCACTACCTCATTCCACTTTGCGTCATATATTCTTCCGAAGGTCTTTGCCTCTTCTGCTGCTGCCGTGTCCCCACTGATGAGTGCACTACTCTCCAGGATCATAGAGATTCTCTTCAGGCCTTGTCCAAGCCGTACTGGAAGTGATAGAGCTTCTTTTTTTCTTGTTTTGGTTACTGCTGTGTGTAAGACTGCCTTGACTGTGTATTCAAAGTTCTGTGGCATGATATATTCCTTGATAGTTTTTAAATGAGTTACCTCACTGCCATAACAAACAAGTCGACCCAGCGTCCTCATGCTTTGGCGGATGTATTCATGTTTTGTAGGATCGTATCCGTGCTTGTTGTACTGATACTCTCCATACCTCAAAATGCACGAGTCTGATTTCACTGTATTTGCAATCTCATCCTGGTTCATCTTACATAACACTTTCCAGAGTCCATCGGGCACCGTGCGGGGGTGGGGTAAGGCATAGGCACCCAGGGCTTGAACACGACCTCTACCTGGTTGGGCTTTCTCATCGGCTGGTTTAGCAATGCAATTACGCATGTGTCTCCACAGTGCATGTCTGCGGTGTAGTCCTTGGCAGTACACACAGGGCAGGTAGTCTTTCCCTTCTACTTCTTTTTGTGGCTGCTTCCGCACGACCAATGTACCAGTACCCGCTTCCAAAACTTGGGCATTATGTACGAAGTTTCCTTTGTTACGAAGTAATTCTAAATGATTTCGCCTTTCTCTAGAACCCTTAGGAAAATTCATTGCTAATGCTACTTCTCTCTCCTTTTTGTGAACATTCTCCAAGTGCCTTGCAATTTTGATGACAGGTACCTCACAAAACAAACAGTACTGTTTCTTGGTGTACCTACGAGATCCGTCCCATTTCTTCTCTACGGCAGGAATGGACACAGAGGCTCTTTGATGGGAACCAAGAGTACTTCTGTCACTACCGACGGTTGCTTCTTCATTACCGTGACGTTCCTGCCTCTTTGTCGTGTCTTCCGAGAGGTGTTTGTTGCCGTCTCTGACCACATTGTCCTCCTCTAACTCACCCAGGTCAGACTCCTCTGAATCGACCTCTTCGTTGTGTGGTGGAGAATATGTTTTGTCATCTAGGTCAGACACTGAAGACAGGTCATCCTCGCATGATGCATCACCCAGGTCAGACACATCGAGATCTTCATCGTGTGATGGAACATATGGTTTGTCATTCAGGTAAGACACTGGAGAGACGTCATCCAGGCATGTTTGGAGACTCTGGTCAGGAGCACCTGAATAGTCTTCTTCTGAAGAGGACAGAGAAGGGTCAGTCTGAGGTTTGGAGACAAGACAGTCTTTGCCCTTGCTTCGGACAGCAGCAGTACGCAGAGAAGTAGTGGTATGAGGTTTGGAGAGAACACGGTCTTTGAGAGGAGGCAGAGAGTCATCACGTAAGCGCTTGGCGCTGAGCTGGAGAGGGCCTTCTGAAGACCTCTTCCTTCCACGATCTGTAAGAATCAAACGTGAGGATCAGAAATGTACACTTGAGTTGCAAAAGTTACAACGCACTGACAAGAGTCGCAGCCCCGTTTACTCACTTGAGGAGGGGTGTTTGTCTTGTGCTGTGGCGGTAGGATGGCTGTCAGATGCACAGTCAGAGTCTGGCAGTGGATGAGCAGCAGGCATAGCGGGGACACTAGGAGGTTTGGAGAGAACACGGTCTTCGGGAAGAGGCAGAGAGTCATCACGTAAGCGCTTGGCGCTGAGCTGGAGAGGGCCTTCTGAAGACTTGCTCCTTCCACGAGCTGTAAGAATCAAACGTGAGGATCAGAAATGTGCACTTGAGTTGCAAAAGTTACAACGCACTGACAAGAGTCGCAGCCCCGTTTACTCACTTGAGGACGGCTCTGGCTTTTCATGTGCTGTGAGAGCAGGAGGCAGAGGGGTGACCGATGGAGCTTTCACCACTTTCTTTCTGCAGAGGCAGGACACAATAGAGTCATCTCCCCATTAAAGGAGCCATATTCACTCAATCGCTTTCATAAGTATTACTTGTTATGATTCTTGAAATCCTCTACAACCAGAGAGCTGGATTTTGTCTTTGTTCAACACATGTCAGTGGTGTTTTGGCCGGAGTCTTGTTGACCTACCTTGACTTCTTGGTCTTGTTTTTTGGCAGCTTTCTTTTAATGTTCACATTCTTGACAGAACACACCATCCCATCAGAGTATTTTAACATGCATGTCCCTGCTGTCAACACACAGAAAAACATGGACATTTTCATCACTAATACTATGTCTACTTTATGCCATCATGCAGTGGTGATAAGTACTAAAATGTATGAGCAGATCTGCAAGCTCAGCGTTGTGAGCTTGTAGGTCGGCTTCTTTCAAATAGCCTACGTATAAAGTAGTGGTTAATGTGTGTTTTGCAATTTACAACACTGTCTTTGTGACAGTTTCAGTGATTCAAACCTTTCTCGTTGACTTTGGTTACTTTTGCTGAATAGTAGCGAGAGTCTGTCCACTGGCCAAGGACACACTCTCCTACACGGAAATCCTGGAAAACAAAATAGCAGGGTCATTACACCTTTTAAAACCCATATAAATAACAAACCAATTGTCAGTTAACACATAAATACGGGTATATCGCAAGAACATCTTATGCTGAAATTTGCTAATGCCTCTCACCATCAGAGAGTCGTCACGTGATCGATTGGTGCTGAGCTGGAGAGAGCCTTCTGAAGACCTCTTCCTTCCACGAGCTGTAAGAATCAGACGTGAGCATCAGATTGTACACTTGAGTTGCAAAGGTTACAACGCACTGACAAGAGTAGCAGCCCCGCTTACTCACTTGAGGAGGGGTGTTTGTCTTGTGCTGTGGCGGTAGAATGGCTATCAGATACACGGTCAGAGTCTGGCAGTGGATGAGCAGCAGGCATAGCGGGGACACTAGGAGGTTTGGAGAGAACACGGTCTTCGGGAAGAGGCAGAGAGTCATCACGTGAGCGCTTGGCGCTGAGCTGGAGAGGGCCTTCTGAAGACTTGCTCCTTCCACGAGCTGTAAGAATCAAACGTGAGGATCAGAAATGTGCACTTGAGTTGCAAAAGTTACAACGCACTGACAAGAGTCGCAGCCCCGTTTACTCACTTGAGGACGGCTCTGGCTTTTCATGTGCTGTGAGAGCAGGAGGCAGAGGGGTGACCGATGGAGCTTTCACCACTTTCTTTCTGCAGAGGCAGGACACAATAGAGTCATCTCCCCATTAAAGCTGCCATATTCACTCAATCGCTTTCATAAGTATTACTTGTTATGATTCTTGAAATCCTCTACAGAGAGCTGGATTTTGTCTTTGTTCAACACACGTCAGTGGTGTTTTGGCCGGAGTCTTGGTGACCTACCTTGACTTCTTGGTCTTGTTTTTTGGCAGCTTTCTTTTAATGTTCACATTCTTGACAGAACACACCATCCCATCAGAGTATTTTAACATGCATGTCCCTGCTGTCAACACACAGAGAAACATGGACATTTTCATCACTAATACTATGTCTACTTTATGCCATCATGCAGTGGTGATAAGTACTAAAATGTATGAGCAGATCTGCAAGCTCAGCGTTGTGAGCTTGTAGGTCGGCTTCTTTCAAATAGCCTACGTATAAAGTAGTGGTTAATGTGTGTTTTGCAATTTACAACACTGTCTTTGTGACAGTTTCAGTGATTCAAACCTTTCTCGTTGACTTTGGTTACTTTTGCTGAATAGTAGCGAGAGTCTGTCCACTGGCCAAGGACACTCTCCCCTACACGGAAATCCTGGAAAACAAAAGAACAGGGTTATTACACCTTGAAAGGGTAAGACCACTTTTGTAGAGGTTTGGGTTGTATAGTTACCTTACCATGATGTAACTCCAAAGTGGACAAGAAATCAAAAATAATTGCTCCAGTGATTAGAAATTGATAATTCAAAATATGCTCCTCATTGACTTACATTGTATTCTGAAACAAAGTCACTTTTTTAGTAAGTAAATGAATGCAAAGAAAGTTGATTCAGGCAATATAGAGCTTCACCAAACCCAGTGCTGGTTTTTATTTTAATAAAAATGTCAACGTCCTGTTCATTTTACTATTTTAAGATCCGATCCGGGTTTTCTTCCTAATAAAAACATTGACATTTTTATTTAAAAAAATAAACCTTTTAAATAAACCAATAACGAACCAATTGTCAGTTAACACATAAATACAGATATATCGCAAGAACATCTTATGCTGAAATTTGCTAATGCCTCACCATCTTGCCGGGTCATCCAGCTTCCTGACCTTCCTCTTGATCCTGTTTCTGTAGACTCAAACTATAAATACAAAAAAATAAAAAGGGGGTCAAACTCCTGGGATGGGTACGGAGTGTGAGGTATGCACACAGGGCAAGTTTACTCAACACAGAAACAGGCAGGCAGATGCCAGGGCAAAAGCCCCTCTTGAGTTAGTGCATACAGATCTAGCTGGCCCAATAGAGCCTGCAGATATTGACGGATACAGATATGCTATTGGATTCACTGATGATTATAGTGGGATGATATTTCCGTATTTTCTTTGAGTGGGGGTGTTGACTATATATGCAAAGCTATGTTGACGTCATCACGTGCCTGCGTGCACGTCTACCTTGTGTTCTAACATCTACCTGCGCATGCGCAAATAAACATTCATTCATTCCTGTCTGATAACTTCATTGATGAGCCACGCGTTTCATTGCTGTGACCACCAACCACTATACGCTTTATAAATATGGCTAATAATGCAACATGAGCAAAGACATGTTACGTCATGATGATGTACAATGATAAGAGTGCCCCTCACTTAACACAGGTGTGAATTATTTAATTGTAGAATAGGCTTCAAAAAATAGAGCAGTCATACTATTAATATTGTTTGTTGTGTAATGTTACACAAGGCTGTAATACACAGCATATCTCTAAATAGCAAATAATGTACAAATGCCTTACATTTAATTTCAAAGAGGGGATGTTATGGTGTTTAAAAATAAGAATAAGAAGTGTTTAACCTGTAAACCTTAAGGAAATGGCAACCTGTTAATTAATACTATGGTTTATTATTATTATTATTATGTACAAAGGTATTTTTTTACTTCTAAAGTGATGCCTGCATGTAACCTGTTAATTAATACTACGGTCTATTAATAATAATAATAGTAATTATTATTATTGCAAAATGTAAAGTGGTACCTTTTACCCCTAATATGATGCACTATCATGTGACAAAAGCCTTGAGCCTTACTGACAGAACTCGTTGCAAACTGTTGGTCTCCCCTCCCCCACTGCTGCTGCAGGCAGCAGCAGCTAATAATCACTTGTAAAGCATCTCTATCAGCGACGCCCCCAGGGGTCCGCGGACCCCACTTTGAGAACAGAATTCACCAGCAAAAAAAAAAGAGAAAACATTTTTGGAAAAAAATAAAATAAAATCTGAATTATTTCGCGGACCCCCTGGCTATGCGTCGCGGACCCCCAGGGGTCCGCGGGACCCCCAGGGGTCCGCGGACCCCGCTTTGAGAACGGTGTTCTGTGACCAGCAAGCAGGTTGGATGATGGATCCAGGCTACTTGTCTGTGTGACTCCACACATGCTCCACACTAACTGCTAATCACACAGTCACACCAGGCGACAATTGGGACTAATTAGCTTCTAGCTATGCTCTGCCTAGTGTCTGCAGAGTGGGGGAGGGGAGACCAACACTTTGAGACAAATTAATGAACAACATGCAGTGACTTTATATCGTCCGTCCACGCAAATAATGTCCAGAAACATGCTTGATATAAATATTGATAAATGTACTTAAAGTACCAAATGTAAAAGTACTCATTGTGCAGAATGTGCCATTTCACAAGTTCAAAATGTGTACAAAATCTATTGAAAATAGCCGATCTACAAGCTCACAATGCGTCACAACGCGACGCATTGTGAGCTTGTTGATCGGCTATTTACAGTACTTAAGTAAAAGTACTTAGTTACTTTCCACCACTGTTCAGTTACCAGTGTTGCGTTTGAGTTTGAGCAAGTCCTGAGCATTCTTGATAAAATATGTGCGGGTTATCTGTTTAAACACAAGATGCATGATCACTCTACTAAAAAATATATACAGAATCAAGTTGTAAACTTACCTTACGTTTGTCGTGTCTTCCACTCTGCTTCCACTGCACGCACCAAAGTCAGTTCCTGTGATAAGTTGTTGCCAACTCTTGTGAGAGAAATAAGCCAACCCACCTCCAAAAACAAGCCCAAAACAAGCCAACTCTTAGCGAGAGAAATAAGCCAAATCTTCCCTCGAAAAACAAGCCAAAACAAGCCCAATAATATCGCCATATAATACTAATAAATAAATATTTGATGCATTTATCATTATAAATACTATCTATGTCTATAATTATTAATTAAACAAGCCAACTTTGGTGGGAAACGAGCCAACATGGCAACCCTGCTGCATACCTGTGACACGTGACTGGCCTGTCTCTTCTCATTGGCTAGAAGTGTGCAAACTTAAGCACACGTGCTGTACCCCGTTGTAGTCGCTAGGGGGAGCACTCTTAGCACTCCTTAGCACACCTGGGAGACTTATAAGACCATGTGGGCCACTTCAGAAAAAAAGCTCGGGGCATTCCACTACACTGTTCCGGATCGATTTAAATGCTAAACTTTGTGGGGACCCATACTTGCGTCCCCACATGGTAAATGGGTCCCCACATCGTTGGTGTGCTAGCATATGCAAGACCCCACATGGTAGGCAATACAAGCCCACACACACACACACACACACACAGCCCTCAGAAGTATATAAGTGTGCGCACGCACACACACGCTCACCTCTGTAGCCCCTGCAGAAATGTCACCTAAGCAGAGACCAATCCTATCTTTTTTCACAAAGACAATCACCTCCAGTGTGAATAACACAGTCTTTCAAATGTCACATGAGACAGTGGTCCCCTCTCTACTTCATATTGGTGTCACATAGGCACCTGCGTCCCCTCTGCTTCGGCTGTTTGTTCAGACCTCTTGGCCTGCAGCCTGGTCTTGGTCACAGAGCCACGGATGATTGATGAAGATGTACTATCGATTCAACCAGGACAAAGTATACTCAATCCCAGTATTTTTTAGTCAAAGTATAGATACTACCTGGTCAAATATCACTCGACTACAAGTGAAAGTTGCTCCGTCACTTTTGTCCCCACACGTGACGTCTCAAGATTTGCCACTGACAATGAAAGGGGAATTCCGGTCAAATGTCCACTAAATCTTGTTCCCGGCCGTCTCAATATTTTCCATTGACAATGAACGGAGAAATTATGTCAGAATTCCGCTAAATATGACATAATTAAACATCAAAACATTAAACGCCATTGACATTGAAGGGAAAATGTACGTCATATGTAAATGAGCAAATCAGCCAACCAATCACAGGCAACAGGCATTCTGATTGGCCAGTATGAGATGATGCATGATGATGTATGATGATAAGAGCTGATAATTCCGCTAAATATGACGTAAATTAAACATCAACACACCCCATTGACATTGAAGGGAAAACTTACGTCATATGTAAACGAGCAAATCGGCTAACCAATCACATGTTGGTGGGAGCGCTTGGCAATAACTGGGACCACCTTATGTACCTTATGTAGCAATGTCAAATGTCCGCTAACATAAATTGATGTACGATGACAGAGCGCCCCTCATTTCACACGGGTGTGCGTTGTTCTGTACTTTCTCCCTCCGAAGTTTCAGTGAAAGTCATAAGTATTCAAACATACAAATACTCAAGTAAAGATACTCAACATAATTTCACCGAGTATAAGTACTCAATAGTAAATTGGTTACTGTCCACCATGTGTCAAGCCTTTGTCTTGTCACAGAGCGATGGATGATTGATGGAGATGTCCTATTGAGTCAACACTATGCCAGCATATCCACCACAGGCAGACTGAGAGTCTCCCTCACTGCCATAATGGTGTGGCTGGTGGTTTGACTTGATGCTACACATGCAGTGTTAGACCAGGCTGATGGTTTGACTTGATGCTACACATGCAGTGTTAGACCAGGCTGATGGTTTGACTTGATGCTACACATGCAGACGCAGTGTTAGACCAGGCTGATGGTTTAACTTGGTGCTACATGCAGTGTTAGACCAGGCTGATGGTTTGACTTGATGCTACACATGCAGTGTTAGACCAGGCTGGTGGTTTGACTTGATGCTACACATGCAGTGTTAGACCAGGCTGATGGTTTAACTTGGTGCTACACATGCAGTGTTAGACCAGGCTGATGGTTTAACTTGGTGCTACATGCAGTGTTAGACCAGGCTGGTGGTTTAACTTGGTGCTACACATGCAGTGTTAGACCAGGCTGGTGGTTTGACTTGATGCTACACATGCAGTGTTAGACCAGGCTGTCAGTAGGTGTGATTCCATTAAGCCTTTGCGAAAATAGGAAGCGTATGTTCATTAAGTCGAAAAAAGAAATGCGCATTGTCCATTTCCATCCACTGATTATGCGACTCACGGGAGATAAAAAATAAGTTCATGAAATCAGCAGTAGGTGGCACTATTTTGCCAGTAAAGTGAGCCTTACCGTTATATGACATATATTTTTCATTTTGACGTTCTTTTAGGCTATACAAAAATATTATACACGGACTGCCTGGTTGGCAATTGGGCTACACGTCGTTTATGCTGTGCAGAGGCTGTCCGGGGACAGGTTTTTGTTCATCGACTCCTCAGAATTTAATTATTAAACTATGTAGATGGTAAGACTAGAATCACTAGATTGTAGCCTAAATATTAAAGTAATTTCCTGACTTTCTATTTAAGGGACATTCAACTATAAGCCGAACACATTAATGAATAATAGCCTATAATAAAGATGTTTTTCTCCCCGACAGCATGCTGCTCCTCGCAAACACAACACACACACAGAATCAGATACATAACATATAGCCGCCTGCCCGCCCTATAGCTTACTGTTGCCTGCTTTGTGCTTCTTACCACGGTACAGAACTGATTCAACGCATCTCATCCACTGTGATATTGTAGGCTACATAAATGTTATCTACGCCACATGCAACGTGCGACAAAAGCAATCCAAGCTTATGAGTTGAACTTGTAGGCTATAATATATTCAGGGCACATGATGTAGCCTACGTCGGGACTCGATTGGAGCATATAGCGTTTATAGATTGATTGATTGATTGATTGATTGATTGCAGCTGTAAAACAGTTGTGTAACTGTAACTTGTGTTTCATCAATGAATATAAGAATAGATGAAGCATGCATGGATCGAATAGCCTGCAGGGACCATGCAGGGCAATAAACACACACGCACGCACGCACGCACGCACGCACGCACACACGCACGCACACACACACACACGTACAGACTGTTGCTTGATATGCGCTTCTTAATATTTACCATGGTACATTGTGTCAGAAGTTCAGAACTGATCTATAAGCTGACAACGCGTCTCATCGGGCACTTGGTCTTGTACATCGTATTGTTATCTGCACGACACCCTCGTGCGACGAAAGGTAATCCTTATTCCTTATACATGCAGGCTTGAACTTGCATTCATATTCGGAGTGCATGTGCAGTAGGCTACAGGGGGATAAATTGGTCATTCAACGTTTATATATTGATTGCACAGTTTTGCAGCTGGTAGGCTACAGTGTACGTCTCTCATAAATGCAAACGGCAAAAGCCATTCGTTGTTTGATCACGGTTGCTTGCAATGCCAGGCAATACCAGTTTAAAAGCATCCTTATAATTGGAGGTGATACATTCTCTATGGACATTATAGCAATAATAGCGTATTTTAGTAGTCTCCCCTCGTCCGTTCCGAGGTGTTTTGGAGAATTATATACTAGCTGCTAGACTCATCACCGGGACCAGGAGATCAGAACATATCACCCCAATTTTAGCGACACTGCGCTGGCTCCCCGTAAGCTTTAGAATAGTTTTTAAGATTTTATTGTTGACTTTTAAAGCCCTTAACGGCCTGGCACCTGAATATATATCAGACCTCCTGGAACCACATGTGCCGGTCCGCTGCTTGAGGTCCTCCAACTTAACCCTTCTAGTGGTCCCTAAAACTAACCTGGTGACCAAGGGCGACAGGGCCTTTGCCGCCAGTGCCCCTAGACTCCCACTTGACCTCAGGGTTGCTGGTTCCCTCACAATTTTTAAAACTAAATTAAAGACACATTTATACAGAGAGGCCTTTTTAACCCCCAGCACTTGATACCTTTTTCCCCTCTGATAATGTTTAATTTTGTCTGTAATTACTGTGTTTTATTTTCTGTTGTTGTTAAGCACTTTGGAACATTGTTTAAAAAGGTGCTAAAAAAACACTTTCGAGTTGGGCCCTGACCCAGAAACCCTGCCACCCCCTCTCTCTCTCTCTCTCTCTCTCTCTCTCTCTCTCTCTCTCTCTCTCTCTCTCTCTCTCTCTCTCTCTCTCACACACACGCACACGCACACAGACATACAGTATACACATGCACGAGCACGCACACTTAACCACATCATGCAGATAGATACTCATTAGCATGCTCTCTAATGTGTGACATGAAATATTACTTTCAAATGCAAGATTTGCATATTGCACCACCGTTTAATGTGTGTGCACACATTAATGACCCTCTCAACGCGCGCACACACACACGTGCAAGCACACACATGCACAGCTTCAACCTACAGAGGGAGTGCTGAGTAGGAGTGTTTTAAGTCACACACATTTTAAATCCCCACTTACAAATATCTGTTTCTTTTTTTTTTATACCAGGGGTGTCTACTAGTGGGGACTTGAAAAAAGTGACTTGAAAAAAGTCCCCTCTTTCCAAGTCCCTTGGATGTGTGATGATATAGAGGTTGCGTGTGTAGCGCGCGCACACACACACACACACACACACACACACACACACACACACACACACACACACACACACACGTGTGCACATGCATTCCTGCATGTCGTTTGTCAGGTGGAAACCTCATTATGTTCAGAACTGTTACGTTTCAGGATTCAAATTCAAGTTTCCAGCTTCTACCTTTGATGCTTTTGTGTGACGCTGTGATCACCGGAAAAACAAACATAACAAGTTTAAGCTAACTGAGATAACTGTGTTTCTGATGTGCATTGTTGTTGCACAGGTCCAATCAGGGCTAGGTAGCTCAGCTGTGCTCACAGCGATGGATGACATTGAGTGTCTGATCTTTACATAACGGCTGTTCTCTCAGCCTCTGCTTCCATTCTAACACTCATGTCATGTAAAATGGCCATTCATTTCAAAAGCACCAGAGATGTTCTGCATACCGTCGCTGTCTGGCAAAAACCTCCATCTTGCGCCACCTTTATCCCTTATCCCTAATCTTATTTGCCATTTTTTACAATTTTTAAAATCATTTTAAAATAGTTCAACTAGCCGATCTACATCTACACATTGTGAGCTTGTAGACCAGCTATTTGAACTATTTTAAATAGTCAGAGACGATATTTGTTTGGGTCTGTTCGAGCCTGTTTGTCAAGAATTGATTAGGTGATTTGGAAAGTCGAAAAGAGAAGAAAGCTTTTTTCTCTGTCCTCTTGCCAGGTGAAACTCAAGCAAGGCAGTGTAGCGCTCGTCGTACTGACTTTTTTAATGTGTTGGTAATTGCCCAGAAAATTGGCTACAACAAGCATCCGTGTTCCTTTTTAAGGAAACACATTAGTCTTGAGCGTCTTCTAAAGGTGGACACGAAAATAATCATCAGCCTAGGGAACGGCAACATTAAAGAAACACGTTGCTGATGAAAAAAAAACACTGTTTTTCATTTATTGCAAATTGACTCGTGAATGAACGAGAGCGGGAGAGTGGTCCACTCCCCTTGTTGAACTGTCATGCACGGTATCTACTACACTGCATGACAAATTACTGCAATGTAATGGAAGCAATCCCCACGCCCCCATTCCAAAAAACAACAAAGAACAAAAACACAGAGCGCTCCCTTCCATTTCATAGTCAGTTTTCATATTGGGTAACGGAAAGAGTGCACTACACCATTTCTACTGTATATAACTGTATATAACTGTATATAGTCTCTGTCGGGTGGAAACCTCATTATGATCAAAACGGTTACTTTTCAGGATAAAAATTCAAACCTCAAAATGCGTTGCTTCGTGTCGCATTTGGGCTTGTAGATCTGCTACTTTTGATGCGTTTGCATGTGTGACGCTGTATATGAGTGGTGTTTAACAGATTTTGACCCAGGGACCACTATCCTGACTAAGAGCTACCTGCGGTGGTGGTATCTTAACTACCAGGGAGAAGAGATAACAGGCAAACGTTGATCAAAATAACAATTCAGTCAGGACAACTCAAGAATGGAAGGAATATATATTTATTGAATATAAAATGAGCAATATATTTATTATGGTTTGGCGATGAATTGGATCTGCTTTTTAGGTACTCAGATCAAGCGCATCAGTCCCAACCATAGGGACTCCGAATCCCCCCGTACCTAAACAGCAGATCCAAAACGACAGGTGGTAGCTGGGGTGGAGGTGAGCAGCAAAAGTTGAAGCAGACAGCAGCGCAGCAGTATCAGTGTGCAGCAGCAAGCAAGCAATCAGATTGAGCAGTGCAAACTTCCAGTTTAAATAGCCTGTATGAAGATGGAATGAGTGTGTGATTGGACGAAGTGAATGATAACGTGATGCTGAGGCAGCCCAATGAACGGCCGGCAGCAACTGCACTGAGTTTCCTGACTGAACTTGCTCTGCGCATGTCTGTGACAGGCGCGAATCGATGCTCATTTCTTTGACATTCTCTAATTGTGTAGACTTCTTATAAATTAAGTAATGCAGATGTTTAACAATAATTTAACTCTGGAGAGCATAACATGAAACCAAATGAACCCATAAGGGTCCATTTGGTTTCATTTTATGTTCTCAACAGTTAAAGATCTAATCAGAAATCAGAAAAAAGCTTGGATCACGTCAATAAAGGTATAGGTTTCGGTATCCATATCCATGCAGCCAGGTCTGAAATTAGAACTACATCAAACCAAAATTGGGGTCCTTGAGGGACTACAAAATGGCAGATCTACAAGCCCACAACACGTCACATCGCAGATTTTGGAAAATCTTTGAAAAATCTTGTGGAATTGTGGAAAAACAGGGAATCATTTCATCATCAAACCATAAGAGACCACACAAATGGTCTCTTATGGGGGTCCCTGGCACAAATTGTTTTCAGATGCGGGCCCTCTGCCCAATTTCCGGGGTCTTTTACATGAAAACATTTGAGAAACCCTGTCCCATCCAGCGTGGCGGCGTGGCATTTGAACAGCATGGCCAGCAGGGACAGCTTTTTGGTCTCCATGCTTTTCCCCTTGGCTGCTTATAGTTTTGTCTTATACGAGAGGAGGGAAGAGAAGCAGAATGCTGAGGAAATGTCAGGCGACGTTTTGGCAAAGCCTCGTTCCTCTGCCAGTTACTGCAAATCATCCGCTTGAGCGAGCGACTGAGCGAGAGAGGAAGCGAGGCGGAGCGAGAGAGACAGAGAGGGAGAGATAGGAAGGAAACAGAGGACGGGACAGATAGGTGACAGAAACAGAGAGAGGGATGGGGGGAGAGGGAAAGAAAACGAGGGAGAAACAGATGGAATGAAACGGTACAGTAGGAGGAAGAGAGAGAGAGAGAGAGAGAGAGAGAGAGAGAGAGAGATGGCTTGCTGGCCGAATGGCATACTTTTGCAAGCCTTTGTGGGACATTCAAAGGCAGTAGCAGTGTTATCTTCTTCCTCCCAGGCTTCCAGTATACGTATATGCTGCAGTATGCAGCTGATATTGCAAGGATTCTCCCTATTAGAATACACACCCACCACACAGGGTGCACAGGGCGCGATTGATAGGACTTTCTCCCATTTTTGAATGATTGGGGGATTGACTGGGTATGGCAAAAAAGCAAGAATGTGAAATATATCACAATAATTACGTCGTCTTATAAGTGTGTGTGTGTGTGTGTGTGTGTGTGTGTGTGTGTGTGTGTGTGTGTGTGTGTGTGTGTGTGTGTGTGTGTGTGTGTGTGTGTGTGTGTGTGTGTGTGTGTGTGTGTGTGTGTGTGTGTGTGTGTGTAATTAATGGTTGTACCATTTTTTTACGTTTCAACTTAAAACCCTTGGGTTAGCAGCCCTTTTGTGACATATATTCATATTTTTAATTCATCATTTTAATGCCAAAAGAAAAATCCGCGGTATACACACTATATCTCATTTTGACGGGGCAAGACCATAGTATTGGGACAATCAGTCCTGATGGTGGCGGTAACGTCACCATTATGCCGATTCTGACCAAATAGAGCGAGTGAGCGATGACGACTTCCGGTTTGGATCAAAATATCCGGTAGTATCTTTGCTACTGTGCAACACCATCAGATGTCCGGAATGCTAAGCTATCATCGTATTTTTCATAACTAAGTCAAATTAAGCTCTAATCAAGCCCAAAACATCGCATTTTTTGCAAAAAGTGACTTGTCTTGCTCCAAGGCCATTGAAATGTCACTGTTATAACTAAGCTACCTGGTGTGAGGATTGTTTCTCACATTCCTCTTTTGATCCTCCCTACAGTAGTAGTTCTAGGATGGGTCTGTCTTGTGCACGTTTCTCATAACATAGCATACTGTATAAAGCAGGGGTCCCGGACCAGGAGGTCGGCAAATGGTAGTTTGATAGGAACCTTTTTTTAAATCCTAGAATCCCTATTCTATTGTTGAAGACATGAGCCAATCTACAAGCTTTCGTCGCGTTGCAGTGCAGCCCGCTGTGAGCTTGTGGATGTAGATCAGCTGTTTTCAGTAAAGAGATTTGGTGTAGAGACTGTAGAGGGTGGAAAAGAGCAGGTCAAGTACAGAGCCAACGGACATGTTTACCAAGTATTGGAGGTTTAAGTGGTTAAATGTGTGAAAATACAAATGAACGTGAAACCCCCCATTATGAATAGAAAAGATAAGCTATCTATAAAATCTATTAACATAATACAATATGTAGTAGGGGGTCCCTGCTTCAACTCTCTCAGCTAAGGGAGTTCTTGGCACTGAAAAACATTGAAGACCCCTGGTATAAAGCATAATACAACACTAGTTCATATAATATGTATGATTCATCATGTGACTCGTGGTGGCACTGCCATTGATTCATCATGTGACTTGTAGTGGTACTGCCATTGCTCTTCTATGTATGATTCATCATGTGACTCGTGGTGGCACTGCCATTGATTCATCATGTGACTTGTAGTGGTACTGCCATTGCTCTTCTATGTATGATTCATCATGTGACTCGTGGTGGCACTGCCATTGATTAATCATGTGACTCGTGGTGGCACTGCCATTGCTCTTCTATGTATGATTCATCATGTGACTCGTGGTGGCACTGCCATTGCTCTTCATATAATATGTATGATTCATCATGTGACTCGTGGTGGCACTGCCATTGATTCATCATGTGACTCGTGGTGCCACTGCCATTGATTCATCATGTGACTCGTGGTGGCACTGCCATTGATTCATCATGTGACTCGTGGTGGCACTGCCATTGATTCATCATGTGACTCGTGGTGGCACTGCCATTGATTCATCATGTGACTCGTGGTGGCACTGCCATTGCTCTTCATTTTATTATTCTTTATTTACCCAGGGAAGTAGCTGAGCACAGGTGCTCATTTTCAGCAACGCCCTGCACATAGAAACACACAGACACACACACACACACACACACACACACACACACACACACACACACACACACACACACACACACACACACACACACACACACACACATTAAAACCTGGGAGCTGACCAGTACAACCACAGTCTTATACTGTTGGCCACTAAGCAGCTCCAGGGGGAGCAGTTGGGGGTTCAGTGCCTTGCTCAAGGGCACTTCAGCGGTGTTGGGTGAGTGATGACAATCACTTCCCCACCCAGATTTTTCCTGCCCATCCGGGGAATCGAACCGGCAACCTTTCGGCAACAAGGGCACTCCTCTAACCCTTAGGCCACCGCTGCCCCATATAATATGTATGATTCATCTAGTGACTCGTGGTGGCACTGCCATTGCTCTTCATCATGTGACTCGTGGTGGCACTGCCATTGCTCTTCATCATGTGACTCGTGGTGGCACTGCCATTGATTCATCATGTGACTCGTGGTGGCACTGCCATTGATTCATCATGTGACTCGTGGTGGCACTGCCATTGATTCATCATGTGACTCGTGGTGGCACTGCCATTGATTCATCATGTGACTCGTGGTGCCACTGCCATTGATTCATCATGTGACTCGTGGTGGCACTGCCATTGTTTCATCATGTGACTCGTGGTGGCACTGCCATTGATTCATCATGTGACTCGTGGTGACACTGCCATTGATTCATCATGTGACTCGTGGTGGCACTGCCATTGATTCATCATGTGACTTGTGGTGGCACTGCCATTGCTCCTCTATGTATGATTCATCATGTGACTTGTGGTGGCACTGCCATTGCTCTTCTATGTATGATTCATCATGTGACTCGTGGTGGCACTGCCATTGCTCTTCTATGTATGATTCATCATGTGACTCGTGGTGGCACTGCCATTGATTCATCATGTGACTCGTGGTGGCACTGCCATTGCTCTTCTATGTATGATTCATCATGTGACTCGTGGTGGCACTGCCATTGCTCTTCATATAATATGTATGATTCATCATGTGACTCGTGGTGGCACTGCCATTGATTCATCATGTGACTCGTGGTGGCACTGCCATTGATTCATCATGTGACTCGTGGTGCCACTGCCATTGATTCATCATGTGACTCGTGGTGGCACTGCCATTGATTCATCATGTGACTTGTGGTGGCACTGCCATTGCTCTTCTATGTATGATTCATCATGTGACTCGTGGTGGCACTGCCATTGATTCATCATGTGACTCGTGGTGGCACTGCCATTGCTCTTCTATGTATGATTCATCATGCCATTGATTCATCATGTGACTCGTGGTGGCACTGCCATTGCTCCTCTATGTATGATTCATCATGTGACTCGTGGTGGCACTGCCATTGCTCTTCTATGTATGATTCATCATGTGACTCGTGGTGGCACTGCCATTGCTCTTCTATGTATGATTCATCATGTGACTCGTGGTCTCACTGCCATTGCTCTTCCCAGTCATGGAATTGGATTGAATGGACTATATATATTCTGCTGTCATGCTACAGTAGATCGGCGAGTATTGCCTTACTGCATAAAATCGCAATTACGTTATTGCTATGGCAACAATGTAATCCAGAGGAATAATTATGGATGTACAGTATAATATATAATGAGCTGGTTGTTCCAGTTCTGTGCTCGTGGGTTGTTAGCAAAAAGCCAGCTGTTAGTGGTGGTGATTCATCATCACACAGGTAGCCGATAAAACCTTCAACTCTTATGTAGCTTGACCTATGTTTAGTGGAGGAGAATATTAAAGTGTAACCTTCTCAACCTCTATCCATTGACTTTTTGAGTTAATGGATATCGGCTCTTAAAATTGTAGATATGAAATCGTAAACATTTTCATTGCCGTGGAGAAATATTATTTGATATTTTTCTAGGTTTTGTTTTTGTGTGCAATATTTGAATGAGAGTGCAGTAGAGAGACGGGAAGGCGATGGCAGACATGCCATTCAGATCTCTGGCCAGGGATCTTAGAGTATATATTAATAGAGACGGCACCGGATTTCTCCTCCCATCCACTTGCATTAAGTTGCTCAAAAGCGCATGAGGCGCTTTCACTCCTCCTTCCGGGTAGGAACAGAGTGCATTCTGGGATGGATTGGGCCAAACACATGAACGTGCGTGCTGGCCGTTGACTATCATTGCACACGTTCACGTATGAAACAGCGTTCATGTGTCATCATGAACGTGCGCAATGATAGTCAACGGACCAGCTTTGGCCCAGCGCTGCAATACCAGATTTGGCCACTATGTCCATTTCACCTCAGGGTTTCCTCCGGGTACCGTCTCTATTAATATATACTCTAAGCCAGGAATAGGCTCTGTGCACTGCAGCCATATTGGGAAGGAATTCCACTACATCTCAGAGCCAAAATTTGTACTTTTACTCCACTACAATTATTTGAAAACTTTAGTTACTAGTTACTTTGGAGATTTTAATTTTGATTAGAAAACATACATCAACCACTTCAACCCTATACATTTCGGCCATTTCAAAATAGCCGATCTACAAGCTCACAATGCTCACATTTTGAACTTGTGAAATGGGACATTCTGCACAATGAGTACTTTTACTCTTAGTACTCAAGTACATTTTCAATTCCGTACTTGTAACAAAGTAGTTCTAAATTGCAGTATTGGTACTTTTACTTAAGTAAAACAATTGAGTACTTTTTCCACCACTGCCCTTATGGGCGTGTAACTCCAATTGTACTCTCAGAGTTACGGGGGTCCTTGAAATTAAATGGTTGGGGAACCAATGTGCTACACAATTTGTGTTAAAGTGGAACAGAGCCTTGATTAGTATAATTGGTAAGACCTGTGAAGGACGTCAAGATGAGGCCCACTGTCTTAATTCAATTATCAAATCAAACTATTAGCTTGATTCATTGTTAACGTGCAGCCAGCATTCATAAGCCAGCCCAGTACTAGTACATTAAAAAAAAGAGAAAAGATAAATCAGTCTCAAGCAACATCTCTCTAATCTGGCCTCTAAGCTGCCCCTACCCCAGCAGGTATGACTAAGATTGATTCAGCTGTTACGTTGGAGTGCAAATGCGCAAAGGAAAAAAAAAACCTGTAATTTCCTAACCATCCTCTGTGACAGCAGCTTTGACCCATATCGCTTTGTTCGCCAATAAAAAGCCGCCATTAACTCTTGAGCCGGACCCTTTTAACGCGGCCCCGCCGCGCGTGTGTTGTGTGACAGGGCCAATCAGGAAAATGGAGTGTGTTAATGGAGATGGAGACGGTGCTGCTCCGCTCCGCGCCCCGTCGTCTTCTCACCTCACAACATATTGTCTCAGTGAATGTAACTGGTGCCACGCAGGCAGGCAGGGCGAGACGAGATGGATGACGTCTGAAAACCAATGAGGGCCGTACATCAAAGCCGCCCGCAGCACAGTCACAGGCCAGCCAATCACAGGGCTGAGAATGTGTCGTCTATTAGTGTCCCCCGCTCAAGGTTACCGGTTGTAGTTGGCTGTTGATTAGGCCAGTGGTGCTCAACCTGTGGGGGGGAGGGGTCCAAATGATTTGTTTCGACAATGTTTTCTCACTCAGCACCAGTAAACAAACCGACATACAGTATAAGTGTACACATGGCATCTTATATTTATGTAGTCTCAATTTAAGTGGTCAAACATTGGTCAAATTGTTGAATACCAGTAAGACGCCCTGAGGGCGAGAAGAGCGAGGTCGCGTGCACGCATCCACCTGGGTGACGGCAGACTGCTGGGCGAGCACTGGCGCTTTGGCATGGGGGGTCAGATCAACATATGGAATTAATTCTGTACTGGCCATATATGGAGCGTGTCTTGAGTGTACACGGTTTGATGAGGTCAGATCAACATATGGAATGTCAGAACAGGTCAGCTCCATATATGGAGATCTAAGGGTGGCAGTGGGGGGCAGTGTCTTGAGTGTACAGGGTTTGATGAGGTCTGGCCATATATGGAGCGTGTCTTGAGTCTACAGGGTTTGATGAGGTCAGATCAACATATGGAATGTCAGATCAGGGCAGCTCCATATATGGAGATCTAAAGGCGGTGGCAGTGTCTTGAGTGTACAGGGTTTGATGAGGGCCCAGGTAGGGCCGGGACTTAATTCCCGGGCCTGTTGAGAAGAGATCAGTCAAAAGGGAGACATCAAAGAGGAAGGACGGGTGGGGAGGGATCAACATATGGAATGTCAGGTCATCTCCATATATGGAGATGACCTTTTTGAGGTTTGAGGTTTGAGGTCAGATGTGGAGTTGCTGGCCGGCTCCATATATGCAGATCTAGGTGAAGATCCAGTCTTCTCCATGTATGGATATCCAGGGTTTGATGAGGTCAGTGTTGTGATCGGCCAGAGTCATGAGACGGCCATATATGGAGCGTGTCACGAGGCGTGATGTCATGAGGCGTAATGGACTGCCATATATGGAGGCGTGACCTACCTGACTGACGGACAGACGGACAGATTTTGCAGGTTTTCGTAGTAATCTGCGACCTACCGTCGCAATTACCTATGACAGAGGCAAACATTTTTAAAATAGACGATTGCGGCATTGTGAGCATGTAGATTTTTTACAATATTTGTCTGTGGAACTAACTCCTACAATTCCAAATGCTTGTCAGGGCTGAGGGTCCCCAGTTCCAATATGATTAGTTTGTGGGTTCCCCAGTTGTAATATGATTATTGTGGGGAGAGTCGCGCTCTCTCTCTCTCCTTCTGCATCTCTACAGCTCCTTCTGTGGTTTAGAAAATGTATTTTGCGCCCGCTGCACCTCATAACTCTGACTCTGTCTACAGTATATTGTATCTGTTTCTGTCTCCATTTCTCTCTATCTTCCTCTCCTTGCACTACCTCGGTCATTTGCTTTCTCTAGCTGTCTCACATACCCTCCCACCCTTGCTATAATACCTTTATTCCTGTGTACAATGCTCTCCTTGTCTGCTCTCTATCTCCTGTCCTTTCCGCGCACCTCTACCTCCCCGCATCCTTATCTTCTGTGTCTGCCACTCTCTGCTCCTCTTAAGAGGAGGCTGAACGCAAGGCGGTGGGCGTCTGCCTGTTGGAGGTTGTTTCACGTACGCCACGCCTCAGCACGCGCCCCTGAAGACACTGGAATGTCCGGGAGCTGAATGAGGTCAACGTCAAGTCTCAAAGTCACTTCAGATCCTTGATCTGTTAAGACCGCAGCATCTGTCAGCAACACTGGTCTAAATGGTGTTTTTGTTGGAATAAACACAGAAGCCCGGGAGGAAGTGGTCTAAGAAAGGGGAGGAGCAAACACAAATTCCTGTTTCTACACAAAAATGGAGAGGCTGAATGCATGGGTTCCCTGATTGATTAACACCCCGAACACCTGGGGTTATTTAATCCATTAAATCAGAGCGACCAGCGATTTACAGCAGCAGAGCACATTTAGCGACGGACCAGCTGGCGCTATCCCGGATGTAGCTGAAGTAGCTAGATGTAGCCAAAACAATCCCGAGGCGACCGACAACAACGGGAGGTATGATTCATTCTAACGCAACTAGCGACGGGACCGTGATGGGCCCTCGAACACATAATCTTTGCTTAGATTTGGACGTTATGATTTAGATCAAGAGTTATTCACGTTTTAAGATTTTCGGTCTCATCGTCCTGAGCGCTGGGCGTTACTAATTGATTGAACGGAGAACTCCGTCCTTGCCGCTCGAGGTGTTAACACTTTGACTGCGGCCTAGTGGCCACAAGTGGTAATTACCTTGCACAGGGCCAGAATTGGGGAGATTAAACTCAAGTGCTTCCGTTTCCCCCGCTCGGAGGAGGCTCACAAACCTCCATTGTAATAAAAGGCTAATGTTAGCATTAGCTCACGTAGCTATCTTTCTCGAGAGACATTTATATTTCGATCGAGATGCGATGAAAAATCTGAAATCAGATCCGAACCTCGGATGTCTGATCAGCACAACGGACAGCGGCATACTGTAGTTTTCGGGATAAGAGCCAGATAAGTTCCTATTTATGACAGTAGTCTATGCATGCATGAGCATGTAGCCTACCGTGCGTGCAGAAATGCCAACAAACAAGAACTAACTTTAGAGGTGACAAATGCAATTACAAGGAAACAGACAATTTACAATTTAGGCCTTTTTTAGCAGACGCTCTTAATCCAGAGCGATTTACAGTAAGCAAGAACAAAAACATGGTAATACATCATCAAGGTTCAAGGTTGTCTATATTGTCTACATAAAATTGTCATCATGAATCATACGTAAGCTAAGAACCTAACAGTGAACCTAACATCTATATAATGAAAATATGCGTATACTATAGAATGGTCTACATACAATCTAAGTTACATTATTGAGCCTTTGCATACTCCTTTAAGGTCGTCGAGGGCAAGTGCTACGGGCTAAAATGGAGTCTGAAAAGGTGGGTTTTCAGATGGGTGTAAATTGTAAATAATACTGGGAACTAACAAGACAGATGAAATTACAACTACAATGGAAGACAGGAAACACAAGACCATTACTACAATATAAAATATAAAAACACACTGCAAAATAATGCACAGAAATGCATATCCTGACAGCCAAGGCGGGGAAGGCTCTCAATAACCTTAAGACGATGGCGAGAAGGGTCAGATATGCAGATATGCTACACCCACGCGTTGCAGGTAGCACTTGGTATCTCCTAGCAGAACATCCATTATGCCGTTGGTTGGTGACATGATAGCAGCATGCAGAATGCAATGCAGAAGGCATGGTCATTGCAAGAGGCAACCAGGGAACATGGTCCATCTATTCTCCTGAAGGCTAGCTGGTAAAGTACCTGCCCACTTGAGCAAGACATTTAAACCCTATTTGCTTCCAATGACGGCAGTACAGTACTGTGCAAGGCTGTCTCCACTGTCGGTCAATGGGTTAATGCAATGCACATTTTCAAAGCGCTTTGGATAAAGGTGCTATAGAGATGCAGTTAATTTAGTACTCCCACTCTCTTTCATATCCTCTCTTTTCATGGCCAGCTTTTTTGTCTCCACCAGGCCGAAGGCATGGAGAGAGAGTATGTTTTGCACTCCGTCCGTGTGTGTGTGTGTGCGTCCGTCCGTCCTTCCGTCCGTCCTTCCTTCCTTCCGTCCGTCTGTTACCAGCTAATCTCCGGCACCGTTGGCCCGATCCATGCCAAACTTTGCACACACACTCCCTGGATGCCAACAATGAACCTCTGCCCCAAATATTCCTCAACGGCCTGTTATAGCGCCACCATGAGGCCCATTTAGGCAAAACACATTTCTGTAGATTACTCGTACACATTTTATCCATACATCACACAATTCGGTATACACTATCTCCATAGTCATGTGATCAACACGGATCTGCACCATTTCCCATCTTCCTTCCTGATTGGCTAAGATTCGCTTCCAAAGCTCACATTATTGGTCCGTTTCGAACAAAATGCCACCAATCACAAACACAGTGTGCAATTTCCGTGAAATTATACACGCACATTTCCACTAGGCTGAGGACTACATGACACATTTTTTTTCCAAACCAGCCTCATGGTGGCGCTATAACAGGGCAATTCCTGTTTTTACCTATAACTGCATCGATCTGTGTACAACTTTGTATGCGCACTAGAGGCCATGGAAAAACATTTTCTCTGCATCTCTCCACATCTGCCGGTTATAGCGCCACCATGAGGCCGATTTCTGCAAAACACATTGTTTATATTAGTCGCACAGATTTCATCCAAATCTCATGCAAATCGGTATACATGATCTCTGTAGTCATGTGATCAAGACGAGTCTGTTTGATTTCTCAGATTCTACACTGATTGGCCAAGATTGCCTTTCAAAGTTTTCAGGAGTGGCCCGTTTTGTACAAAATGCTGCACATGTCCTGCTCATCCAGAATTCCTCAGAGATGCTATGAGTGATCTGGCTCTGCATTTCCTCAACAAAATGAAGAAAATTGTTGCAAAAAACAAACAAATGTTTGATGATGTTTATATCACTCCTAAACATTTTGCCAAACATCACACACACTCCTATCCTCCTGGTGGAGACCTGTGCCCAGAAGGGCACTTTTTCTAGTTTAACGTTCTTTTTATTAGATTTTTAGAAGGTTTTGTTAACAAATGTAGAAACAAGCTGAGAGAGATAAACAGAGTAACAAAAACAAAAAATACAAAAAACTAACAACACACACACGCAAGAAGAAGAAGAAAAAAAGAAAAACTCCAATACAATCAGTATACAAATCAGCTCATGGTCATCCAGGAAGGACAGCCAGGCTAGTTAGGTAATCAGGTTCAGTCGGGGGTACGAGTGTAAGGCTGTCAACATGTGATAGAAAAGGCTGCCATACTTTACTGAATTTAGAGAGGGAAAGTATTTGCATGGCCTGATTCATTGGCTAACATTGATTAACGGAAGGACACAGCACTTTCATAGGCGACTTGATTTGTCTGTTGAACAGCTAGGGAGAGTTTGAATAGACGTGTTTGAAGATTGAAAAGTAAAGTGCGACTGAAGGTCATGTTTGGACGTGTTTCACCCATGAAAGGTGAATGAATGCCAAATGCACATCCATTTAAATTCAATTTTTATGTGTTCTCCGCAAATGCGTCTGGCATGGAACATGTTCGGGGTTGAATGCCTCCCTGCGTGCGTGCGGTGCAGCCTGAGCGCTCTGAAAGAATACTAAATAAGGCATTGCCAAGGACTGTCTGTCAGAAAAATTACCTGACAGTCGCTGTCAGGCATGAATCTTAATATCTCCATATGTAATCTTTTTTTCATAAATTAATCCTCTAGTCTATTTTATACTTGGTTGTGTGACCGTGTCATGTGATGCGTTGTGAGCTTGTAGATCTTTTATTTTTGCTATTATGAAAATGTGTCTATAATTACATGCCCAAAATAGGGACACCAGGTTGAAAGTGTGTCTGTGGGTTTTTATAAATCATTAACGAATGAAAAGTATTAAGAGCTTGTGACTAAATAACACAGGTTCTTTTTTCCTACATTTCCTGAAAAGTGATGGTTTTAGACATACAATATGGAGTGATAATGTCGTGTATCTGACCTTAAACTATGAAAGTGAAACAACATGGTATCTGGGGCCGTATTGCTGGGATGCGTTTGCATTGCGTTTGACTCGTGCTTGCCTTCAATTGCACCGCGTTGCATCAGATTATCGAGATCATTTTGTTTTCTCTGGCTGTGGCGTGTGCGTTTCCCACGTGAAGTGTTGGGGTGTACTTTGTTTGCATTCTGCCAAAAGCTGTTACTTAAGCAACTACTGATACAGGATTGATCCAAACACATACCACATATTGTCTGTGTGTTCGGATTATACCCAAAGGTTGTGTTCTTTCCCCACTGCTGTACATCCTGTACACTAATGACTATAGAAGTCAACATGCCGACAGACACATCAGTAAATTTGCAGATGATTCCGTGATTGTGAGTCTGCTGGGTGATGGTGAGGCCAGCCATGGCCCAGTTGTGGATTACTTTGTCTCTTGGTGTGAAGAGGCATTTCTACAACTCAATGTCACTAAGACCAAAGACATGCTTATTGACGTCCGTCGATGTCCACTAGCTCCTCAGAGCAGTACTATAGATGGTCAATCAGTGGAGTTAGTAACCACCTATAAATATCTAGGGACCATAATAGACAACCGTCTAAAATTTTATGTCGATACTGAAATGTTGTGCAAGAAAGGCCAGCAGCGTCTCTTCTGTTTAAGAAAGATAGTTTCAGGTAGATAAATCTTTAATGATCTTGTTCTACAGAGCATTCATTGAGTCTGTCATTTCATTTGCGGCCATTTGCTGGTTAGGTAACCTTGGAATTAGACAGAAAAATGCCCTTAACGGGGTTGCTAAGGGGGCTAGCAAGATTGTGGGGGAAAAACGTTGCTGTCTGTGTCATATATACAAACAGGTGCTTAAAAAAGCATCATTAATTAGAGCAGACAGCTCCCACCCCCTAAACCGGGAATATGCACTACTGCCTTCCGGCCAGTGGTTAAAGACCCCTGTCACTAAGAACAGCTACAAATTCTCCTTCATACCTGCCTCCATCCGGGCCATCAATGGAGGAAGTAAGAGGAGGTAGCTGCCGTGTAGTTTCAAGGGTGGGTGGTGATCAAGGATAGTTACACTTGGTGCACTTTAACTTTAGCTCTTGCACTTTATATTTAAGGTAATGATCTGTATCTTGTGATAATGTATACGTATGTCTCTTGTTGTTGTTGTATGTTTACTGTACTGTGTCTTTTAGAGCTTTTATTATCTGCTGTAAAATGAATTGCCCAGCGTGGGACATATAAATAAACTTGACCTTGACCTTGACCTATACCCACATATGGACACACACCATCTGAAGTCAGATGTCTGACGTCTGAAAGTATTCAGGAATAGTGAGGGTGGCAGTTTTCATTATGTACGTTTTTAAAGTTAAATATTTCAACATTTCTATTCAATATTGAAATATGTAAATTTTGAAAAGTACATCAAAAGTTTTTGAAATACCGTTATGTAACTTAAAGCACCCAATACAAAGTCTAGGAGTTTCAAAGCATAATACCATATTAGTCTTTGACTTGTTTGCAGTCATGCTACTATAGACATGCTTTAACTTACATATTCCATTAACTTAAAGACCTACTGTATCTTAGGGCTTCAATTGCTATGATAAAATGTAGGATAACTTTTATACTTTCGGATTTGTGTGTGTGTGTGTGTGTGTGTGTGTGTGTGTGTGTGTGTGTGTGTGTGTGTGTGTGTGTGTGTGTGTGTGTGTGTGTGTGTGTGTGTGTGTGTGTGTGTGTGTGTGTGTGTGTGAGAGAGAAAATTACCGATCTACAAGCTCACAAACCCAGTGTTATTGTGCCTTATACCGCTAAGCACATAATGCATAATAAATGCACTTATAATGCATTATAAACCAAACCTTAATATAATATACTCATTCTACTGTATGTCGGGTGTAAACCTCATGTGTCCAAAACTGTTTCAGGATTTAAAAAAAAGCTCCAGTAGCTGCTACCTTTGATGCTTTTGACCCCGACAACCACCACCCTATTTCTATTCTAAGCTCCATCTCGAAAGTGATGGAAAAAATAGTCTATGAACAGGTTGAAAAGTATCTTACCACAAAAAAATGAATGTACGAATTCCAATATGGCTTCAGAACATCCCACTCCACTGACACATGCCTCCTCTATTTGAGCGACCACATCAAACACGATGTGGATGCTGGAAAATACTGTGGCATGGTCATGCTGGACCTCCAAAAGGCTTTTGACACCGTGAACCACTCCATACTGGTTAACAAGCTAAAAGAAATTGGTTTTGATCCTACCTGGAGGGGAGAGAACAGATGGTGGAGTTGAACGGAACACTGCCCCCCCCCCCCCCCCTCTCTCCCAGTGAGCTGTGGCGTTCCACAAGGAAGCATATTAGGCCTTTACTGTTCCTAATATATGTAAACGACATGACATCAGCTTGTGACTGCAACTTGTTCCTGTTCGCAGATGATTCGGCACTGCTGGTCTCGGACAAACAAGGAACAAACAAGCATGTTGAAAAGGCCATCAGCTCTGAACTCGGTAGAATCTGCACCTGGCTCGCTGATAACAAACTATCTTTACACGTGGGAAAAACTGAATCCATTCTCTTTGTATAATAATAATCTTAGCAAGGCAGATGGCTTCTTTGTTAGAGTGAGTGACAATATTATCACACGAAAAGATGAAATTACCTACCTAGGTTCCATCCTGGAGGCAAATCTTTCCGGTGATAAAATGGCCACCAACGTAATCAAAAAAGTCAACCAAAGAACAAGATTCCTATACAGGATCTCCTCACTGTTGGGTGCTAGGGATAGTAGTGGGGGTCTGAGGAGAACAAGCCAGTCCCCATTCGGCATCAGTGCTCTACTTTGAGGATGCAGGAGTGCAAGCTCCAGCACTCTGGTGCCCACCTCACGTACTCCCTCTGCACAGCCTCGCCTATAGGCTTCCACTGATGAAGATTAACTACCCCTGGGCTTCACATGTTCACATCTGTGCGTGCGTGCGTGCGTGCGTGCGTGCGTGCGTGCGTGCGTGCGTGCGTGCGTGTGTGCGTAAGTGGACACGAGTGTTTACTTTTTGTATGTGTGTGTATTTGTTGTGCATGAAAACGCTAGAGTGGGGGAAATTATTGTCGCTGTCGGGCCGAAACTTTGTATTTAATCTTTTTTATGTATTTCTTTCATATATCAATGCCCTATTTTATACTCTGATCTACATGCTCAGTTGTGTGCTTTGTAGGTCGGCTATTTTTGAAACATTTTGAGAATGAAGAAGAAGATTTTTTTTGGCAATAATGACATGACATGACATGACATGCACAAAACATTATACAATATTTTATAAATATTGAACCAATGAAGAGTATTAACAAGATTCACCATTTATACCATTAATTCACATTCTCTCTCTCTCTCTCTCTCTCTCTCTCTTCTTCCTCTCTCTCTCTCTCTCTCTCTCTCTCTCTCTCTCTCTCTCTCTCTCTCTTCTCTCTCTCTCTCTCTCTCTCTCTCTCTCTCTCTCTCTGACGCACTTTGTGTTGACCCTATTTCATTAGAGAGCTTTAAAAAAAATATTTCAAATGACTTGACACAAACCCGCTGTGGCAAGAAACCCCAACTCAGAGTGTCAGAGTGTAATATGAAAGCCTAACAACTCGTACTTTGTCGTACAACCACACTGCTGAAAATAACGTTTCTCTGTTTCTTAACCACATACTGCCTTTCTCCCTCCATTGGTCTCTCTCCCTCCCTCTGGTCTCTCTCCAGATATTGATGAGTGTGCCGAGGGGAAACACTACTGCAGGGAGAACACCATGTGTGTGAACACCCCCGGGTCTTTCATGTGTATCTGCCATACGGGTTACATCAGGATCGATGACTACTCCTGCACAGGTGAGCCCATTTCTCTCCCAAGTTCACCGAATCATTTTGTATCTCCTGAGGCAAATGTGGCCACAGACAGACATTAATTGCGACACATACAGTATCGTCGTTGTCGGAGACGAAACCTCTCATCTCCATATCTATTCTTTTGTGTTTTTGTGGGGTTTTTTTTTTGTAAATTAATGTCCTACTTCATCATACTACAGCGTCACACAAAAGTATCAAATGTAGCAGATATCTGCATGCTCAAAATGCGACGCAAAGCGATATTTTTGCCCTTTTTGAATTTTGTTTCCACCCAACAGAGACGATATATGTACAGAATAGAGACCAATCTACAAGCTCGTAGCTTGTGAGCATTCAGAATTATTTGTGACATTTTTAGAAATGTTTTGGCTAAATAATAATGACTAGAGGGAAAACCAGCTTGAACGTGGTTAAGATCGATCAAATGAACACATTGAAGAAACTGTCAATTCCATTCCAGTTTGGCTGCAGTGGAGAGGAGCCGGTATGTGTTTTTGTCAAGGTTCAGATTGTGCTGCCGTGCAGTAGGATGTAATCTATCATCTACACTCTACACTTTGAGAGGATTGTGTCCTGGCGTTAGACGTATAAAGGAGGATGTTTGTTTCAAGGCTGGGGTGGGTTGGGGTCGACTATACAATATTGGAGACAAGGCAGCGTGTGTGAAGACTTCAGAGTGTTTCTGCTACAGGTGCTGCTAGAAAGAGCTGTCATATTGGAAGTTTTTGACACAAATTCACACAATGTTAGAACATGTTGCTTTTGTACACATGGGAAATACTTGCATGAGCGCAGCTTCAAGCTAATAACATATATAGTCCGGCAGCCAAAATACATTTTCTTGTTCAAAGTGGGACATTTGGTATATAGTTATTATTTTAAAATATTGTCTATATATAATTTACATTCTTGAATCCACCTGCTGACCGGCTGTCATCATTGAGCAATTTATTTTATAGCAGGCTATACAAGGCAACATTTTCAAAATGTCATTATGCTTTAAGCATGTGACGTGTCAAACTAGGGGTTTGATTCTGAATACATTCCAAAAAAGCACTCCTTTGGCTAAATACAGCCATAGCCACTTGCCCAAATGTGCCCAAATGTGCTGACCTCATCACATTTGTGATGATTGCCATGGCCTTTTTTTGCCCAATGAGTGTTTTTTGTGCAAAAAGAATGCTTGAAATTGATTTAGGATCATGAAAACCCCCTAGTTTGACACGTCACATGCTACTTAAAGCATAAATGTTGCCTTACATACCGGTAGGTCGTTTATTAGTGGTGTCAAAAAATACCGATATGAATCGGTAATCGATTTTAACATGAACGATGCGACTACATCGATGAACGTGTGTCTGGATCGGTCAAAATAGCGTCTGCATCGGACGTCGGTTCGATCCTAAAGTTGTGAATCGATATAATTCAACTAACTGCGGGAAAAACACAGACGTACAAGCCCAAAGAGCCGTGCATTGCGACGGGTAGATAACTTAGCATATACTTAATTTGGAGGGGATTTATCCCCCAAAAGTCATGTTTTTGCAACAAACGTTTATTGTTTTCGAATTTGCGGCGCCCACTATGCTTTTGTGATTAAAATGTAGGCTGGATTGGACATTACGTTCATGATTTGTGGAATTCTTTGTAAAATAGGCCCCTCCCACTAACTTTGGAAGCCGATTACGGCCGAAAGTTCTGCCTGTGATGTTTTAATGTGATAGGTCCAGAGATCATGTGTACCGATTTTTGTGAAATTTGGACAAAATCTATAGGTGGAAGTGCAAAAAGTGTGTTTTGAGGAAAATTTTAAATGGTGGAAAATCTTTCTAGACGCAAATTGGCATGGCCTATTTGGGGAGATGTGTCATGACCCAATGCATCCAGAGAAAAAATGGGATTTTACGACTTACGGTTCAAGAGTTATAGGGCAAAACGTAAAGTGGGCTGTCATAGTGCCTCCGTGAGGCCGACTGATGTAATTCTTTTTCAATAAACTTTTGTAATTATTATGAACCTCCTCTCCAAGTTTTGTAAATATAGTGCTTACGGTCTCCTAGTAAAAAATATTGAATGGGAGTCTTCAATCTTTCCATATCCCATATTTGTAAAATAGAAAAAGGAGCTTTGAGATGCTCTGCATAATGGAATGGTCAATGTATGTGTGCAAATTCATACCAACTGGGCATGCCAGTGAGGACCAGGGGGGGTAGGACATACAGACAGTCCCTTCATTTTATGTAACATAAACAATATTTTAGGCCAATTGGGGGAAAAATTGGGGGCGCCCAGATAAAAGAGTTATCACTCATATGGGGGAGTTATGGGGGTATAAGGAGTAAACTGGGGGTCTTTGAAATGAAAGGTTTGTGAATCACTGGCATAATGGAACGAGACCAGTGTCAATGTAGAATGTCTCCATCCTGAAAGGAGTCCATCAGATCAGGGAGAACGAAGTGCTTGGTAATGTGAGATGCTTCCCAGCATCGATTGTGCAGCACATGCATGCATTCAACACTTATTCACACTTAATTTACTAATGCCAGCTCACACTGAATCATATAGTAGCAAGGCTGATATTGATTTCTGTGTGCGTGTGTGTGCGTGTGCGTGTGTGCGTGTGTTTCACTATAAAGTGGCATTGGTAATCACAGCAAATCAAACTCTGCCATTCATATCTATGCATAGTAACTGAATGTGCAGTATATAATCACAGTGTAACATCTAGTGATTCACATTTACAGTATTGATGCTTGCCTGCCTTGAGATTATAGCCAGGATAGAGTGTGTGTGTGTGTGTGTGTGTGTGTGTGTGTGTGTGTGTGTGTGTGTGTGTGTGTGTGTGTGTGTGTGTGTGTGTGTGTGTGTGTGTGTGTGTGTGTGTGTGTGTGCGTGCGTGCGTGCGTGCGTGCGTGCGTGCGTGCGTGCGTGCGTGCGTGCGTGCGTGCGTGCGTGCGTGCGTGCGTGCGTGCGTGCACGCGCGCACGTTTTATGTTGTTTTGGATTGACAATAAAGCTGACCTTGACCTTGTGTGTATATATGTATATATATATATATATATATATATATATATATATATGCACGCTTCTCGCCCTTTAGGGCGAGGTCGCTTCTCGCCCTCAGGCGTCTTACTGGTGTATATATATATATATATATATATATATACACCAGTAAGGGCGTGCACGCATCCGCATGGGTGACAGCAGACTGCTGGGCGAGCGCTGGTGCTTTTGAATGGGGGGTAAGATCTTCATTTTCGGACCTGTTGAGAACTCTAGTTTTCGCCGGCTGCCGGGCGCCAGACACTATTGGGCCCGTCTAGAGTAAAGGGACAGGTATCAGTCAAAAGGGAGACATTGAAGAGGAAGGATGGATGGGGAAGGATCAACATATGGAATGTCATGTTAGATCTCCATATATGGAGATCTAAAGGTTTGAGGTCAGAGTTGCTGGCCAATATTGATGACATCAGGGATCTCCATTCCTGATGATGTCACGTGATGTCACGTGCTCCATCCCTGATGATATCATGTGATGTCACGTGCCCGACCAAAACACTGACGGGAAATGCACGATTCCATAGTTAACTGCGACCTTCGGGCATTATGATTGCCCCTGTCGGGACATAACTCGCTGAGTCGACTGAAGGGGGCTTACCGTGTGTATGTTACAGTACAATAGTAAAACCAGTCAGATTGAAAGAGGTGCACTCGGTTTCTCCTCCAGAGGCGCTCCGCCTGAAGGTGACTTGAGCCATGTGAGGCGCCGCCGCCGACCAAGCCAAAGTGAGCGAGTCGCCATGCTGAGCGTTGCAAAGTCATCTTCAGCCAACTCAGCGCTGTCCGAGTTATGTACCGATAGGGTCAGAATTGTAAATACCCCCCCCCCCCCAGTCTCCATACATCTGAGATGTAATTTCTTAGATTGACAGGGAGAGTGCGGGAGGTGAACTTGTGCGTGCGTGCGTGCGTGCGTGCGTGCGTGCGTGCGTGCGTGCGTGCGTGCGTGCGTGCGTGCGTGCGTGCGTGAGATGGCAGCCTTTGATGGCACACACGTTCCTCTTGACAATACAAGTACAACATAGATTCTCTGTGGAGTTCAGGTCAGGCCAATTGGTCAGATACGCACAGTCAGCTAGTACACCAGTCATTTTGGCACTGTGGGCAGGTGCCAAGTTCTGGTGGAAACGGAAATCAGCATAATATTTAGGAAAATAATAAAAGGTGAAAATATGAATTGTGGAGATGCAAGGTTTCTGCCCGACAGGAACAGTCTGTGATTCATTTGCGCGGGGATAGAGCTGAGCTGCTTGCTCAGTCCTTCTGCATTATCATCTCAGCGGTATAGCGCCAGTCGGTTTGTACATGTGCGTGATTTCACTCACACCATACTTTTCTCTAATCCCTGGTCAGTACACAATTAGTAGTTTTGGCACTGTGGGCAGGTACCAAGCAGGTACCAACATACGGAAGCAGAGTGCTCTGGTAGATGGCTGTGTCGACTCCAGTGTGAGGTTTTCACTGTCAGTGATGATTTGGGGTGCCATGTCATCTGCTGGTGTTGGTCCACTGTATTTTATCCAGAGACAACTGGACAATATGTATAATGCATTTCCTTGTTTGCTTGTACAGTGTATGTTTAAATGTTCTTTTTATAGTTGACCTATCAAAAATGTAGAATTTTGAAACATTTGCAAAATATGACAATGAATAGGTAAATAGTAGGCTACAGCTCTCCAAAACCAGGATGGGCATTGGTCTTGGAGCTATACTTGAGAGATTCCATCCTGTATACTGTGACACATGGCAGTGGATTACAGGGTGTTTAACAGGTTCCGTCCATCCGTCGTGTCCACACGTCATAGGGAATCCAACCGACGGGTTGCAATGACGTGTGTACACGTCCTAGCGCATCTTCAATGATATCAGGCGAGAGAATAATATTCAGAATTTTGTCCTTTTTTTATTTTTGAGTGGGACTCTAAGGCCACCGTACGCTTCACTCTTCGTTCATATTAGCGTCCCGTTTACTTAGCTGTAGAAAGAATGCCTCGTATCTGCTAATCCGGGGCGCTCTCCGTGGTTTTGATCTGATGGATATACAGGTACTAAGCGCTTCATTTCTGACTTCTCATCCGCCTCTCGTTCAAAATATGAACGCCTCCGTTTTTTTCCGGATTGTTTCCGAGGGGGGGGGGGGGGGGGGGGAGTCAGAGTAAAAGCGGCCATGTTTTCCTGGCACCCCAGAGCTCCTATTTTGAAGGAATCCCGGGACTGATTGTGTTAATAACAGAGGCTGTAAAGCCTCATCCCACGCCATTGAGTTCCATGGCAGTCTTAGTGCACTATGTGGTCTGCCTGGCCGCCAGCCTTTTCTCTTTATGTCTGTGTTTACAGTCGCTTTGCTCCCCTACTCATAGCACCATACAATAAAAACACAGCCTCCCACTGTTTGAGCAAAGTTACGGCGCTGAACCATCTGCAGCTAGCGTCTAACGACAACCAAATAAAACGTCTGCCCCCTGGCACTGGCTGGCAGCTGTGGAGGCAGCAACTCCCAAAGCCATAAAATAAAGCCCAACATCTCACCCACTTGACTCTTATCTCATTGCCTCCTCTTTTATCCCCCATGCAATTGAAAAAGAACAAAGAACAAAACACTGTGTACGACCCACAAACGGAATCTGTTCTGTCTATAACTTCCTAATAAAACGGTCCACCACAGAAACGTTGCATTAGTTGAACCACATGACGATCAATAGGTGGACATTCCACAGAAATGGCCATCTCATAGTCCATGGTAAATACAATTTAAAGATGGAGTGCCGTGATTTTTGGACCAATTTTTCATGTGTTTAAGAGGTGACAGTACTTCATTAAACCCCCTGGTGTGGTTGTTATGTGCAATGATGTCATCCCTTTGTATTTAGGGTTTCTTCCTGGAGGCTGAAACCGTGACAGTCAAACGTGCCAATGGAAAAAACAGTAATATAGTGACATCACACTATCAGCCCCTCCCCTAACCCCTCCCCCTTTATCATACAACAAATGCTGTGGGTGTGGCTTTAGTTCAGGTGGATCACCACCCATCACCACCCACCAGGCAAACCAGGCATACTTAATTAACTGGTGAGCGTGTCCACATAAAAACTACATTTTAACAAATACTGTACACGTTTAAAAAAAACAATAAGACCTGATGATCATGTTTTAGGGTGGAAAAAATCATGGCACTCCATCTTTAAGCTTAAATTAAATGTGGGAAAAGTGAACAGATGCCTATCAATCCATATCGTCTCTGCTGGGTGGAAACCTCCTGTAAGTCCAAAACTGAACTTTTCAGGATTCAATTTCAAATATCAAAAGTAGCAGATCTACAAGCTCAAAATGCATCACTTCGCCCAACATTTCAAGCTGCATTTTGAGCTTGTGAACCTGCTACTATACTTTTGTATGACTCACAGTTTTGTTCACTTATAGTATTTATCCTTCATAAACAATCTGGACATCTCCTCTCTCTCTCTCTCTCTCTCGCTCTCTCTCTTAAATAAATGCAAATCCCAAACTCCGTCGTCAAACAGGTGTGTTATCAGAGAACGTCAGCTCTGCTCCTGCACTTACCGCCAGGTGTTTGCAGGTTGTGAAACATGGAGCAACGTATCTCCCTGTGCATTTGGCCGTGGCCTCAGAGGAGGCCGTGTGTGTCTCCTCCCTGTGTGTAATTAAAAAAGCAATTTGCACTAATGCAGAGTGCCTCAGCATAGCAGCAGAGTGCTGGATGGAGCAGGCTGTCTCAATGTCGTGCTGTGTGTACCTGTATACTGCCGGAGCGGCCTCCCTGCTATTCCACTGCAGTTTGAACTAGTCCTTTTTTAGGTAGGTAGGTAGTAAGTGATAATTATTTGTTAAAATAAGTGTTAAATTGCTCCATATTTGTGATAGTATTCATTGCTATTGCACATTGAGTGGTTGTTCAGTGACTTGATTAAACAGAAAATGTATTTTCAGGTCAGGATACCATTTTTATCCATCAGGAGAGAGAGAACTCACCAAGGACTCAAGTGCATTTTGGAAGTGATGACTCAAAGAAATGAGCAGGCAAAATAAACACTATTTTCTGTTTAGTAAAAAGCTAGAGAGACAGGGAGACCCCTAGCCGTTACTGATCAAAATAGCAATGATTACTATCACAATAGTGCTTTAACCTTTTAACACAATCGGTGCCGGGATTCCTTCAAAATAGGAGCTCTGGGGTGCCGGAAAGACATGGCCGCTTTTACTCTGAAATATATTATTTAGCTTACCTTGGTCTCGAGTCTATTATATCGCTAGAAGCTCCAAAGCATTCATATTTTGAACGAGAGGCATGTTGAAGTCAGAAATGAAGCGTGTAGTATATCCATCAGATCAAAACCATGGAGAGCGCCCTGGATTAGGAGAGACGAGGCATTCTTGCCTAATATGAAGCTAATATAAGCTAATATGAAGGCAGAGCGAAGCTACGGGTGCCTTAGAGTCTCAGTCAAAAAAAAAAAAAAAAGGAAAAAATTCAGAATATTCTTCTCTCACCTGATGGACGTAGTATGAACGCGTCGATTGGGTTCTAGGACGTGTGGAGCCGTCCTACGGACGGAAACGGTTAACAAAAAATATCACTTACATTTACTCTACCTGTAACCACTTGTTGAGCGGAGTCCTTAATTATCTTAGCTGAAAATTTGCCAATCTATTCACCTTTTTCCTAGGCTGTGTGTGCTCCATTTCCTGTCGATTTGATCCAATGAAATCCAATGAAACTGGTCAGATGACCAATGATGTCCAATGAAATCGACAGGAAGTGGAGCACACACAGCCTAGGAAAAAGGTGAATAAGCTCACAACGATGTGAGCTTGTAGATCGGCTATTTTCGAATAGCCAAAGTAACAGTAGTGGAGATGTAGTGGAGTAGCTAGAAGTATCGGTAAAATGGTAATACTCAATACTCAAGTAAAGTAAAAGTACTTCCACCACTGGCAAATACTGTACTTTGTGTACCATAGAGGCTAGAGCCCTCTCCCCAGAGTTTGTGTTGGGGAGGTTGAGGATTTGCCAATACATTTTGTGCTTTTCAAGGAATACTTTACTGAAAGGTGTGTACCGTAAGAGAGGTTTATGTGGAAGAATAGTATTATAAAGGAACAAGGAATATGCATTCATTGCTTGTCTTTACTGCTTATCAACGCTGTCGGATGGAAACCTTGTATGTCTAAAACGGTTACTTTCCAGGAAATTATTTAAAAAAATGAACCTGTGTCTATTCGAAAATAGCCGATTGTTTTGAGCTTGTGGACCGACTAATTTTGCTACTTTTGTGTGTCACTCTTGTACGATGAAGTAGGGCGTAAAAATATGAAATGTGAGATGCGAGGTTTCTTCCCAACATAACAGTAACGTTCTGATTTATACAGTGCAGGGATAGAACTGAGCTGCTGGATGTTATCTTAACGGTATAGCGCCGGCCGGTCGGTCGGTACATGTGCGTGATTTCACTCGTGCCGTACTTTTCTCTAATCCCTGTGAAGCTGCTGGGCAAGTTTTATTGTCCTCCTCATTTGTCTTTCCTCCGCTGTTGAACTCCTTCCCTCAGATTTACAATGAAGATTAATATCCCGAACCCGCCGGATTAAATTGTGTCACTATATTTTACGTATATCCCTATTAAAATGCCTTCAAGTCACTAGGCGGCAGAGCGCCGCGCCTGTGCATCCCCGTAAAAAAGTCAATTTCTGTGATTAAACCGAGGCTTTTGCGGCGGCTTGATGTAATGACTTTTCTCCCCGCTACAGTCAAATTACTGTCGTAATCTCCTCTCTGAGTTATTGGACCATCGGCTCCCCCTCCCCACACACACATACACATTAACACACACACACACACTTTCACAATTGTGGCCCCCAGTGCTTGATACAGAGCACAATCACAGCCGTAGCCCACATACTCCCTCTTAGCCAATATTAGGGAGACGAATTATAGCCAAATTAGATCTTAGCAATAACATTCACGGTCCTTATAGACAGTAGGGGAGGAAATCAAATCAAGTTTGATAATATTGGAAAGCACACCAGGGTACTCCTAGTGTGTGTGCGTCTTGATTTTTGGAGAGTACCACCGTGCTAGTCTATCGCGGCCATCGTTAACAACACAGATAAGAGGTGCCTCGCTAAACTAGCTGCAGGCTTCCTAGTCATTATTAATAGGAATTGAACATCTGCCGCTGTTTGAAAAGGGTCCGAGGGGAGCGTCCTTATTCCACCAAGTGCTAGAGAAGAAATATTACAGCCGGTGCAAGAAAACATTAAACCAAAGCCATTCCCCGTATAGTGATGTAGTACATTCACATGATATACGAGCATCTTTATCATCCTCAATGGCTCTCAGCAATTAATGAATTGCCAGCTCAGCGAAAACAATGAGCAGGTATTGATAGCCGCATCTCCCCGTCTATTAGAGTGAAGTGCATGAACCCATAGCCACAGGCTAAAGTGGATTACTTTATTGCATGACCCAATATTTATGATGTTAATTAATACAAATACTTTTACCTCTGTTCATGTAGAACTCTTCTTCGCTTTACATGAAGCAAAAACATGAAGTGAAATACACATTATTAGGTAAAGTAATGAAATAAAGTAAAAACGGATGGGGATGTAAGGGGAATACAGTAGCAATTCTGAAGTGGTAGGTGTTGAGGGTAGTTTGGAAGGATGGGACGTTGGGGGTCCTCTTTGATGTGGTTCGTGTCATGCGCTATAGGGTACACATGACGAAACAAGGGAGTTCACACACAAGTTAAATGTTTAAATAAAGTTTATTATACTAAATTAAACACAATGGCTGCCCGCTAGCCTACCGTGAGGCAGAGGGGGCATGGCCGTCCGTCACACATTAGGCACAAAACCTTCAAACATTTTCGAAACTACATTATAGAGTAGACCATCTACAAGCTCTACACACGCTTTATAGCGCAGTGGTACTTCTCAACCTGTGGGCTGTGGCAAGTGGAACCCCAAATAATTGTAAAACACTATACGATTTTGTAATGATATTAAATAAATAATCAAACAAACAAACAAATAAATAAAGGCAGCCAGTAGGCATGCCATTTCATTTGTTCCATTGATCCAATCATAACATATGCTCTGAAAATGCATGGGGCGTTCGGCTGCCATGCCATGCCATTGATGGCAGAAGTGCCATAAATGGCGGTATAGCACGACCCTCGAGTGTAATATTGTGATTATTCAACAGTTCAACGTGCAACCCTCTCTGGGAGAGCAGCGAGACGCTGATTTATTATGTTTTGATTAGGTGTTCCATCATGCTCGTTTGAAGCACGGCTAGATGGCTGTTTCAACCAATCAGATTGCTTCATTGAAACGACCTGTTGTATAATAGGGCTTAAGAGGTTAAGCAATGGTATAGTGTAGTAGATTCTAGGGCGGATAGGATACCCAGAGACCCAGCATGAAGCCATGGTTACAGGTCTGGCACGGCTTGGCGGGGGGTCTGGAGGACCAGTGGTGGAAAAAGTACTCCCATTTTTTTTACATAAGTAAAAGTATCAATACTGCAATGTAGAAATACTCAGGTAAAAGTCTGGAATTCAAAATTTAGTAAAAGTACAAAAGTATTGGTATCAAAAAGTTCTTAAAGTGCCAAAAGTAGAAATTAGTATTATGCAGAATGTCCCCTTTCACAAGTTTTCAAATGTAAAAAAGGTATAAAAGTATTTTGAAAATCTACAAGCTCGAACTTGTAGATCGGCTATTTTCAAATGGCCGAAATGTATATAGTGCTGATGTAGTTAATGTATGTTTTCAAAAAATTATAGTGGAGTAAAAGTACAATATTTGCCAATATTTCCTCAAAATTGTACTTGGATACAGAGTTTGAGTAAATGCACCACTGTCTGCGCACTGTGCGCAGGGGGTGGAGCCGTGCTGCTGTGTGTGTTTCAAGTTGGCCCAGACGGCCCTGCTGTGAGAGAGGTCTGCATGGTTCACATCCCAGCTGGAGGCCTCCTACTGGAACATGTTGACTCGCTGTACTTGAAGCAGGGCTGGACAGTAGCCTAGTACACTTACTGTTACTTAATCCATTACAACGAGACGGAAAGCATCTGATCAGTGTCATCTTAGATTTTTAGCTCTAGTATCATAAGCTTTTCAGAAAACCTTTTAGGATCTGGAACAGTGATTTAGAACAGTGGTTCTCCGGGGACCCCCATGCAGGGGTCATTGAGGGAGTTCCCGGGGGGTCCCCAGCTAAATGATAGATAGTTAGGAACCAAATGGACCCCCAAATGGACCCCCAAATGGACCCGCGCATCCACTTCCACTCTATGTGCTGCTTTCAATGGACTGTATCTCCAAATCGGCGCAATGATTGTCGTTTCCGGTGATACTCGCGATCGGATTTTTTCACCACCGACCGAGAGAACAACAACCGGTCAAGACACCACACACAGCATTTTGTCATTGTAACATCCGGTTACGGATATTTGGCTCTTCAAAATAAGGGTTGCGCGTGATAAAACCTTGGCAATGCGCGATAAATAGATGAATTAATCCTGGCGGGAAATTTAGATCAGTGGTTCTCAAAGATATCAATTAATACAAGCTCACAGAGTGTCACTTCAGTACTTAATTTCTCGAGTACAAATTGGACAGAGCAACTTTCACTTGTAGTTGAGTAACATATCTGACCAGGGGTAAAAGTACTGGGGCTGAGTACTTTGTTCAGCACTGTAGCGGTGGACTTCTCTTTATCGAATTTTTTCCTGAAGGTCAAGACTGCTCGTATTCCTATTCCCAGACTTCTGTTCTTCTGCTTCTTCTCCTCCTTCGTCTTCTTTTCCCCAAAGTGCCCCGGGTGCTGCTTGCTCTGTGAGATTAGCAGCTAATCCATGAAAGGTAGCAGATTGGCTGAGCTCTCCCTTTGAATGTTATTAAAGGTGGCTGTCCCGAGGTGTGTGCGCACGCTGTGTTGGCACGGTGTGCTGGTGGGGGTGTGCTGTGCTGTAAAAGGTGTGTGTGTGTGTGTGTGTGTGTGTGTGTGTGTGCGCGGGGGGGGGGGGGGGGGGGGTGTTGGATGTGGCCTTCTCTAATCCTGTGATAACCAGACTCGGACCCCTGAGGTGGAGAAATGGGTGGGGGTGGGGGGGCCTGGGAGGAACGCTGCTGGACGCAGGGCAGAGGTTTAAGGTTCTAGTCGAGATGAAAAACATTGACGTTTTGACTCCATCATGTCAATGCCCAGAGGAGATGGGATGTATATGGCCTTTCTCTGCTTCACCACTGCACTCTTCCTAGACTTGTTTGACTTGACTAGCGCTTATCATCAGTGTTGCGTAAATTCACGTTTTGTTCGTTTGTTTACATATTTTTTTCTATGAATATGTTGCATGGATGTTGATGTGTATTTTCAGACATTGAACACCTTAAAGCTGCTATAAGCAACAATATGTCAAAAATGTTATTATTTTTTGTATTCAGACTGGGTAGAATGGGTATAGAACGCTCCAAAAAAATGAGTCTAGGTGGGGGGGCATTCAAAGATTTCCCTAGAAGCTTTGTCATTGGTCGATTTGCCTGTCTACTTCCTGATTGGTCATTGCGACCAGGTTTTTTTCCCGAAAATATACTGCTGTACATAGTAAACTTGACCTGTACTCCATAAGCGATCTACACATCACAGCATGACACAGTGTGAGCTTGTATATCTACGGTATACTTATTTGCGGTGAATGTTCCCACCAGAAAAGTTCCTATCACATAAAAATCACACCCGTGTGAAGTGAGGGGCGCTCTTATCACCATTCATCAACATACTGTACATACCTCATCTAATTCCAATTACAATTTGCGTCCTCACCTTCGTCTTCAATGTTTGTGTTTACACAAACCCTCAAAACCCTAACCCTAAGTAATGTCTAATACAACTGCTGTTCTAAATCCTTAAACCCATTATTGACCTTATACCGACCTTGAAGCATACCTTAGTTACATCACCAATAATAGTGGTCCCTTATTGGCCAGGGGTCTCCACCGCTACATACTAATCCCTAGTTAATTTTACTGTGGTTAAGGTTAGGTTTCTGGTTTAAGGACTTCAGTGTTTTGTACCATACTATTGTATGAGTACCGAACAAAGAATGTTTGCTTTCGCCATCTTTGTTGAAGAAGAGTCTGGGCAATTAAGGTTTAGTCTTACTAGAAGTACTAAAAGTTTCTCAATCTTATATTTATATTTAGTCTGGCTTAATCTAGTTACCTCTGAGGTAATCCATTCATTGTTGGCCCCACTAGTACTGTAGTACTCGTGAGGCCAAGAGGTCCCGGACCTCTTGTTGAAGACCCTAAACAATGAAATATCTGTTTTGGATAATGGAGCGTGCACCATGACCAATAGGACTCTTAATCTCTCAATATGGTTGATGTGCAGTGAGTTAATGGCCCGAGGCAATTTCTCTATATGGGACCATTCCCAGCTCCAAGCGTAATGGATCCACCACTAAGCCTGAATGGCTCCCACTAAATAAATGGGGACATTCTTGATCTGCTTCCAAATAATCAGCTTCAGGCGCTGACTGTGCTGCGGTGCTTAGTTCCATAAACAGGAGTTCAAGTCCAAGCATGCTCTGTACTGACTGTTGCTGCTGTTTCCTGTCTCTCTTCCGCAGCTGTGGGCTTTGTAACCACAGCTGTAAGAGTTCACGATCGTAAATCTTTATTGATTTTGATCACCTCATCGATCGTGCTTATTGACCCGATTCCTCATCGGTCATTTTTTTCTATTATTGGAGGTTGTTGGTAAAAGATTAAAAAAAAAACTTTATTGTCCATTAAATTGTACTACTGAAATTGGAAATACTTCAATACCTCAAAATCGTACTTAACCCATTCAGGGCGGGAACCCCTTTTGGCGTTTTAAGCATTACATTATGTTATAAAAATAGCAGATCTACAAGCTCATACGGCGGCACCAAGTGCCGCGCTACGAGCTTGTAGATCTGCTATTTTTGAAAAATCATGACAATGTGGTGCAAATCTTTGAATATATATTCTTTCAGAGCGAAAGTTTTTAACTCAAATCTTTGCTTCATGGGAGGTCCCTGGAACAACATTTTCAAATGGGGGTCGGCGGCCAATTACATATATTTTTTGTGGTCCTTGACATGAAATATTGAGAACCACTGATACAGAAACATGAGGTATTTCAGAAAACTGTCAGGATTTAGAAGGGGAGGGTAGGGGGCAAACAGAGGGAGGTGTTTTTCAGACGCACTGTGAGGTTGTCATCATCACCACGCAGGTGTCTTAATTGCATAGAGCCCCATCCAGACGGGGAGATGCTTTCAGGGAAGTGCAGCAAAGGTCAGAGGAGGCGGAGGCGGATGTTGTTGTTGTGTTGTTAGTGCTGGAGGTGGGGTGATAAGGAGACATGGAGAGAGAGAGAGAGAGATCCCCGCTGACGGCCTGTACATAATTGATTGTTTATCTGACTGAGCGGCAGCAGTCAGTGAGCAAAACGCTCCTCTTGCACACACACACAGCCTGCCATTTTAACAGCTTTTGTTTAATTGACTATTCATTCTATTGTAATGCATTTAAATATTACAGAGGACGGACAAAATTAATAGGCCTGCTGTACTCTGTACACTCAGTGCACTACACACACACACACACACACACACACACACACACACACACACACACACACACACACACACACACACACACACACACACACACACGCACGCAAAGTAGCTCATCGTCAGCTTGCAGATACATTTTCAAAATGTTTAAAATGTCTTCTACTCTATATTGACATGCTCAAAATAGGACCGTCAGGTTAAATGTGG